>NW_027140867.1:12109342-12414184 GCF_036365525.1 Heterodontus francisci | reverse complement strand
TGTATGTCTTTGTTACTTGGTGGAATTTTGTGTCTGTGTTACTGGGTATCAGTTTATGTCTGTGTTACTTGGTGTAAGTGTGTGTCTTTGTTACTTGGTGTAATTGTATGTCTTTGTTACTTGGTGTCAGTGTATGTCTTTGTTACTTGGTGTAAGTGTGTGTTTGTATTACTTGGTATAATTGTATGTCTGTGTTACTGGGTATCAGTGTATGTCTTTGTTACTTGGTGTCAGTGTATGTCTTTGTGACTTTGTGTCAGTGTATGTCTTTGTTATTGGGGGTCAGTGTGTGTCTTTGTGACTTGGTGTCTGTGTATGTCTTTGTTACTTGGTGTAAGTGTATGTCTTTGTTACTTGGTGGAAGTGTGTCTCTGTGTTACTGGGTATCAGAGTATGTCTTTGTGACTTGGTGTCAGTGTATGTCTTTGTTACTTGGTGTAATTGTATGTCTTTGATACTTGGTGTCAGTGTATGTCTTTGTTACTTGGTGTAAGTGTGTGATTATGTTACCTGGTGAAGTGTATGTCTTTGTTACTCGGTGTAAGTGTGTTTGTGTTACTTGGTGTAAGTGTATGTCTTTGTTACTTGGTGTCAGTGTATGTCTTTGTTTCTTGGTGGAAGTGTGTGTCTGTGTTACTGGGTATCAGTGTATGTCTGTGTTACTTGCTGTAAGTGTGTGTCTTTGTTACTTGGTGTAATTGTATGTCTTTGTTACTTGGTGTAAGTGTGTGTCTGCGTTACTGGGTATCAGTGTATGTCTTTGTTACTTTCTGTCAGTGTATGTCTTTGTTACTTGGTGTAAGTGTGTGTCTGTGTTGCTGGGTATCAGTGTTTGTCTTTGTGACTTGGTATCAGTGTATGTCTTTGTTACTGGGTGTCAGTGTTTCTCTGTGTTCCTGGGTGTCATTGTGTGTTTGTTTGTGTTACTGGGTGTCAGTGTGTGTCTGTGACACTAGGTGTCAGTATTTAGTTTAGTTTAGAGACACAGCACTTAAACAGGCCCTTCGGACCACCGAGTCTGTGCCGACCATCAACCACACATTTATACTAATCCTAAACTAACTCCCTATTCCTATCACATCCCCAACTGTCCCTATATATTTCCGTACCACCTACCTATACTAGGGGCAATTTATGATGGCCAATTAACCTATCAACCTGCAAGTCTTTGGCATGTGGGAGGAAACCGGAGCACCCGGAAGAAACTCAGGCAGACAGAGTGAGAACTTGAAATCTCCGCACAGGCAGTACCCAGAATCGAACCCGGGTCACTGGAGCGGTGAGGCTGTGGTGCTAACCAATGCGCCAATGTCCCCCCCCCCCCCCAGTGTGTGCCTGCGTTACTGGGTATCAGTGTATGTCTTTGTTACTTGGTGTCAGTGTATGTCTGTGTTACTTGGAGTAAGTGTGTGTCTGTGTTACTGGGTATCAGTGTCTGTCTTTGTTACTTGGTGTTAGTGTGTGTCTGTGTTACTGGATATCAGTGTATGTCTTTGTTACTTGGTGTCAGAGTCTGTCTGCGTTACTTGGTGTAAGTGTGTTTATTTGTTACTTGGTGTAATTGCATGTCTTTGTTACTTGGTGTCAGTGTATGTCTGTGTTACTTGGTGTAAGTGCATGTCTTTGTTACTTGGTGTCAGTGTATGTCTATGTTACTTGGTGTAAGTGTGTGTCTGTGTTACTGGGTATCAGTGAATGTCTTTGTTACTTGGTGTCAGTGCATGTCTTTGCGACTTGGTGTCAGTGTATGTCTTTGTTACTGGGAGTCAGCGTATGTCTTTGTGACTTGGTGTCAGTGTATGTCTTTGTTACTGGGTATCAGTTTATGTCTTTGTTACTTGGTGTCAGTGTATGTCTTTGTTACTTGGTGTAAGTGTGTGTCTTTGTTACTTGGTGTCAGTGTATGTCTTTGTTACTTGGTGTCAGTGTATGTCTGTGTTACATGGTGTCGGTGTGTGTCTTTGTTACTTGGTGTAAGCGTATGTCTTTGTTAGTTGGTGTCAGTGTATGTCTTTGTTAGTTGATGTCAGTGTGTGTCTGTGTTACTGGGTATCAGTGTATGTCTTTGTGACTTGTTATCAGTGTATGTCTTTGTGACTTTTTGTCAGTGTATGTCTTTGTTACTGGGTGTCAATGTGTGACTGTGTTACTTGGTGTCAGTGTCTGTCTTTGTTGCTGTGCATCAGTGGTTCTCTGTGTTACTGGGTGTCATTGTGTGTTTGTTTGTGTTACTGGGTGTCAATGTGTGTCTGTGACACTAGGTGTCAGTATATAGTTTAGTTTCGAGACACAGCACTTAAACATGCCCTTCGGCCCACCGAGTCAGTGCCGACCATCAACCACCCATTCATACTAATCCTACACTAATCCCCTATTCCTATCACATCCCCAACTGTCCCTATATATTTCCGCACCACCTACCTATACAAGGGGCAATTTATGATGGCCAATTAACCTATCAACCTGCAAGTCTTTGGCATGTGAGAGGAAACCGGAGCACCCGGAAGAAACTCATGCAGACAGAGTGAGAACTTGCAAACTCCGCACAGGCAGTACCCAGAATCGAACCCGTGTCCCTGGAGCTGTGAGGCTGCGGTGCTAACCAATGCGCCAATGTGCCCCCCCCCCCAACCCCAGTGTGTGCCTGCGTTACTGGGTATCAGTGTATGTCTTTGTTAATTGGTGTCAGTGTATGTCTGTGTTACTTGGTGTAAGTGTGTGTCTGTGTTACTGGGTATCAGTGTCTGTCTTTGTTACTTGGTGTTAGTGTGTGTCTGTGTTACTGGGTATTAGTGTATGTCTTTGTTACTTGGTGTCAGTGTATGTCTGTGTTACTTGGTGTAAGTGCATTTCTTTGTTACTTGGTGTAATTGTATGTCTTTGTTACTTGGTGTCAGTGTATGTCTGTCTCACTTGGTGTAAGTGTATGTCTTTGTTACTTGGTGTCAGTGTATGTCTTTGTTACTTGGTGTAAGTGTGTGTTTGTGTTACTGGGTATCAGTGTATGTCTTTGTTACTTGGTGTCAGTGTATGACTTTGCGACTTGGTGTCAGTGTATGTCTTTGTTACTGGGTGTCAGCGTATGTCTTTGTGAAATGGTGTCAGTATATGTCTTTGTTACTGGGTGTCAGTTTATGTCTATGTTACTTGGTCTCAGTGTATGTCTTTCTTTGTTACTTGGTGTCAGTGTAAGTCTGTGTTACTTGTTGTAAGAGTGTGTCTTTGTTACTTGGTGTAAGTGTGTGTCTGTGTTACTGGGTATCAGTGTATATCTTTGTTACTTGGTGTAAGTGTATGTCTTTGTTACTTGGTGTAAGTGTGTGTCTGTGTTACTGGGTATCAGTGTATATCTTTGTTACTTGGTGTCAGTGTATGTCTTTGTTACTTGGTGTAAGTGTGTGTTTGTGTTACTTGGTGTAAGTGTATGTCTGTGTTACTGGGTATCAGTGTATGTCTTTGTTACTTGGTGTCAGTGTATGTCTGTGTTACTTGGTGTAAGTGTGTGTCTGTGTTACCGGGCATCATTGTATGTCTTTGTTACTTGGTGGAAGTTTGTGTCTGTGTTACTGGGTATCAGTTTATGTCTGTGTTACTTGGTGTAAGTGTGTGTCTTTGTTACTTGGTGTAATTGTATGTCTTTGTTACTTGCTGTCAGTGTATGTCTTTGTTACTTGGTGTAAGTGTGTGTTTGTATTACTTGGTCTAATTGTATGTCTGTGTTACAGGGTATCAGTGTATGTCTTTGTTACTTGGTGTCAGTGTATGTCTGTGTTACTTGGTGTAAGTGTGTGTCTGTGTTACTGGGTATCAGTGTATGTCTTTGTGACTTGGTGTCAGTGTATGTCTTTGTTATTGGGGGTCAGTGTGTGTCTTTGTGACTTGGTGTCTGTGTATGTCTTTGTTACTTGGTGTAAGTATGTGTTGTGTTACTGGGTATCAGTGTATGTCTTTGTTACTTGGTGTCAGTGTCTGTCAAAATACTTGGTGTAAGTGTATGTCTTTGTTACTTGGTGTAATTGTTTGGCTTTGTTACTTGGTCTCAGTGTATGTCTGTTTTACTGGGTGTCAGTGTGTGTCTGTATTACTGGGTGTACGTGTGTGTCTTTGTTACTTGGTGTCCGTGTGTGTCTGTGTTACTGGGTGTCAGTGTATGTCTTTGTTACTGGGTGTCAGTGTATGTCTTTGTTACATGGTGTAAGTGTGTGTCTGTGTTACTGGGTATCAGTGTCTGTCTTTGTTACTTGGTGTAAGTCTGTGTCTGTGTTACTGGGTATCAGTGCATGTCTTTGTTACTTGGTGTAAGTGTTTGTCTTTGTTACTTGGTGTAAGTGTATGCCTTTGTTACTTGGTGTAAGTGTGTGTCTGTGTTACTGGGTATCAGTGTCTGTCTTTGTTACTTGGTGTAAGTGTGTGTCTGTGTTACTTGGTGTAAGTGTGTATCTGTGTTACTTGGTATCAGTGTATGTCTTTGTTACTTGATGTATGTGTGTGTCTGTGTTACTGGGTAACAGTGTACGTCTTTGTTACTTGGTGTAAGTGTGTGTCTGTGTTACTTGGTATCAGTGTATGTCTTTGTTACTTGGTGTAAGTGTGTTTCTGTGTTACCGGTTAACAGTTTATGTCTTTGGTACTTGGTGTCAGTGTATGTCTGTGTTACTTGGTGTAAGTGTATGTCTTTGTTACTTGGTGTAAGTGAATGTTTGTGTTACTTGGTGTAAGTCTGTGTCTGTGTCTCTTGGTATCAGTGTCTGTCTTTGTTACTTGGTGTAAGTGTGTGTCTTTGTTACTGGGTATCAGTGTATGTCTTTGTTACTTGGTGTAAGTGTGTGTCTGTGTTACTGGGTATCAGTGTATGTCTTTGTTACTTGGTGTCAGAGTATGTCTTTGTTACTTGGTGTAAGTGTATGTCTTTGTTACTTGGTGGAAGTGTGTCTCTGTGTTACTGGGTATCAGAGTATGTCTTTTAGACTTGGTTTCAGTGTATGTCTTTGTTACTTGGTGTAATTGTATGTCTTTGATACTTGGTGTCAGTGTATGTCTTTGTTACTTGGTGTAAGTGTGTGATTATGTTACCTGGTGTAAGTGTATGTCTTTGTTACTTGGTGTAAGTGTGTGTCTGTGTTACTGGGTATCAGTGTATGTCTTTGTTACTTGGTGTCAGAGTATGTCTTTGTTACTTGGTGTAAGTGTATGTCTTTGTTACTTGGTGGAAGTGTGTCTCTGTGTTACTGGGTATCAGAGTATGTCTTTGTGACTTGGTTTCAGTGTATGTCTTTGTTACTTGGTGTAATTGTATGTCTTTGATACTTGGTGTAAGTGTGTGTCTTTGTTACTTGGTGTCCGTGTGTGTCTGTGTTGCTGGGTGTCAGTGCATGTCTTTGTTACTGTGTGTCTGTGTATGTCTTTGTTACTAGGTGTATGTTTGTGTCTGTGTTACTGGGTATCAGTGTCAGTCATTGTTTATTGGTGTACGTGTGCATCTGTGTTACTGGGTATCAGTGTATGTCTTTGTTACTTGGTGTCAGTGTATGTCTGTGTTACTTGGTGTAAGTGTGTGTCTGTGTTACTGGGTATCTGTGGATGTCTTTGTTACATGGTGTCAATGTATGTCTTCG
Organism: Heterodontus francisci; assembly: GCF_036365525.1. NCBI lineage: Eukaryota > Metazoa > Chordata > Chondrichthyes > Heterodontiformes > Heterodontidae > Heterodontus > Heterodontus francisci. The sequence continues at coordinate 12,408,569 of NW_027140867.1, read as the reverse complement.
TTACTTGTTGCAAGTGTGTGTCTGTGTTACTTGGTATCAGTGTATATCTTTGTTTCTTGGTGTCATTGTATGTCTTTGCTACTTGGTGTCAGTGTATATCTGTGTTACTTGGTATCAGTGCATGTCTTCATTAAATGGTGTCAGTGTATGTCTGTGTTACTTGGTGTAAGTGTGTGTCTTTGTTACTTGGTGTAATTGTATGTCTTTGTTACTTGGTGTCAGTGTATGTCTGTGTTACTAGGTGTAAGTGAGTGTCTTTGTTGCATGGTGTAAGTGTATGTCATTGTTACTTTGTGTCAGTGTATGTCTGTGTTACTTGGTGTAAGTGTATGTCTTTGTTACTTGGTGTCTGTGTTTGTCTTTGTTACTTTTTGGAAGTGTGTCTCTGTGTTACTGGGTATCAGTGTATGTCTCTGTGACTTGGTGTCAGTGTATGTCTTTGTTACTTGGTGTAATTTTATGTCTTTGTTACTTGGTGTCAGTGTATGTCTGTGTTACTTGGTGTAAGCGTGTGTCTGTGTTACTGGGGGTCAGTGTGTGTTTCTAACTGGGTGTCATTGTGTGTGTTACTGGGTGTCAGTGTGTGTCTGTGTTACTGGGTATCAGTCTATGTCTTTGTTACTTGGTGTAAGTGTATGTCTTTGTTACTTGGTGTCAGTGTATGTGTTTGTGACTTGGTGTCAGTGTATGTGTTTGTTACTGGTGTCAGTGTATGCCTTTGTTACTTGGTGTAATTGTGTGTCTGTGTTACTGGGTATCAGTGTATGTCTTTGTTACTTGGTGTCAGTGCATGTCTTTGTTACTTGGTGTAAGTGTATGTCTTTGTTACTTGGTGTAAGTGTGTGTCTTTGTTACTTGGTGTCAGTGTATGTCTTTGTTACTTGGTGTAAGTGTGTGTCTTTGTTACTTGGTGTCAGTGTGTGTCTGTGTTCCTGGGTGTCACTGTATGTCTTTGTTACTTGGTGTCAGTGTGTGTCTGTGTTACTGGGTGTCAGTGTGTTTGTTTGTGTTACTTTGTGTCAGTTTGTGTCTGTGTTACTTGGTGTCAGTGTATGTCTGTGTTACTTGGTGTAAGTGTGTGTCTTTGTTACTGGGTGTCAGTGTGTGTCTGTGTTACCGGGTGTCAGTGTATGTCTTTGTTACTGGGTGTCAGTGTATGTCTTTGTGACTTGGTGTAAGTGTGTGTCTGTGTTACTGGCTGTCAGTGTCTGTCTTTGTTACTTGGTGTAAGTGTGTGTCTGTGTTACTGGGTATCAGTGTATGTCTTTGTTACTTGGTGTCAGTATATGTCTGTGTTACTTGGTGTAAGTGTGTGTCTGTGTTACTGGGTGTCATTGTGTGTCTGTGTTACTTGGTGTAAGTGTGTGTCTTTGTTACTTGGTGTCCGTGTGTGTCTGTGTTGCTGGGTGTCAGTGTATGTCTTTGTTACTGTGTGTCAGTGTATGTCTTTGTTACTAGGTGTATGTTTGTGTCTGTGTTACTGGGTATCAGTGTCAGTCTTTGTTTATTGGTGTACGTGTGCATCTGTGTTACTGGGTATCAGTGTATGTCTTTGTTACTTGGTGTCAGTGTATGTCTGTGTTACTTGGTGTAAGTGTGTGTCTGTGTTACTGGGTATCTGTGGATGTCTTTGTTACATGGTGTCAATGTATGTCTTCGTTACTTGTTGCAAGTGTGTGTCTGTGTTACTTGGTATCAGTGTATATCTTTGTTTCTTGGTGTCATTGTATGTCTTTGCTACTTGGTGTCAGTGTATATCTGTGTTACTGGGTATCAGTGCATGTCTTCATTAAATGGTGTCAGTGTATGTCTGTGTTACTTGGTGTAAGTGAGTGTCTTTGTTACATGGTGTAAGTGTATGTCATTGTTACTTTGTGTCAGTGTATGTCTGTGTTACTTGGTGTAAGTGTATGTCTTTGTTACTTGGTGTCTGTGTTTGTCTTTGTTACTTTTTGGAAGTGTGTCTCTGTGTTACTGGGTATCTGTGGATGTCTTTGTTACATGGTGTCAATGTATGTCTTCGTTACTTGTTGCAAGTGTGTGTCTGTGTTACTTGGTATCAGTGTATATCTTTGTTTCTTGGTGTCATTGTATGTTTTTGCTACTTGGTGTCATTGTATATCTGTGTTACTGGGCATCAGTGCATGTCTTCATTAAATGGTGTCAGTGTATGTCTGTGTTACTTGATGTAAGTGTGTGTCTTTGTTACTTGGTGTAATTGTATGTCTTTGTTACTTGGTGTCAGTGTATGTCTGTGTTACTTGGTGTAAGTGAGTGTCTTTGTTACATGGTGTAAGTGTATGTCATTGTTACTTTGTGTCAATGTATGTCTGTGTTACTTGGTGTAAGTGTATGTCTTTGTTACTTGGTGTCTGTGTTTGTCTTTGTTACTTTTTGGAAGTGTGTCTCTGTGTTAATGGGTATCAGTGTATGTCTCTGTGACTTGGTGTCAGTGTATGTCTTTGTTACTTGGTGTAATTGCATGTCTTTGTTACTTGGTGTCAGTGTATGTCTTTGTTACTTGGTGTAAGTGTGTGTTTGTGTTACTTGGTGTAAGTGTATGTCTTTGTTACTTGGTGCAAGTGTGTTTGCGTTACTTGGTGTAAGTGTATGCCTTTGTTACTTCATGTCAGTGTATGTCTTTGTTACTTGGTGGAAGTGTGTGTCTGTGTTACTGGGTATCAGTTTATGTCTGTGTTACTTGGTGCAAGTGTGTGTTTGTATTACTTGGTCTAATTGTATGTCTGTGTTACTGGGTATCAGTGTATGTCTTTGTTACTTGGTGTCAGTGTATGTCTGTGTTACTTGGTGGAAGTGTGTGTCTGTGTTACTGGGTATCAGTGTATGTCTTTGTGACTTGGTGTCAGTGTATGTCTTTGTTATTGGGTGTCAGTGTGTGTCTTTGTGACTTGGTGTCAGTGTATGTCTTTGTTACTTGGTGTAAGTGTGTGTCTGTGTTACTGGGTATCAGTGTATGTCTTTGTTACTTGGTGTCAGTGTCTGTCAAAATAATTGGTGTAAGTGTATGTCTTTGTTACTTGGTGTAATTGTCTGGCTTTGTTACTTGGTGTCAGTGTATGTCTGTTTTCCTGGGTGTCAGTGTGTGTCTGTATTACTTGGTCTACGTGTATGTCTTTGTTACTTGGTGTCCGTGTGTGTCTGTGTTACTGGGTGTCAGTGTATGTCTTTGTTACTGGGTGTCAGTGTATGTCTTTGTTACATGGTGTAAGTGTGTGTCTGTGTTACTGGGTATCAGTGTCTGTCTTTGTTACTTGGTGTAAGTGTGTGTCTGTGTTACTCGGTATCAGTGCATGTCTTTGTTACTTGGTGTCAGTGTATGTTTGTGTTACTTGGTGTAAGTGTGTGTCTTTGTTACTTGGTGTAAGTGTATGCCTTTGTTACTTGGTGTAAGTGTGTGTCTGTGTTACTTGGTGTAAGTGTGTGTCTTTGTTACTTGGTGTAAGTGTGTGTCTTTGTTACTTGGTGTAAGTGCGTGTCTGTGTTACTTGGTGTCAGTGTATGTCTTTGTTACATGATGTATGTGTGTGTCTGTGTTACTGGGTAACAGTGTATGTCTTTGTTACTTGCTGTAAGTGTGTGTCTGTGTTACTTGGTATCAGTGTATGTCTTTGTTACTTGATGTAAGTGTGTTTCTGTGTTACCGGTTAGCAGTGTATGTCTTTGTTACTTGGTGTCAGTGTATGTCTGTGTTACTTGGTGTAAGTGTGTGTCTTTGTTACCTGGTGTAATTGTATGTCTTTGTTACTTGGTGTCAGTGTATGTCTTTGTTACTTGGTGTAAGTGAGTGTTTGTGTTACTTGGTGTAAGTGTGTCTCTGTGTTACTGGGTATCAGAGTATGTCTTTGTGAATTGGTGTCAGTGTATGTCTTTGTTACTTGGTGTAATTGTATGTCTTTGTTACTTGGTGTCAGTGTATGTGTTTGTGACTTGGTGTCAGTGTATGTGTTTGTTTCTGGTGTCAGTGTATGCCTTTGTTACTTGGTGTAATTGTGTGTCTGTGTTACTGGGTATCAGTGTATGTCTTTGTTACTTGGTGTCAGTGCATGTCTTTGTTACTTGGTGAAAGTGTATGTCTTTGTTACTTGGTGTAAGTGTGTGTCTTTGTTACTTGGTGTCAGTGTATGTCTTTGTTACTTGGTGTAAGTGTGTGTCTTTGTTACTTGGTGTCAGTGTATGTCTTTGTTACTGGGTGTCAGTGTATGTCTTTGTTACATGGTGTAAGTGTGTGTCTGTGTTACTGGGTATCAGTGTCTGTCTTTGTTACTTGGTGTAAGTGTGTGTCTGTGTTACTCGGTATCAGTGCATGTCTTTGTTACTTGGTGTCAGTGTATGTTTGTGTTACTTGGTGTAAGTGTGTGTCTTTGTTACTTGGTGTAAGTGTATGCCTTTGTTACTTGGTGTAAGTGTGTGTCTGTGTTACTTGGTGTAAGTGTGTGTCTTTGTTACTTGGTGTAAGTGTGTGTCTTTGTTACTTGGTGTAAGTGCGTGTCTGTGTTACTTGGTGTCAGTGTATGTCTTTGTTACATGATGTATGTGTGTGTCTGTGTTACTGGGTAACAGTGTATGTCTTTGTTACTTGCTGTAAGTGTGTGTCTGTGTTACTTGGTATCAGTGTATGTCTTTGTTACTTGATGTAAGTGTGTTTCTGTGTTACCGGTTAGCAGTGTATGTCTTTGTTACTTGGTGTCAGTGTATGTCTGTGTTACTTGGTGTAAGTGTGTGTCTTTGTTACCTGGTGTAATTGTATGTCTTTGTTACTTGGTGTCAGTGTATGTCTTTGTTACTTGGTGTAAGTGAGTGTTTGTGTTACTTGGTGTAAGTGTGTCTCTGTGTTACTGGGTATCAGAGTATGTCTTTGTGAATTGGTGTCAGTGTATGTCTTTGTTACTTGGTGTAATTGTATGTCTTTGTTACTTGGTGTCAGTGTATGTGTTTGTGACTTGGTGTCAGTGTATGTGTTTGTTTCTGGTGTCAGTGTATGCCTTTGTTACTTGGTGTAATTGTGTGTCTGTGTTACTGGGTATCAGTGTATGTCTTTGTTACTTGGTGTCAGTGCATGTCTTTGTTACTTGGTGAAAGTGTATGTCTTTGTTACTTGGTGTAAGTGTGTGTCTTTGTTACTTGGTGTCAGTGCATGTCTTTGTTACTTGGTGTAAGTGTGTGTCTTTGTTACTTGGTGTCAGTGTGTGTCTGTGTTCCTGGGTGTCACTGTATGTCTTTGTTACTTGGTGTCAGTGTGTGTCTGTGTTACTGGGTGTCAGTGTGTTTGTTTGTGTTACTGTGTGTCAGTTTGTGTCTATGTTACTTGGTGTCAGTGTATGTCTGTGTTACTTGGTTTAAGTGTGTGTCTGTGTTACTGGCTGTCAGTGTCTGTCTTTGTTACTTGGTGTAAGTGTGTGTCTGTGTTACTGGGTATCAGTGTATGTCTTTGTTACTTGGTGTCAGTATATGTCTGTGTTACTTGGTGTAAGTGTGTGTCTGTGTTACTGGGTGTCATTGTGTGTCTGTGTTACTTGGTGTAAGTGTGTGTCTTTGTTACTTGGTGTCCGTGTGTGTCTGTGTTGCTGGGTGTCAGTGTATGTCTTTGTTACTGTGTGTCAGTGTATGTCTTTGTTACTAGGTGTATGTTTGTGTCTGTGTTACTGGGTATCAGTGTCAGTCTTTGTTTATTGGTGTACGTGTGCATCTGTGTTACTGGGTATCAGTGTATGTCTTTGTTACTTGGTGTCAGTGTATGTCTGTGTTACTTGGTGTAAGTGTGTGTCTGTGTTACTGGGTATCTGTGGATGTCTTTGTTACATGGTGTCAATGTATGTCTTCGTTACTTGTTGCAAGTGTGTGTCTGTGTTACTTGGTATCAGTGTATATCTTTGTTTCTTGGTGTCATTGTATGTCTTTGCTACTTGGTGTCAGTGTATATCTGTGTTACTGGGTATCAGTGCATGTCTTCATTAAATGGTGTCAGTGTATGTCTGTGTTACTTGGTGTAAGTGAGTGTCTTTGTTACATGGTGTAAGTGTATGTCATTGTTACTTTGTGTCAGTGTATGTCTGTGTTACTTGGTGTAAGTGTATGTCTTTGTTACTTGGTGTCTGTGTTTGTCTTTGTTACTTTTTGGAAGTGTGTCTCTGTGTTACTGGGTATCTGTGGATGTCTTTGTTACATGGTGTCAATGTATGTCTTCGTTACTTGTTGCAAGTGTGTGTCTGTGTTACTTGGTATCAGTGTATATCTTTGTTTCTTGGTGTCATTGTATGTTTTTGCTACTTGGTGTCATTGTATATCTGTGTTACTGGGCATCAGTGCATGTCTTCATTAAATGGTGTCAGTGTATGTCTGTGTTACTTGATGTAAGTGTGTGTCTTTGTTACTTGGTGTAATTGTATGTCTTTGTTACTTGGTGTCAGTGTATGTCTGTGTTACTTGGTGTAAGTGAGTGTCTTTGTTACATGGTGTAAGTGTATGTCATTGTTACTTTGTGTCAATGTATGTCTGTGTTACTTGGTGTAAGTGTATGTCTTTGTTACTTGGTGTCTGTGTTTGTCTTTGTTACTTTTTGGAAGTGTGTCTCTGTGTTAATGGGTATCAGTGTATGTCTCTGTGACTTGGTGTCAGTGTATGTCTTTGTTACTTGGTGTAATTGCATGTCTTTGTTACTTGGTGTCAGTGTATGTCTTTGTTACTTGGTGTAAGTGTGTGTTTGTGTTACTTGGTGTAAGTGTATGTCTTTGTTACTTGGTGCAAGTGTGTTTGCGTTACTTGGTGTAAGTGTATGCCTTTGTTACTTCATGTCAGTGTATGTCTTTGTTACTTGGTGGAAGTGTGTGTCTGTGTTACTGGGTATCAGTTTATGTCTGTGTTACTTGGTGCAAGTGTGTGTTTGTATTACTTGGTCTAATTGTATGTCTGTGTTACTGGGTATCAGTGTATGTCTTTGTTACTTGGTGTCAGTGTATGTCTGTGTTACTTGGTGGAAGTGTGTGTCTGTGTTACTGGGTATCAGTGTATGTCTTTGTGACTTGGTGTCAGTGTATGTCTTTGTTATTGGGTGTCAGTGTGTGTCTTTGTGACTTGGTGTCAGTGTATGTCTTTGTTACTTGGTGTAAGTGTGTGTCTGTGTTACTGGGTATCAGTGTATGTCTTTGTTACTTGGTGTCAGTGTCTGTCAAAATAATTGGTGTAAGTGTATGTCTTTGTTACTTGGTGTAATTGTCTGGCTTTGTTACTTGGTGTCAGTGTATGTCTGTTTTCCTGGGTGTCAGTGTGTGTCTGTATTACTTGGTCTACGTGTATGTCTTTGTTACTTGGTGTCCGTGTGTGTCTGTGTTACTGGGTGTCAGTGTATGTCTTTGTTACTGGGTGTCAGTGTATGTCTTTGTTACATGGTGTAAGTGTGTGTCTGTGTTACTGGGTATCAGTGTCTGTCTTTGTTACTTGGTGTAAGTGTGTGTCTGTGTTACTCGGTATCAGTGCATGTCTTTGTTACTTGGTGTCAGTGTATGTTTGTGTTACTTGGTGTAAGTGTGTGTCTTTGTTACTTGGTGTAAGTGTATGCCTTTGTTACTTGGTGTAAGTGTGTGTCTGTGTTACTTGGTGTAAGTGTGTGTCTTTGTTACTTGGTGTAAGTGTGTGTCTTTGTTACTTGGTGTAAGTGCGTGTCTGTGTTACTTGGTGTCAGTGTATGTCTTTGTTACATGATGTATGTGTGTGTCTGTGTTACTGGGTAACAGTGTATGTCTTTGTTACTTGCTGTAAGTGTGTGTCTGTGTTACTTGGTATCAGTGTATGTCTTTGTTACTTGATGTAAGTGTGTTTCTGTGTTACCGGTTAGCAGTGTATGTCTTTGTTACTTGGTGTCAGTGTATGTCTGTGTTACTTGGTGTAAGTGTGTGTCTTTGTTACCTGGTGTAATTGTATGTCTTTGTTACTTGGTGTCAGTGTATGTCTTTGTTACTTGGTGTAAGTGAGTGTTTGTGTTACTTGGTGTAAGTGTGTCTCTGTGTTACTGGGTATCAGAGTATGTCTTTGTGAATTGGTGTCAGTGTATGTCTTTGTTACTTGGTGTAATTGTATGTCTTTGTTACTTGGTGTCAGTGTATGTGTTTGTGACTTGGTGTCAGTGTATGTGTTTGTTTCTGGTGTCAGTGTATGCCTTTGTTACTTGGTGTAATTGTGTGTCTGTGTTACTGGGTATCAGTGTATGTCTTTGTTACTTGGTGTCAGTGCATGTCTTTGTTACTTGGTGAAAGTGTATGTCTTTGTTACTTGGTGTAAGTGTGTGTCTTTGTTACTTGGTGTCAGTGTATGTCTTTGTTACTTGGTGTAAGTGTGTGTCTTTGTTACTTGGTGTCAGTGTGTGTCTGTGTTCCTGGGTGTCACTGTATGTCTTTGTTACTTGGTGTCAGTGTGTGTCTGTGTTACTGGGTGTCAGTGTGTTTGTTTGTGTTACTGTGTGTCAGTTTGTGTCTATGTTACTTGGTGTCAGTGTATGTCTGTGTTACTTGGTGTAAGTGTGTGTCGTTGTTACTGGGTGTCAGTGTGTGTCTGTGTTACTGGGTGTCAGTGTATGTCTTTGTTACTGGGTGTCAGTGTATGTCTTTGTTACATGGTGTAAGTGTGTGTCTGTGTTACTGGGTATCAGTGTCTGTCTTTGTTACTTGGTGTAAGTGTTTGTCTGTGTTACTGGGTAGCAGTGCATGTCTTTGTTACTTGGTGTCAGTGTATGTTTGTGTTACTTGGTGTAAGTGTGTGTCTTTGTTACTTGGTGTAAGTGTATGCCTTTGTTACTTGGTGTAAGTGTGTGTCTGTGTTACTGGGTATCAGTGTCGGTCTTTGTTACTTGGTGTAAGTGTGTGTCTTTGTTACTTGGTGTAAGTGCGTGTCTGTGTTACTTGGTGTCAGTGTATGTCTTTGTTACATGATGTATGTGTGTGTCAGTGTTACTGGGTAACAGTGTATGTCTTTGTTACTTGGTGTAAGTGTGTGTCTGTGTTACTTGGTATCTGTGTATGTCTTTGTTACTTGATGTAAGTGTGTTTCTGTGTTACCGGTTAACAGTGTATGTCTTTGTTACTTGGTGTCAGTGTATGTCTGTGTTACTTGGTGCAAGTGTGTGTCTTTGTTACCTGGTGTAATTGTATGTCTTTGTTACTTGGTGTCATTGTATGTCTTTGTTACTTGGTGTAAGTGAGTGTTTGTGTTACTTGGTGTAAGTGTGTCTCTGTGTTACTGGGTATCAGAGTATGTCTTTGTGACTTGGTGTCAGTGTATGTCTTTGTTACTTGGTGCAATAGTATGTCTTTGTTACTTGGTGTCAGTGTATGTGTTTGTGACTTGGTGTCAGGGTATGTGTTTGTTACTGGTGTCAGTGTATGCCTTTGTTACTTGGTGTAATTGTGTGTCTGTGTTACTGGGTATCAGTGTATGTCTTTGTTACTTGGTGTCAGTGCATGTCTTTGTTACTTGGTGAAAGTGTATGTCTTTGTTACTTGGTGTAAGTGTGTGTCTTTGTTACTTGGTGTCAGTGTATGTCTTTGTTACTTGGTGTAAGTGTGTGTCTTTGTTACTTGGTGTCAGTGTGTGTCTGTGTTCCTGGGTGTCACTGTATGTGTTTGTTACTTGGTGTCAGTGTGTGTCTGTGTTACTGGGTGTCAGTGTGTTTGTTTGTGTTACTGTGTGTCAGTTTGTGTCTGTGTTACTTGGTGTCAGTGTATGTCTGTGTTACTTGGTGTAAGTGTGTGTCGTTGTTACTGGGTGTCAGCGTGTGTCTATGTTACTGGGTGTCAGTGTATGTCTTTGTTACTGGGTGTCAGTGTATCTCTTTGTTACTTGGTGTAAGTGTGTGTCTGTGTTACTGGGTGTCAGTGTCTGTCTTTGTTACTTGGTGTAAGTGTGTGTCTGTGTTACTGGGTATCAGTGTATGTCTTTGTTACTGTGTGTCAGTGTTTGTCTGTGTTACTTGGTGTAAGTGTGTGTCTGTGTTACTGGGTGTCAGTGTGTGTCTGTGTTACTTGGTGTAAGTGTGTGTCTTTGTTACTTGGTGTCCGTGTGTGTCTGTGTTACTGGGTGTCAGTGTATGTCTTTGTTACTGTGTGTCAGTGTATGTCTTTGTTACTCGGTGTAAGTGTGTGTCTGTGTTACTGGGTATCTGTGGATGTCTTTGTTACATGGTGTCAATGTATGTCTTCGTTACTTGTTGCAAGTGTGTGTCTGTGTTCCTTGGTATCAGTGTATATCTTTGTTTCTTGGTGTCATTGTATGTCTTTGCTACTTGGTGTCAGTGTATATCTGTGTTACTGGGTATCAGTGCATGTCTTCATTAAATGGTGTCAGTGTATGTCTGTGTTACTTGGTGTAAGTGTGTGTCTTTGTTACTTGGTGTAATTGCATGTCTTTGTTACTTGGTGTCAGTTTATGTCTGTGTTACCTGGTGTAAGTGTATGTCTTTGTTACTTGGTGTCTGTTTTTGTCTTTGTTACCTTTTGGAAGTGTGTCTCTGTGTTACTGGGTATCAGTGTATGTCTCTGTGACTTGGTGTCAGTGTATGTCTTTGTTACTTGGTGTAATTGTATGTCTTTGTTACTTGGTGTCAGTGTATGTCTTTGTTACTTGGTGCAAGTGTGTGTTTGTGTTACTTGGTGTAAGTGTATGTCTTTGTTACTTGGTGCAAGTGTTTTTGTGTTACTTGGTGTAAGTGTATGCCTTTGTTACTTGGTGTCAGTGTATGTATTTGTTACTTGGTGGAAGTGTGTGTCTGTGTCACTGGGTATCCGTTTATGTCTGTGTTACTTGGTGTAAGTGTGTGTCTTTGTTACTTGGTGTAATTGTATGTCTTTGTTACTTGGTGTCAGTGTATGTCTTTGTTACCTGGTGCAAGTGTGTGTTTGTATTAATTGGTCTAATTGTATGTCTGTGTTACTGGGTATCAGTGTATGTCTTTGTTACTTGGTGGAAGTGTGTGTCTGTGTTACTGGGTATCAGTGTATGTCTTTGTGACTTGGTGTCAGTGTATGTCTTTGTTATTGGGTGTCAGTGTGTGTCTTTGTGACTTGGTGTCAGTGTATGTCTTTGTTACTTGGTGTAAGTGGGTGTCTGTGTTACTGGGTATCAGTGTATGTCTTTGTTACTTGGTGTAATAGTCTGGCTTTGTTACTTGGTGTCAGTGTGTGTCTGTTTTACTGGGTGTCAGTGTGTGTCTGTATTACTTGGTCTACGTGTGTGTCTTTGTTACTTGGTGTCCGTGTGTGTCTGTGTTACTGGGTGTCAGTGTATGTCTTTGTTTCTGGGTGTCAGTGTATGTCTTTGTTACATGGTGTAAGTGTGTGTCTGTGTTACTGGGTATCAGTGTCTGTCTTTGTTACTTGGTGTAAGTGTGTGTCTGTGTTACTGGGTATCAGTGCATGTCTTTGATACTTGGTGTCAGTGTATGTTTGTGTTACTTGGTGTAAGTGTGTGTCTTTGTTACTTGGTGTAAGTGTATGCCTTTGTTACTTGGTGTAAGTGTGTGTCTGTGTTACTGGGTATCAGTGTCTGTCTTTGTTACTTGGTGTAAGTGTGTGTCTTTGTTACTTGGTGTAAGTGTGTGTCTTTGTTACTTGGTATCAGTGTATGTCTTTGTTACTTGATGTATGTCTGTGTCTGTGTTACTGGGTAACAGTGTATGTCTTTGTTACTTGGTGTAAGTGTGTGTCTGTGTTACCTGGTATCAGTGTATGTCTTTGTTACTTGATGTAAGTGTGTTTCTGTGTTACCGGTTAACAGTGTATGTCTTTGCTACTTGGTGTCAGTGTATGTATGTGTTACTTGGTGTAAGTGTGTGTCTTTGTTACCTGGTGTAATTGTATGTCTTTTTTACTTGGTGTCAGTGTATGTCTTTGTTACTTGGTGTAAGTGAGTGTTTGTGTTACTTGGTGTAAGTGTGTGTCTGTGTTACTGGGTATCTGTGTATGTCTTTGTTACTTGGTGTAAGTGTGTATCTGTGTTACTGGGTATCAGTGTATGTCTTTGTTACCTTGTGTCAGAGTATGTCTTTGTTACTTGGTGTAAGTGAATGTCGTTGTTACTTGGTGGAAGTGTGTCTCGGTGTTACTGGGTATCAGAGCATGTCTTTGTGACTTGGTGTCAGTGTATGTCTTTGTTACTTGGTGTCAGTGTATGTCTTTGTTACTTGGTGTAAGTGTGTGATTATGTTACCTGGTGTAAGTGTATGTCTTTGTTACTCGGTGTAAGTGTGTTTGTGTTACTTGGTGTTAGTGTATGTCTTTGTTACATGGTGTCAGTGTTTGTCTTTGTTACTTGGTGGAAGTTTGTGTCTGTGTTACTGGGTATCAGAGTATGTCTGTGTTACTTGCTGTAAGTGTGTGTCTTTGTTACTTGGTGTAATTGTATGTCTTTGTTACTTGGTGTAAGTGTGTGTCTGTGTTACTGGTTATCAGTGTATGTCTTTGTTACTTTGTGTCAGTGTATGTCTTTGTTACTTGGTGTAAGTGTGTGTCTGTGTTACTGGGTATCAGTGCATGTCTTTGTTACTTTGTGTCAGTGTATGTCAAAATACTTGGTGTAGGTGTATGTCTTTGTTACTTGGTGTAATTGTCTGTCTTTGTTACTTGGTGTCAGTTTATGTCTCTGTTACTTGGTGTAATTGTGTGTCTTTGTTACTGGGTGTAAGTGTATCCCTTTGTTACTTGGTGTCAGTGTATGTCTTTGTTACTTGGTGTCAGTGTGTGTCTGTGTTGCTGGGTATCAGTGTTTGTCTTTGTGACTTGGGATCAGTGTATGTCTTTGTGACTTGGTGTCAGTGTATGTCTTTGTTACTGGGTGTCAGTGTTTCTCTGTGTTACTGGGTGTCAGTGTGTGTTTGTTTGTGTTACTGGGTGTCAGTGTGTGTCTGTGACACTAGGTGTCAGTATTTAGTTTAGTTTCGAGATGCAGCAGTTCAACAGGCCCTTCGGTGCACCGAGTCTGTGCCGACCATCAACCACACATTTATACTAATCCTACACTAACTCCCTATTCCTATCACATCCCCAATTGTCCCTATATATTTCCGTACCACCGACCTATACTAGGGGCAATTTATGATGGCCAATTAACCTATCAACCTGCAAGTCTTTGGCATGTGGGAGGAAACCGGAGCACCCGGAAGAAACTCAGGCAGACAGAGTGAGAACTTGAAATCTCCGCACAGGCAGTACCCAGAATCGAACCCGGGTCCCTGGAGCTGTGAGGCTGTGGTGCTAACCAATGCGCCAATGTGCCCCCCCCCCCATCCCGCCCAGTGTGTGCCAGCGTTACTGGGTATCAGCGTATGTCTTTGTTACTTGGTGTCAGTGTATGTCTGTGTTACTTGGTGTCAGTGTGTGTCTGTGTTACTGGGTATCAGTGTATGTCTTTGTTACTTGGTGTCAGTGTGTGTCTGTGTTACTGAGTATCAGTGTATGTCTTTGTTACTTGGTGTTAGTGTGTGTCTGTGTTGCTGGGTATCAGTGTATGTCTTTGTTACTTGGTGTCAGTGTCTGTCTTTGTTACTTGGTGTCAGTGTATGTCTGTTTTACTTGGTGTAAGTGTGTGTCTTTGTTACTTGGTGTAAGTGTGTGTCTGTGTTACTGGGTATCAGTGTATGTCTTTGTTACTTGGTGTCAGTGTATGTCTTTGTTACTTGGTGTAAGTGTGTGTCTGTGTTACTGGGTATCAGTGGATGTCTATGTTACTTGATGTCAGTGTATGTCTGTGTTACTTGGTGTAAGTGTGTGTCTTTGTTACTTGGTGTCAGTGTATGTCTTTGTTACTTGGTGTTAGTGTATGTCTGTGTTACATGGTGTAAGTGTGTGTCTGTGTTACTGGGTAACAGTGTATGTCTATGTTACTTGGTGTCAGTGTATGCCTGTGTTACTTGGTGAAATTGCATGTCTTTGTTACTTGGTGTCAATGTATGTCTGTCTCACTTGGTGTAAGTGTAAGTCTTTGTTACTTGGTGTCAGTGTATGTCTTTGTTACTTGGTGTAAGTGTGTGTCTGTGTTGCTGGTTATCAGTGTATGTCTTTGTTACTTGGTGTCAGTGTATGACTTTGCGACTTCGTGTCAGTGTATGCCTTTGTTACTGGGTGTCAGCGTATGTCTTTGTGACTTGGTGTCAGTGTATGTCAGTGTAGTGGGGAAAGTCTTTGCTCGAGTCGCTCTGAACAGGCTCCAGAAGCTGGCCGAGCGCGTCTACCCTGAGGCACAGTGTGGCTTTCGTGCAGAGAGATCGACTATTGACATGCTGTTCTCCCTTCGTCAGATACAGGAGAAATGCCGTGAACAACAGATGCCCCTCTACATTGCTTTCATTGATCTCACCAAAGCCTTTGACCTCGTCAGCAGACGTGGTCTCTTCAGACTACTAGAAAAGATCGGATGTCCACCAAAGCTACTAAGTATCATCACCTCATTCCATGACAATATGAAAGGCACAATTCAACATGGTGGCTCCTCATCAGAGCCCTTTCCTATCCTGAGTGGTGTGAAACAGGGCTGTGTTCTCGCACCCACACTTTTTGGGATTTTCTTCTCCCTGCTGCTTTCACATGCGTTCAAATCCTCTGAAGAAGGAATTTTCCTCCACACAAGATCAGGGGGCAGGTTGTTCAACCTTGCCCGTCTAAGAGCGAAGTCCAAAGTACGGAAAGTCCTCATCAGAGAACTCCTCTTTGCTGACGATGCTGCTTTAACATCTCACACTGAAGAATGCCTGCAGAGTCTCGTCGACAGGTTTGCGTCTGCCTGCAATGAATTTGGCCTAACCATCAGCCTCAAGAAAACGAACATCATGGGGCAGGATGTCAGAAATGCTCCATCCATCAATATTGGCGACCACGCTCTGGAAGTGGTTCAAGAGTTCACCTACCTAAGCTCAACTATCACCAGTAACCTGTCTCTAGATGCAGAAATCAACAAGCGCATGGGTAAGGCTTCCAGTGCTATGTCCAGACTGGCCAAGAGAGTGTGGGAAAATGGCGCACTGACACAGAACACAAAAGTCCGAGTGTATCAGGCCTGTGTCCTCAGTACCTTGCTCTATGGCAGCGAGGCCTGGACAACGTATGCCAGCCAAGAGCGACGTCTCAATTCATTCCATCTTCGCTGCCTTCGGAGAATACTTGGCATCAGGTGGCAGGACTATA
Organism: Heterodontus francisci; assembly: GCF_036365525.1. Lineage (NCBI taxonomy): Eukaryota > Metazoa > Chordata > Chondrichthyes > Heterodontiformes > Heterodontidae > Heterodontus > Heterodontus francisci. The sequence goes on along the minus strand of NW_027140867.1, from coordinate 12,393,387 downwards.
TCTCCAACACAGAAGTCCTTGAAGCGGCCAACACCCCCAGCTTATACACACTACTGAGTCAGCGGCGCTTGAGATGGCTTGGCCATGTGAGACACATGGAAGATGGCAGGATCCCCAAAGACACATTGTTCAGCGAGCTCGCCACTGGTATCAGACCCACCGGCCGTCCATGTCTCCGTTATAAAGACGTCTGCAAACGCGACATGAAATCGTGTGACATTGATCACAAGTCGTGGGAGTCAGTTGCCAGCATTCGCCAGAGCTGGCGGGCAGCCATAAAGACAGGGCTAAATTGTGGTGAGTCGAAGAGACTTAGTAGTTGGCAGGAAAAAAGACAGAGGCGCAAGGGGAGAGCCAAATGTGCAACAGCCCCAACAAACAAATTTCTCTGCAGCACCTGTGGAAGAGCCTGTCACTCCAGAATTGGCCTTTATAGCCACTCCAGGCGATGCTTCACAAACCACTGACCACCTCCAGGCGCGTATCCATTGTCTCTCGAGATAAGGAGGCCCAAAAGAAAGAAAGTATGTCTTTGTTACTGGGTGTCAGTTTATGTCTATGTTACTTGGTCTCAGTGTATGTCTTTGTTACTTGGTGTCAGTGTATGTCTGTGTTACTTGTTGTAAGAGTGTGGCTTTGTTACTTGGTGTAAGTGTGTGTCTGTGTTACTGGGTATCAGTGTATGTCTTTGTTACTTGGTGTCAGTGTATGTCTTTGTTACTTGGTGTAAGTGTGTGTCTGTGTTACTGGGTATCAGTGTATGTCTATGTTACTTGGTGTCAGTGTATGCCTGTGTTACTTGGTGTAAGTGTGTGTCTTTGTTACTTGGTGTCAGTGTATGTCTGTGTTACATGGTGTCAGTGTGTGTCTTTGTTACTTGGTGTAAGCGTATGCCTTTGTTACTTGGTGTCAGTGTCTGTCTTTGTTAGTTAGTGTCAGTGTGTGTCTGTGTTACTGGGTATCAGTGTCTGTCTTTGTGACTTGGTATCAGTGTATGTCTTTGTGACTTGCTGTCAGTGTATGTCTTTGTTACTGGGTATCAGTGTGTGTCTGTGTTACTTGGTGTCAGGGTATGTCTTTGTTGCTGCGCATAAGTGGTTCTCTGTGTTACTGGGTGTCAGTGTGTGTTTGTTTGTGTTAATGGGTGTCAGTGTGTGTCTGTGACACTAGGTGTCAGTATTTAGTTTAGTTTAGAGATACAGCACTTGAACAGGCCCTCCGGCCCACCGAGTCCGTGCCGACCATCAACCACCCATTTATACTATTCCTACACTAATCCCGTATTCCTATCACATCCCCACCAGTCCCTATATATTTACCTGCCACCTACCTAAACTAGGGGCAATTTATGATGACCAATTAACCTATAAACCTGCAAGTCTTTGGCATGTGGGAGGAAACCGGAGCACCGGGAGGAAACTCACGCAGACACAGGGAGGACGTGCAAACTCCGCACAGGCAGTACCCAGAATCGAACCCGGGTCCCTGGAGCTGTGAGGCTGCGGTGCTAACCACTGCGCCAATGTGCCCCCCCCCACCCCGCCCAGTGTGTGCCTGTGTTACTTAGTATCAGTGTATGTCTTTGTTACTTGGTGTCAGTGTATGTATGTGTTACTTGGTGTAAGTGGGTGTCTGTGTTAGTGGAGGTCAGTGTGTGTTTCTAACTGGGTGTCATTGTGTGTGTTACTGGGTGTCAGTGTGTGTCTATGTTAATGGGTATCAGTGTATGTCTTTGTTACTTGGTGTAAGTGTATGTCTTTGTTACTTGGTGTCAGTGTATGTGTTTGTGACTTGGTGTCAGTGTATGTGGTTGTTACTGGTGTCAGTGTATGCCTTTGTTACTTGGTGTAATTGTCTGTCTGTGTTACTGGGTATCAGTGTATATCTTTGTTACTTGGTGTCAGTGCATGTCTTTGTTACTTGGTGTAAGTGTATGTCTTTGTTACTTGGTGTAAGTGTGTGTCTTTGTTACTTGGTATCAGTGTATGTCTTTGTTACTTGGTGTAAGTGTGTGTCTGTGTTACTGGGAAACAGTGTATGTCTTTCTTACTTGGTGTCAGTGTATGTTTGTGTTACTTGGTGCAAGTGTGTGTCTTTGTTACTTGGTGTAATTGTATGTCTTTGTTACTTGGTGTCATTGTATGTCTGTGTTACTTGGTGTAAGTGTATGTCTTTGTTACTTGTTGTCAGTGTATGTCTTTGTTACTGGGTGTCAGTGTCTGTTTTCGTTACTTGGTGTCAGTGTATGTCTTTGTTACTTGGTTTCAGTGTATGTCTTTGTTACTTGGTGTCAGTGTGTGTCTGTGTTACTTAGTATCAGTGTATGCCTTTGTTACTTGGTGTATGTGTGTGTCTTTGTTACTGGGAAACCGTGTATGTCTTTGTTACTTGGTGTCAGTGTATGTATGTGTTACTTGGTGTAAGTGGGTGTCTGTGTTACTGGAGGTCAGTGTGTGTTTCTAACTGGGTGTCATTGTGTGTGTTACTGGGTGTCAGTGTGTGTCTATGTTAATGGGTATCAGTGTATGTCTTTGTTACTTGGTGTAAGTGTATGTCTTTGTTACTTGGTGTCAGTGTATGTGTTTGTGACTTGGTGTCAGTGTATGTGGTTGTTACTGGTGTCAGTGTATGCCTTTGTTACTTGGTGTAATTGTCTGTCTGTGTTACTGGGTATCAGTGTATATCTTTGTTACTTGGCGTCAGTGCATGTCTTTGTTACTTGGTGTAAGTGTATGTCTTTGTTACTTGGTGTAAGTGTGTGTCTTTGTTACTTGGTATCAGTGTATGTCTATGTTACTTGGTGTCAGTGTATGCCTGTGTTACTTGGTGTAAGTGTGTGTCTTTGTTACTTGGTGTCAGTGTATGTCTGTGTTACATGGTGTCAGTGTGTGTCTTTGTTACTTGGTGTAAGCGTATGCCTTTGTTACTTGGTGTCAGTGTCTGTCTTTGTTAGTTAGTGTCAGTGTGTGTCTGTGTTACTGGGTATCAGTGTCTGTCTTTGTGACTTGGTATCAGTGTATGTCTTTGTGACTTGCTGTCAGTGTATGTCTTTGTTACTGGGTATCAGTGTGTGTCTGTGTTACTTGGTGTCAGGGTATGTCTTTGTTGCTGCGCATAAGTGGTTCTCTGTGTTACTGGGTGTCAGTGTGTGTTTGTTTGTGTTAATGGGTGTCAGTGTGTGTCTGTGACACTAGGTGTCAGTATTTAGTTTAGTTTAGAGATACAGCACTTGAACAGGCCCTCCGGCCCACCGAGTCCGTGCCGACCATCAACCACCCATTTATACTATTCCTACACTAATCCCGTATTCCTATCACATCCCCACCAGTCCCTATATATTTACCTGCCACCTACCTAAACTAGGGGCAATTTATGATGACCAATTAACCTATAAACCTGCAAGTCTTTGGCATGTGGGAGGAAACCGGAGCACCGGGAGGAAACTCACGCAGACACAGGGAGGACGTGCAAACTCCGCACAGGCAGTACCCAGAATCGAACCCGGGTCCCTGGAGCTGTGAGGCTGCGGTGCTAACCACTGCGCCAATGTGCCCCCCTCCCCGCCCCAGTGTGTGCCTGTGTTACTCAGTATCAGTGTATGTCTTTGTTACTTGGTGTCAGTGTATGTATGTGTTACTTGGTGTAAGTGGGTGTCTGTGTTACTGGAGGTCAGTGTGTGTTTCTAACTGGGTGTCATTGTGTGTGTTACTGGGTGTCAGTGTGTGTCTATGTTAATGGGTATCAGTGTATGTCTTTGTTACTTGGTGTAAGTGTATGTGTTTGTGACTTGGTGTCAGTGTATGTGGTTGTTACTGGTGTCAGTGTATGCCTTTGTTACTTGGTGTAATTGTCTGTCTGTGTTACTGGGTATCAGTGTATATCTTTGTTACTTGGTGTCAGTGCATGTCTTTGTTACTTGGTGTAAGTGTATGTCTTTGTTACTTGGTGTAAGTGTGTGTCTTTGTTACTTGGTATCAGTGTATGTCTTTGTTACTTGGTGTAAGTGTGTGTCTGTGTTACTGGGAAACAGTGTATGTCTTTCTTACTTGGTGTCAGTGTATGTTTGTGTTACTTGGTGCAAGTGTGTGTCTTTGTTACTTGGTGTAATTGTATGTCTTTGTTACTTGGTGTCATTGTATGTCTGTGTTACTTGGTGTAAGTGTATGTCTTTGTTACTTGTTGTCAGTGTATGTCTTTGTTACTGGGTGTCAGTGTCTGTTTTCGTTACTTGGTGTCAGTGTATGTCTTTGTTACTTGGTTTCAGTGTATGTCTTTGTTACTTGGTGTCAGTGTGTGTCTGTGTTACTTAGTATCAGTGTATGTCTTTGTTACTTGGTGTAAGTGTGTGTCTTTGTTACTGGGAAACCGTGTATGTCTTTGTTACTTGGTGTCAGTGTATGTATGTGTTACTTGGTGTAAGTGGGTGTCTGTGTTACTGGAGGTCAGTGTGTGTTTCTAACTGGGTGTCATTGTGTGTGTTACTGGGTGTCAGTGTGTGTCTATGTTAATGGGTATCAGTGTATGTCTTTGTTACTTGGTGTAAGTGTATGTCTTTGTTACTTGGTGTCAGTGTATGTGTTTGTGACTTGGAGTCAGTGTATGTGGTTGTTACTGGTGTCAGTGTATGCCTTTGTTACTTGGTGTAATTGTCTGTCTGTGTTACTGGGTATCAGTGTATATCTTTGTTACTTGGCGTCAGTGCATGTCTTTGTTACTTGGTGTAAGTGTATGTCTTTGTTACTTGGTGTAAGTGTGTGTCTTTGTTACTTGGTATCAGTGTATGTCTTTGTTACTTGGTGTAAGTGTGTGTCTGTGTTACTGGGAAACAGTGTATGTCTTTCTTACTTGGTGTCAGTGTATGTTTGTGTTACTTGGTGCAAGTGTGTGTCTTTGTTACTTGGTGTAATTGTATGTCTTTGTTACTTGGTGTCATTGTATGTCTGTGTTACTTGGTGTAAGTGTATGTCTTTGTTACTTGTTGTCAGTGTATGTCTTTGTTACTGGGTGTCAGTGTCTGTTTTCGTTACTTGGTGTCAGTGTATGTCTTTGTTACTTGGTTTCAGTGTATGTCTTTGTTACTTGGTGTCAGTGTGTGTCTGTGTTAGTTAGTATCAGTGTATGTCTTTGTTACTTGGTGTAAGTGTGTGTCTGTGTTACTGGGAAACAGTGTATGTCTTTGTTACTTGGTGTCAGTGTATGTTTGTGTTATTTGGTGCAAGTGTGTGCCTTTGTTACTTGGTGTAATTGTATGTCTTTGTTACTTGGTGTCATTGTATGTCTATGTTACTTGGTGTAAGTGTATGTCTTTGTTACTTGGTGTCTGTGTATGTCTTTGTTACTGGGTGTCAGTGTCCGTCTTCGTTACTTGGTGTCAGTGTATGTCTTTGTTACTTGGTTTCAGTGTATGTCTTTGTTACTTGGTGTAAGTGTGTGTCTGTGTTACTGGGTATCAGCGTATATCTTTTTTACTTGGTGTAAGTGTGTGTCTGTGTTACTGGGTATCAGTGAATGTCTTTGCTATATGGTGACAGTGTATGTCTGTGTTACTTTGTGTAAGTGTGTGTCTTTGTTACTTGGTGTAATTATATGTCTTTGTTACTTGGTGTCAGTACAAGTCTGTGTTACTTGGTGTAAGTGCATGTCTTTGTTACTTGGTGTCAGTGTATGTCTTTGTTACTTGGAATAAGTGTGTGTCTGTGTTACTTGGTGTAAGTGTGTGTCTGTGTTACTTAGTATCATTGTATGTCTTTGTTACTTGGTGTCAGTGTATGTCTGCGTTACATGGTGTAAGTGTGTGGCTTTGTTACTTGGTGTAATTGTATGTCTTTGTTACTTGGTGTCAGTGAATGTTTTTGTTACTTGGTGTAAGTGAGTGTTTGTGTTACTTGGTGTAAGTGTGTGTCTGTGTTACTTGGTATCAGTGTATGTCTTTGTTACTTGGTGTTAGTGTGTATCTGTGTTACTGGGTAACAGTGTATGTCTTTGTTACTTGGTGCAATTGTATGTCTTTGTTACTTGGTGTCAGTTTATCTCTGTGTTACTTGGTGAAGTGTATGTCTTTGTTACTTGGTGTCAGTGCATGTCTTTGTTGCTTGTTGTAAGGGTGTGTCTGTGTTACTGGGTATCAGTGTATGTCTTTGTTACTTGGTGTCAGTGTATGTCTTTGTGAATTGGTGTCAGTGTATGTCTTTGCTACTGGGTGTCACTGTATGTCTTTGTGACTTTGTGTCAGTGTATGTCTTTGTTACAGGGTGTCAGTTTATGTCTTTGTTACTTGGTGTCAGTGTTTGTCTTTGTTACTTGGTGTCAGTGTTTGTCTTTGTTACTTGGTGTCAGTGTATGTCTGTGTTACTTGGTGTAAGTGTGTGTCTTTGTTACTTGGTGTAAGTGTGTGTCTGTGTCACTGGTTATCAGTGTATGTCTTTGTTACTTGGTGTCAGTGTATGTTGTTGTTACTTTGTGTAAGTGTGTGTCTGTGTTACTTGTTACCAGTGTATGTTTTTGTTACTTGGTGTAAGTGTGTGTCTGTGTTACTGGGTAACAGTATATTTCTTTGTTATTTGGTGTCTTTGTATGTCTTTGTTACTTGGTGTAAGTGTATGTCTTTGTTACTTGGTGTCAGTGTATGTCTTTGTGACTTGTTGTCAGTGTCTGTCATTGTTACTGGGTGTCAGTGTCTGTCTTCGTTACTTGGTGTCTTTGTATGTCTTTGTTACTTGGTGTAAGTGTATGTCTTTGTTACATGGTGTCACTGTATGTCTTTGTTACTTGGTGTAAGTGTGTGTCTGTGTTACTGGGTATCAGTGTATGTCTTTGTTACTTGGTGTCAGTGTATGTCTTTGCGACTTGGTGTCAGTGTATGTCTTTGTTACTGGGTGTCAGCGTATGTCTTTGTGACTTGGTGTCAGTGTATGTCTTTGTTACTGGGTGTCAGTGTATGTCTTTGTTTCTTGGTGTCTGTGTATGTCTTTGTTACTTGGTGTCAGTGTGTGTTTGTTTGTGTTACTGGGTGTCAGTGTTTGTCTGTGTTACTTGGTGTAAGTGTATGTCTTTGTTTCTTGGTGTCAGTGGATGTCTTTGTTACTTGGTGTCAGTGTTTGTCTTTGTTACTTGGTGTAAGTGTGTGTCTGTGTTACTGGGTATCAGTGCATGTCTTTGTTTCTTGGTGTCTGTGTATGTCTTTGTTACTTGGTGTCAGTGTATGTCTGTGTTACTGGGTATCAGTGCATGTCTTTGTTACATGGTATCAGTGTATGTCGTTGTTACTTGTTGTAAGTGTGTGTCTGTGTTACTTGGTGTAATTGTATGTCTTTGTTACTTGGTGTCAGTGTATGTCTGTGTTACGTGGTGTAAGTGTATGTCTTTGTTACTTGGTGTGAGTGTATGTCTTTGTTACTTGGTGGCAGTGTGTGTCTCTGTTACTGGGTATCAGTGCATGTCATTGTTACATGGTGTCACTGTATGTCTGTGTTACTTGGTGTAAGTGTGTGTCTTTGTTACTTGGTGGCAGTGTGTGTCTCTGTTACTGGGTATCAGTGCATGTCATTGTTACATGGTGTCACTGTATGTCTGTGTTACTTGGTGTAAGTGTGTGTCTTTGTTACTTGGTGTGATTGTATGTCTTTGTGACTTGGTGTCAGTGTGTGTCTGTGTTACTGGGTATCAGTGCATGTCTTTGTTACATGGTGTCAGTGTATGTCTTTGTTACTTGGTGGCAGAGTGTGCCTGTGTTACTTGGTGTAATTGTGTGTCTGTGTTACTTGGTATCAGTGTATGTCTTTGTTACTTGGTGTAAGTGTGTGTCTGTGTTACTGGGTAAAAGTGTCTGTCTTTGTTACTTGATGTCAGTGTATGTCTGTGTTACTTGGTGTAAGTGTGTGTCTTTGCTACTTGGTGTAATTGTATGTCTTTGTTACTTGGTGTCAGTGTATGTCTTTGTTACTAGGTGTAAGTGTGTGTCTGTGTTACTGGGTATCAGTGTATGTCTTTGTTACTTGGTGTATGTGTGTGTCTGTGTTACTGGGTATCAGTGTATGTATTTGTGACTTGGTGTCAGTGTATGTCTTTGTTACTGGGTGTCAGTGTGTGTCTTTGTGACTTGGTATCAGTGTATGTCTTTGTTACTTGGTGTCAGTGTATGTCAAAATAGTTGGTGTAATTGTCTGTCTTTATTACCTGGTGTCAGTGAATGTCTTTGTGACTTGGTGTCAGTGTATGTCTTTTTTACTGGGTGTCAGTGTGTGTCTGTGTTACTTGGTGTCAGTGCATGTCTTTGTTGCTTGGTGTAAGTGTGTGCCTGTGTTACTGGGTATCAGTGTATGTCTTTGTTACATGGTGTCACGGTATGTCTTTGTTACTTGGTGTAAGTGTCTGTCATTGTTACTTGGTGTAAGTGAATGTCTTTGTGACTTGGTGTCAGTGTATGTCTTTTTTACTGGGTGTCAGTGTGTGTCTGTGTTACTTGGTGTCAGTGCATGTCTTTGTTGCTTGGTGTAAGTGTGTGTCTGTGTTACTGGGTATCAGTGTATGTCTTTGTTACATGGTGTCACGGTATGTCTGTGTTACTTGGTGTAAGTGTGTGTCTTTGTTACTTGGTGTGATTGTATGTCTTTGTTACTTGGTGTAAGTGTGTGTCTGTGTTACTGGGTATCAGTGCATGTCTTTGTGACTTGGTGTCAGTGCATGTCTTGGTTACTTGGTGTAAGTGTATGTCTTAGTGACTAGGTGTCAGTGTATGTCTTTTTTACTGGATGTCAGTGTGTGTCTGTGTTACTTGGTTTCAGTGCATGTCTTTGTTGCTTGGTGTAAGTGTGTGTCTGTGTTACTGGGTATCAGTGTAAGTCTTTGTTACTTGGTGTCAGTGTATGTCTTTGTGAATTGGTGTCAGTGTATGTCTTTGTCACTGGGTGTCACTGTATGACTTTGTGACTTTGTGTCAGTGTATGTCTTTGTTACTGGGTGTCAGTTTATGTCTTTGTTACTTGGTGTCAGTGTATGTCTTTGTTACTTGGTGTCAGTGTATGTCTGTGTTACTTGGTGTAAGTGTGTGTCTTTGTTACTTGGTGTAAATGTGTGTCTGTGTCACTGGGTATCAGTGTCTGTCTTTGTTACTTGGTGTCAGTGTATGTCGTTGTTACTTGGTGTAAGTGTGTGTCTGTGTTACTTGGTATCAGTGTATGTTTTTGTTACTTGGTGTAAGTGTGTGTCTGTGTTACTGGGTAACAGAGTACGTCTTTGTTACTTGGTGTCAGCGTATGTCTGTGTTACTTGGTGTAAGTGTGTGTCTTTGTTACTTAGTGTAATTGTATGTCTTTGTTACTTGTTGTCATTGTATGTCTGTGTTACTTGGTGTAAGTGTATGTCTTTGTTTCTTGGTGTCAGTGTATGTCTTTGTGACTTGTTGTCAGTGTCTGTCTTTGTTACTGGGTGTCAGTGTCTGTCTTCGTTACTTGGTGTCAGTGTTTGTCTTTGTTACCGTTTGTCAGTGTCTGTCTTTGTGACTTGGTGTCAGTGTATGTCTGTGTTTCTTGGTGTAAGTGTCTGTCTTTGTTACTTGGTGCAAGTGTGTGTCTGTGCTACTGGGTATCTGTGTATATCTTTGTTACTTGGTGTAAGTGTGTGTCTGTGTTACTGGGTATCGGTGAATGTCTTTGCAACATGGTGACATTGTATGTCTGTGTTACTTGGTGTAATTGTGTGTCTTTGTTACCTGGTGTAATTGTATGTCTTTGTTACTTGGTGTCAGTGTATATCTGTGTTACTTGGTGTAAGTGTGTGTCTTTGTTACTTGGTGTAAGAGTGTGTCTGTGTTACTGGGTATCAGTGTATGTCTTTGTTACTTGGTGTCAGTGTATGTCGTTGTTACTTGGTGTATGTGTGTGTCTGTGTTACTGGGTGTCAGTGTATGTCTTTGTTACTTGGTGTCAGTGTATGTCTGTGTTGCTTTGTGTAAGTGTATGTCTTTGTTACTTGGTGTAAGTGTATGTCTTTGTTACTTGGTGTCAGTGTATGTCTGTGTTACTTGGTGTCAGTGTATGTCTGTGTTACATTGTGGAAGTGTGTGCCTGTGTTACTGGGTATCAGTGTATGTCTTTGTGACTTGGAGTCAGAGTATGTCTTTGTTACTGGGTGTCAGTGTATGTCTTTGTGACTTGGTGTCAGTGTGTCTCTCTGTTAGTCTTTGTTACTTTGTGTCAGTGTCTGTCTGTGTATGTCTTTGTTACTGTGAGTCAGTGTTTCTCTATGTTACTGGGTGTCAGTGTGTGTTTGTTTGTGTTACTGGGTGTCAGTGTGTGCCTGTGTTACTTGGTGTAAGTGTACGTCTTTGTTTCTTGGTGTCAGTGGATGTCTTTGTTACTTGTTGTCAGTGTTTGTCTTTGTTACTTGGTGTAATTGTGTGTCTGTGTTACTGGGTATCAGTGTATGTCTTTGTGACTTGGTGTCAGTGTATGTCTTTGTTACTGGGTGTCAGTGTATGTCTTTGGTACTTGTTGTAAGTGCGTGTCTGTGTTACTGGGTATCAGTGTATGTCTTTGTTTCTTGGTGTCAGTGTATGTCTTTGTTACATGGTGTCAGTGTATGTCTGTGTTACTTGGTGCAAGTGTGTGTCTTTGTTACTTGGTGTTATTGTATGTCTTTGTTACTTGGTGTAAGTGTCTGTCTGTGTTACTGGGTATCAGTGTATGTCATTGTGACTTGGTGTCAGTGTATGTCTTTGTTACTGGGTGTCAGTGTATGTCTTTGTGACTTGGTGTCAGTGTGTGTCTCTGTTAGTCTTTGTTACTTGGTGTCAGTGTCTGTCTGTGTATGTCTTTGTTACTGTTTGTCACTGTTTCTCTATGTTACTGGGTGTCAGTGTGTGTCTGTTTGTGTTACTGGGTGTCAGTGTGTGTCTGTGTTACTTGGTGTAAGTGTATGTCTTTGTTTCTTGGTGTCAGTGGATGTCTTTGTTACTTGGTGTCAGTGTTTGTCTTTGGTACTTGGTGTAAGTGTGTGTCTGTGTCACTGGGTATCAGTGTATGTCTTTGTTTCTTGGTGTCTGTGTATGTCTTTGTTACTTGGTGTCAGTGTATGTCTGTGTTACTGGGTATCAGTGCATGTCTTTGTTACATGGTGTCAGTGTATGTCTGTGTTACTTGGTGTAAGTGTGTGTCTTTGTTACTTAGTGGAAGTGTGTGTCTGTGTTACTTGGTGTAAGTGTGTGTCTGTGTTACTTGGTATCAGTGTATGTCTTTGTTACTTGGTGTAAGTGTGTGTCTGTGTTACTGGGTAACAGTGTATGTCTTTGTTACTTGATGTCAGTGCATGTCAGTGTTACTTGGTGTAAGTGTGTGTCTTTGTTACTTGGTGTAATTGTATGTCTTTGTTATTTGGTATCAGTGTATGTATTTGTGACTTGGTGTCAGTGTATGTCTTTGTTACTGGGTGTCAGTGTGTGTCTTTGTGACTTGGTGTCAGTGTATGACTTTGTTATTTGGTGTAAGTGTGTGTCTGTGTTACTGGGTATCAGTGTATGTCTTTGTTACTTGGTGTATGTGTGTGTCTGTGTTACTGGGTATCAGTGTATGTCTTTGTGACTTGGTGTCAGTGTATGTCTTTGTTACTGGGTTTCAGTGTGTGTCTATGTGACTTGGTGTCAGTGTATGTCTTTGTTACTTGGTGTAAGTGAATGTCTATGTTACTGGGTATCAGTGTATGTCTTTGTTACTTGGTGTCAGTGTATGTCTTTGTTACTTGGTGTCAGTGTGTGTCTGTGTTACTGGGCATCAGTGTATGTTTTTTTAACGGGTGTCAGTGTGTGTCTGTGTCACTTGGTGTCAGTGTATGTCTTTGTTACTGTGTATCAGTGTTTCTCTGTGTTACTGAGTGTCAGTGTGTGTTTGTTTGTGTTACTGGGTGTCAGTGTGTGTCTTTGTGACTTGGTGTCAGTGTATGTCTTTGTTACTTGGTGTCTGTGTGTCTATGTTACTGGGTATCAGTGTATGTCTTTGTTACTTGGTGTCAGTGTATGTCAAAATACTTGGTGTAAGTGCATGTCTTTGTTACTTGGTGTAATTGTCTGTCTTTGTTACTAGTTGTCAGTGTATGTCTGTGTTACTTGGTGTAAGTGTGTGTCTTTGTTACTGGATGTCAGTGTATGTCTGTGTTACCTGGTGTCAGTGTGTTTGTTTGTGTTACTGGGTGTCAGTGTGTGTCTGTGTTACTTGGTGTAAGTCTGTGTCTTTGTTACTTGGTGTCCGTGTGTGTCTGCGTTACTGGGTGTCAGTGTATGTCTTTGTTTCTGGGTGTCAGTGTATGTCTTTGTTACTTGGTGTAAGTTTGTGTCTTTGTTACTGGGTGTCAGTGTATGTCTGTGTTACTTGGTGTAAGTGTCTGTCTGTGTTACTAGGTATCAGTGTATGTCTTTGTGACTTGGTGTCAGTGTATGTCTTTGGTACTGGGTGTCAGTGTGTGTCTTTGTGACTTGGTGTCAGTGTATGTCTTTGTTACTTGGTGTAAGTGTGTGTCGGCGTTACTGGGTATCAGTGTATGTCTTTGTTACTTCGTGTCAGTGTATGTCTTTGTTACTGCGTGTCAGTGTGTGTCTGTGTTACTGGGTATCAGTGTATGTCTTTGCGACTTGGTATCAGTGTATGTCTTTGTGGCTTGGTGTCAGTGTCTGTCTTTTTTACTGGGTGTCAGTGTGTGTCTGTGTTACTTGGTGTCAGTGTATGTCATTGTTACTGTATATCAGTGTTTCTCTGTGCCACTGGGTGTCAGTGTGTGTTTGTTTCTGTTACTGGGTATCAGTGTATGTCTTTGTGACTTTGTATCAGTGTATGTCTTTGCTACTGGGTGTCAGTGTGTGTCTGTGTTACTTGGTGTCATTGTATCAGTGTTTCTCTGTGTGACTGGGTGTCAGTGTGTGTTTGTTTGTGTTACTGGGTGTCAGTGACACTAGGTGTCAGTATTTAGTTTAATTTAGAGATACAGCACTGAAACAGGCCCTTCGGCCCGCCGAGTCTGTGCCGACCATCAACCACCCATTTATACTAATCCTACACTAATCCCGTATTCCTATCACATCCCCACCTATCAGCTATATATTTCCCTACCACCTACCTATACTAGGGGCAATTTATGATTGTCAATTAACATATCAACCTGCAAGTCTTTAGCATGTGGGAGGAAACCGGAGCACCCGGAGGAAACCCACGCAGACAAGGGAGAACTTGCAAACTCCGCACCGGCAGTACCCAGAATCGAACCCTGGTCCCTGGAGCTGTGAGGCTGCGGTGCTAATCAATGCGCCAATGTGCCCCCCCTCCCCCCCCCCCCACCCCCGCAGTGTGTGCCATCGTTAATTGGTGTCAGTGTGTGCCTGTGTTACTGGGCATCAGTGTATGTCTTTGTCACTTGGTGTCAGTGTATGTCTTCTTTACTGGGTGTCAGTGTGTCTCTGTGTTACTGGGTGTCAGTGTGTGGTTGTTTGTGTTAGTGGTTATCAGTGTATGTCTTTGTGACTTGGTATCAGTGTATGTCTTTGTTACTGGGTGTCAGTGTCTGTCTGTGTTACTTGGTGTAAGGGTATGTCTTTGTTACTTGGTGTCAGTGTATGTCTTTGTTACTTGGTGTAAGGTTACGTCTTTGTTACTTGGTGTAATTTTATGTCTTTGTTACCTGATGTCAGTGTGTGTCTGTGTTACTGGGTATCAGTATATGTCTTTGTGACTTGGTATCAGTGTATGGCTTTGTGACTTGGTGTCAGTGTATGTCTTTGTTACTGGGTGTCAGTGTGTGACTGTGTTAGTTGGTGTCAGTTTATGTCTTTGTTACTTGGTGTAAGTGTGTGTCTGTGTTACTGGGTATCAGTGTCTGTCTTTGTTACTTGTTGTAAGTGTGTGTCTTTGTTACTTGGTGTAATTGTATGTCTTTGTTACTTGGTGTCAGTGTATGTCAGTGTTACTTGGTGTTAGTGTATGTCTGTGTTACTTGGTGTAAGTGTGTGTCTGTGTTACTTGTTGTAAGTGTGTGTCTGTGTTCCTTGGTATCAGTGTATGTCTTTGTTACTTGGTGTCAGTATATGTCTGTGTTACCTGGTGTAAGTGTGTGTCTGTGTTACTGGGTATCAGTGCATGTCTTTGTTACTTGGTGTCAGTGTATGTCTGTGTTACTTGGTGTAAGTGTGTGTCTGTGTTACTGGGTGACAGTGTGTGTCTGTGTTACTTTGTGTGTGTGTGTCTGTGTGACTTGGTGTAAGTGTGTGTCTGTGTTACTTGGTGTAATTGTATGTCTTTGTTACTTGGTGTCAGTGTATGTCTGTGTTACTTTGTGCAAGTGTATGTCTTTGTCACTTGGTGTCAGTGTATGTCTGTGTTACTTGCTGTAAGTGTGTGTCTGTGTTACTTGGTGTCAGTGTATGTCTTTGTTACTTGGTGTCTGTGTTACTGGGTGTCAGTGTATGTCTTTGTTACTCGGTGTCAGTGTATGTCTTTGTTACTTGGTGTAAGGTTACGTCTTTGTTACTGGGTGTCAGTGTGTGACTGTGTTAGTTGGTGTCAGTGTATGTCTTTGTTACTTGGTGTAAGTGTGTGTCTGTGTTACTGGGTATCAGTGTATGTCATTGTTACTTGGTGTCAGTGTATGTCTGTGTTGCTTGTTGTAAGTGTGTGTCTGTGTTACCGGGTATCAGTGTCTGTCTTTGTTACTTGGTGTAAGTGTGTGTCTGTGTTACTGGGTATCAGAGTATGTCTTTTTTACTTGGTGTCAGTGCATGTCTGTGTTACTTGGTGTCAGTGTGTCTCTGTGTTACTGGGTGTCAGTGTGTGGTTGTTTGTGTTAGTGGTTATCAGTGTATGTCTTTGTGACTTGGTATCAGTGTATGTCTTTGTTACTGGGTGTCAGTGTCTGTCTGTGGTACTTGGTGTCAGTGTATGTCTTTGTTACTTGGTGTAAGGTTACGTCTTTGTTACTTGGTGTAATTGTATGTCTTTGTTACCTGATGTCAGTGTGTGTCTGTGTTACTGGGTCTCAGTATATGTCTTGGTGACTTGTTATCAGTGTATGTCTTTGAGACTTGGTGTCAGTGTATGTCTTTGTTACTGGGTGTCACTGTGTGACTGTGTTAGTTGGTGTCAGTGTATGTCTTTGTTACTTGGTGTAAGTGTGTGTCTGTGTTACTGGGTATCAGTGTCTGTCTTTGTTACTTGGTGTAAGTGTGTGTCTTTGTTACTTGGTGTAATTGTATGTCTTTGTTTCTTGGTGTCAGTGTATGTCTGTGTTACTTGGTGTTAGTGTATGTCTTTGTTACTTGGTGTAAGTGTGTGTCTGTGTTACTTGTTGTAAGTGTGTGTCTGTGTTCCTGGGTATCAGTGTATGTCTTTGTTACTTGGTGTCAGTATATGTCTGTGTTACTTGGTGTAAGTGTGTGTCTGTGTTACTGTGTATCAGTGCATGTCTTTGTTACTTGGTGTCAGTATGTGTCTGTGTTACTTGGTGTGTGTGTGTCTGTGTTACTGGTTGACAGTGTGTGTCTGTGTTACTTGGTGTGTGTGTGTCTGTGTGACTTGGTGTAAGTGTGTGTCTGTGTTACTTGGTGTAATTGTATGTCTTTGTTACTTGGTGTCAGTGTATGTCTGTGTTACTTGGTGTAAGTGTGTGTCTTTGTTACTTGGTGTCAGTGTATATCTGTGTTACTTTGTGTAAGTGTATGTCTTTGTTACTTGGTGTCAGTGTATGTCTGTGTTACTTGGTGTAAGTGTGTGTCTGTGTTACTGGGTATCAGTGTATGTCTTTGTTACTTGGTGTCAGTGTATGTCTGTGTTGCTTGTTGTAAGTGTGTGTCTGTGTTACCGGGTATCA
Source organism: Heterodontus francisci (assembly GCF_036365525.1). Taxonomy (NCBI): domain Eukaryota; kingdom Metazoa; phylum Chordata; class Chondrichthyes; order Heterodontiformes; family Heterodontidae; genus Heterodontus; species Heterodontus francisci. The sequence continues at coordinate 12,377,547 of NW_027140867.1, read as the reverse complement.
GTGTCTGTCTTTGTTACTTGGTGTAAGTGTGTGTCTGTGTTACTGGGTATCAGTGTATGTTTTTTTTACTTGGTGTCAGTGCATGTCTGTGTTACTTGGTGTAATTGTGTGTCTGTGTTACTGGGTGTCAGTGTGTGTCTGTGTTACTTGGTGTAAGTGTGTGTCTTTGTTACTTGGTGTCGGTGTGTGTCTGTGTAACTTGGTGTAAATGTGTGTCTGTGTTACTTTGTGTAATTGTATGTCTTTGTTACTTGGTGTCAGAGTATGTCTTTGTTACTTGGTGTCAGTGTATGTCTGTGTTACTTGGTGTAAGTGTATGTCTTTGTTACTTGGTGTAAGTGTGTGTCTGTGTTCCTGGGTATCAGTGTATGTCTTTGTTGCTTGGTGTCAGTGTATGTCTGTGTTACTTGGTGTAAGTGTGTGTCTGTGTTACTGGGTATCAGTGTATGTCTTTGTTACTTGATGTCAGTGTATGTCAGTGTTGCTTGGTGTAAGTGTGTGTCTGTGTTACTGGGTATCAGTGTCTGTCTTTGTTACTTGGTGCAAGTGTGTGTCAGTGTTACTGGGTATCAGTGTATGTCTGTGTTACTGGGTGTCAGTGTATGTCTTTGTTACATGGGGTTAGTGTGTGTCTGTGTTACTGGGTATCAGTGTCTGTATTTGTTACTTGGTGTAAGTGTGTGTCTGTGTCACTGGGTATCAGTGTATGTCTTTCTTACTTGGTGTCAGTGTATGTCTGTGTTACTTGGTGTAAGTGTGTGTCTTTGATCCTTGGTGAAAGTGTATGTATTTGTTACTTGTTGTAATTGTCTGTCTTTGATACTTCCTGTAACTGCATGTCTTTGTTACTTGGTGTCAGTGTATGTGTTTTCTCCTTGGTGTCAGTGTATGTCTGTGTTACTTGGTGTAAGTGTGTGTCTTTGTTGCATGGTGTAAGTGTATGTCTTTGTTACTTGGTGTCAGTGTATGTCTTTGTTACTTGGTGTCTGTGTGTGTCTGTGTTACTGGGTATCAGTGTATGTCTTTGTGACTTGGTATCAGTGTATGTCTTTGTTACTGCGTGTCAGTGTGTGTCTTTGTTACTGGGTATCAGTGTATGTCTTTGTGACTTGGTGTCAGTGTTTGTCTGTGATACTATGTATCAGTGTATGTCTTTATGACTTGGTATCAGTGTTTGTCTTTGTTACTGTGTATCAGTGTTTCTCTTTGTTACTGGGTGTCAGTGTGTGTTTGTTTGTGTTACTGGGTGTCAGTGTGTGTCTTTGTGACTTGGTGTCAGTGTATGTCTTTGTTACTTGATGTCAGTGTGTGTCTATGTTACTGGGTATCAGTGTATGTCTTTGTTACTTGGTGTCAGTGTATGTCAAAATACTTGGTGTAAGTGTATGTCTTTGTTACTTGGTGTAATTGTCTGTCTTTGTTACTTGGTGTCAGTGTATGTCTGTGTTACTTGGTGTAAGTGTATGTCTTTGTTACTTGGTGTCAGTGTATGTATTTGTTACTGGGTGTCAGTGTGTGTCTTTGTGACTTGGTGTCAGTGTATGTCTTTGTTACTTGGTGAAAGTGTGTGTCTGCGTTACTGGGTATCAGTGTATGTCTTTGTGACTTGGTGTCAGTGTTTGTCTGTGATACTATGTATCAGTGTATGTCTTTGTGACTTGGTATCAGTGTTTGTCTTTGTTACTGTGTATCAGTGTTTCTCTTTGTTACTGGGTGTCAGTGTGTGTTTGTTTGTGTTACTGGGTGTCAGTGTGTGTCTTTGTGACTTGGTGTCAGTGTATGTCTTTGTTACTTGATGTCAGTGTGTGTCTATGTTACTGGGTATCAGTGTATGTCTTTGTTACTTGGTGTCAGTGTATGTCAAAATACTTGGTGTAAGTGTATGTCTTTGTTACTTGGTGTAATTGTCTGTCTTTGTTACTTGGTGTCAGTGTATGTCTGTGTTACTTGGTGTAAGTGTATGTCTTTGTTACTTGGTGTCAGTGTATGTATTTGTTACTGGGTGTCAGTGTGTGTCTTTGTGACTTGGTGTCAGTCTATGTCTTTGTTACTTGGTGAAAGTGTGTGTCTGCGTTACTGGGTATCAGTGTATGTCTTTGTTACTTGGTGTCAGTGTATGTCAAAATAATTGGTGGAAGTGTATGTCAGTGTCTCAGTGTTTCTCTGTGTGACTGGGTGTCAGTGTGTGTTTGTTTGTGTTACTGGGTGTCAGTGACACCAGGTGTCAGTATTTAGTTTAGTTTAGAGATACAGCACTTAAACAGGCCTTTCTGCCCACCGAGTCTGTGCCGACCATCAACCACCCTTTTATCCAAATCCTACACTAATCCCGTATTCCTATCACATCCCCACCTATCCCTATATATTTCCCTACCACCTACCGATACTAGGGGCAATTTATGATGGCCAATTAACATATTAACCTGCAAGTCTTTGGCATGTGGGAGGAAAGCGGAGCACCGGGAGGAAACCCACGCAGACACAGGGAGAACTTGCAAATTCCGCACAGGCAGTACCCAGAATCGAACCCGGGTCACTGGAGCTGTGAGGCTGCGGTGCGAACCAATGCGCCAATGTGCCCCCCCCCTCGCAGTGAGTGCCTTTGTTACTTGGTGTCAGTGTATGTCTTTGTGACTTGGTATCTGTGTTTGTCTTTGTGACTTGGTGTCAGTGTATGTCTTTGTTACTGGGTGTCAGTGTGTGAATGTGTTAGTTGGTGTCAGTGTATGTCTTTGTTCCTGTTTATTAGTGTTTCTCTATGTTACTGGGTGTCAGTGTGTGTTTGTTTGTGTTACTGGGTGTCAGTGTATGTCTTTGTGACTTGGTGTCAGTGATGTCTTTGTTACTTGGTGTAAGTGCGTGTCTGCGTTACTTGGTATCAGTGTATGTCTTTGTTACTTGGTGTCAGTGTATGTCAAAATACTTGGTGTAAGTGTATGTCTTTGTTACTTGTTGTAATTGTCTGTCTTTTTACTTGGTGTCAGTGTCTGTCTTTGTTTCTTGGTGTCAGTGTATGCCTTTGTTACTTGGTGTCAGTGTGTGTCTTTGTTACTGGGTATCAGTGTATGTCTTTGTGACTTGGTATCAGTGTATGTCTTTGTGACTTGGTGTCAGTGTATCTCTTTTTTACTGGGTGTCAGTGTGTGTCTGTGATACTTGGTGTCAGTGTTTGTCATTGTTACTGTGTATCAGTGTTTCTCTGTGCTACTGGGTGTCAGTGTGTGATTGTTTGTGTTACTGGGTATCCGTGTATGTCTTTGTGACTTGGTATCAGTGTGTGTCTTTGTTACTGGTTGTCAGTGTGTGTCTGTGTTACTTGGTGTCAGTGTATCAGTGTTTCTCTGTGTGACTGGGTGCCAGTGTGCGTTTGTTTGTGTTACTCTGTGTCAGTGACACTAGGTGTCAGTATTTAGTTTAGTTTCGAGATACAGCACTTGAACAGGCCCTTCGGCCCACCGAGTCTGTGCCGACCATCAACCACCCATTTATCCTAATCCTGCACTAATTCCGTATTCCTATCACATCCCCACCTATCCCTATATATTTCCCGACCACCTACAAATACTAGGGGCAATTTATGATGGCCAATTAACATATCAACCTGCAAGTCTTTGGCATGTGGGAGGAAAACGGAGCACCCGGAGGAAACCCACGCAGACACAGGGAGAACTTGCAAACTCCGCACAGGCAGTACCCAGAATCGAACCCGGGTCTTTGGAGCTGTGAGGCTGCGGTGCTAACCAATGCGCCAATGTGCCCCCCGCAGTGCGTGCCTTTGTAACTTGTTGTCAGTGTGTGTCTGTGTTACTGGGCATCAGTGTACGTCTTTGTGACTTGGTGTCAGTGTATGTCTTTTTTACTGGGTGTCAGTGTGTCTCTGTGTTACTGGGTGTCAGTGTGTGTTTGTTTGTGTTACTGGGTATCAGTGTATGTCTTTGTTACTGGGTGTCAGTGTGTGTCTGTGTTACTTGGTGCAAGTGTATGTCTTTGTTACTTGGTGTAATTGTTTGTCTTTGTTACTTGGTGTCAGTGTATGTCTGTGTTTCTTGGTGTAAGAGTGTGTCTTTGTTACTTGGTGTCAGTGTATGTCTGTGTTACCTGGTGTTAGTGTGTGTCTGTGTTACTGGGCATCAGTGTATGTCTTTTTGACTTGGTGTCAGTGTGTGTCTGTGTTACTTGGTGTAAGTGTGTGTCTGTGTTCCTGGGTATCAGTGTATGTCTTTGTTACTTGGTGTCAGTATATGTCTGTGTTACTTGGTGTAAGTGTGTGTCTGTGTTACAGGGTATCAGTGCATGTCTTTGTTACTTGGTGTCAGTGTATGTCTGTGTTACTTGGTGTAAGTGTGTGTCTGTGTTACTGGGAGTCAGTGTGTGTCTGTGTTACTTGGTTTCGTGTGTGTCTTTGTTACTTGGTTTCCGTGTGTGTCTGTGTGACTTGGTGTAAGTGTGTGTCTGTGTTACTTGGTGTAATTGTATGTCTTTGTTACTTGGTGTCAGTGTATGTCTGTGTTACTTGGTGTAAGTGTGTGTCTTTGTTACTTGGTGTAATTGTATGTCTTTGTTACTTGGTGTCAGTGTATGTCTGTGTTACTTGGTGTAAGTGTATGTCTTTGTTACTTGGTGTCAGTGTATGTCTGTGTTACTTGGTGTAAGTGTGTGTCTGTGTTACTGGGTATCAGTGTATGTCTTTGTTACATGGTGTCAGTGTATGTCTGTGTTGCTTGGTGTAAGTGTGTGTCTGTGTTACTGGGTAGCAGTGTCTGTCTTTGTTACTTGGTGTAAGTGTGTGTCTGTGTTACTTGGTATCAGTGTATGTCTTTGTTACTTGGTGTCAGTGTATGTCTGTGTTACTTGGTGTAAGTGTGTGTCTGTGTTACTGGGTGTCAGTGTGTGTCTGTGTTACTTGGTGTAAGTGTGTGTCTTTGTTACTTGGTGTCAGTGTGGGTCTGTGTGACTTGGTGTAAGTGTGTGTCTGTGTTACTTGTTGTAATTGTATGTCTTTGTTACTTGGTGTAAGTGTGTGTCTGTGTTACTTGGTGTAAGTGTCTGTCTGTGTTCCTGGGTATCAGTGTATGTCTTTGTTACTTGGTGTCAGTGCATGTCTGTGTTACTTGGTGTAAGTGTGTGTCTGTGTTACTGGGTATCAGTGCATGTTTTTGTTACTTGGTGTCAGTGTATGTCTGTGTTGCTTGGTGTAAGTGTGTGTCTGTGTTACTGGGTATCATTGTGTGTCTTAGTTACTTGGTGTAAGTGTATGTCTTTGTTACTTGGTGTAAATGTGTGTCTTTGTTACTTGGTGTAATTGTATGTCTTTGTTACTTGGTGGAAGTGTATGTCTGTGTTACTTGGTGTAAGTGTATGTCTTTGTTACTTGGTGTCAGTGTATGTCTGTGTTACTAGGTGTATGTGTGTGTCTGTGTTACTGGGTATCAGTGTATGTCTTTGTTACTTGGTGTCAGTGTATGTCTGTGCTGCTTGGTGTAAGTGTGTGTCTGTGTTACTGGGTATCAGTGTCTGTCTTTGTTACTTGGTGTAAGTGTGTGTCTGTGTTGCTGGGAATCTGTGTATGTCTTTGTTACTTGTTGTCAGTGTATGTCTGTGTTACTTGGTGTAAGATTGTGTCTTTGTTACTTGGTGTCAGTGTGTGTCTGTGTGACTTGGTGTAAGTGTGTGTCTGTGTTACTTGGTGTAATTGTATGTCTTTGTTACTTGGTGTAAGTGTGTGTCTGTGTTACTTGGTGTAAGTGTGTGTCTGTGTTCCTGGGTATCAGTGTATGTCTTTGTTACTTGGTGTCAGTGCATGTCTGTGTTACTTGGTGTAAGTGTGTGTCTGTGTTACTGGGTATCAGTGTATGGCTTTGTTACTTGGTGTCAGTGTATGTCTGTGTTGCTTGGTGTAAGTGTGTTTCTGTGTTACTGGGTATCAGTGTCTGTCTTTGTTACTTGGTGTAAGTGTGTGCCTGTGTTACTGGGTATCAGTGTATGTCTGTGTTACTGGGTGTCAGTGTGTGTCTGTGTTACTTGGTGTAAGTGCGTGTCTTTGTTACTTGGTGTCCGTCTGTGTCTGTGTTACTGGGTGTCAGTGTATGTCTTTGTTACTGGGTGTCAGTGTATGTCTTTGTTACTTGGTGTAAGTGTGTGCCTGTGTTACTGGGTATCAGTGTATGTCTTTGTTACTTGGTGTCAGTGTATGTCTGTGTTACTTGGTGTAAGTGAGTGTCTTTGTTACTTGGTGTAATTGTATGTCTTTGTTACTTGGTGTCAGTGTATGTCTGTGTTACTTGGTGTAAGTGTATGTCTTTGTTACTTGGTGTCAGTGTATGTCTGTGTTACTTGGTGTAAGTGTGTGTCTGTGTTACTGGGTATCAGTGTATGTCTTTGTTACATGGTGTCAGTGTATGTCTGTGTTGCTTGGTGTAAGTGTGTGTCTGTGTTACTGGGTAGCAGTGTCTGTCTTTGTTACTTGGAGTAAGTGTGTGTCTGTGTTACTGGGTATCAGTGTATGTCTTTGTTACTTGGTGTCAGTGTATGTCTGTGTTACTTGGTGTAAGTGTGTGCCTGTGTTACTGGGTGTCAGTGTGTGTCTGTGTTACTTGGTGTAAGTGTGTGTCTTTGTTACTTGGTGTCAATGTGTGTGTCTGTGTGACTTGGTGTAAGTGTGTGTCTGTGTTACTTGTTGTAATTGTATGTCTTTGTTACTTGGTGTAAGTGTGTGTCTGTGTTACTTGGTGTAAGTGTGTGTCTGTGTTCCTGGGTATCAGTGTATGTCTTTGTTACTTGGTGTCAGTGCATGTCTGTGTTACTTGGTGTAAGTGTGTGTCTGTGTTACTGGGTATCAAAGCATGTTTTTGTTACTTGGTGTCAGTGTATGTCTGTGTTGCTTGGTGTAAGTGTGTGTCTGTGTTACTGGGTATCAGTGTCTGTCTTAGTTACTTGGTGTAAGTGTATGTCTTTGTTACTTGGTGTAAGTGTGTGTCTTTGTTACTTGTTGTAATTGTATGTCTTTGTTACTTGGTGTAAGTGTATGTCTGTGTTACTTGGTGTAAGTGTATGTCTTTGTTACTTGGTGTCAGTGTATGTCTGTGTTACTAGGTGTAAGTGTGTGTCTGTGTTACTGGGTATCAGTGTATGTCTTTGTTACTTGGTGTCAGTGTATGTCTGTGCTGCTTGGTGTAAGTGTGTGTCTGTGTTACTGGGTATCAGTGTCTGTCTTTGTTACTTGGTGTAAGTGTGTGTCTGTGTTGCTGGGAATCAGTGTATGTCTTTGTTACTTATTGTCTGTGTATGTCTGTGTTACTTGGTGTAAGATTGTGTCTTTGTTACTTGGTGTCAGTGTATGTCTGTGTGACTTGGTGAAAGTGTGTGTCTGTGTTACTTGGTGTAATTGTATGTCTTTGTTACTTGGTGTAAGTGTGTGTCTGTGTTACTTGGTGTAAGTGTGTGTCTGTGTTCCTGGGTATCAGTGTATGTCTTTGTTACTTGGTGTCAGTGCATGTCTGTGTTACTTGGTGTAAGTGTGTGTCTGTGTTACTGGGTATCAGTGTATGTCTTTGTTACTTGGTGTCAGTGTATGTCTGTGTTGCTTGGTGTAAGTGTGTTTCTGTGTTACTGGGTATCAGTGTCTGTCTTTGTTACTTGGTGTAAGTGTGTGCCTGTGTTACTGGGTATCAGTGTATGTCTGTGTTACTGGGTGTCAGTGTGTGTCTGTGTTACTTGGTGTAAGTGCGTGTCTTTGTTACTGGGTGTCAGTGTATGTCTTTGTTACTTGGTGTAAGTGTGTGTTGTGTTACTGGGTATCAGTGTCTGTCTTTGTTACTTGGTATAAGTGTGTGTCTGTGTTACTGGGTATCAGTGTATGTCTTTGTTACTTGGTGTCAGTGTATGTCTGTGCTGCTTGGTGTAAGTGTGTGTCTGTGTTACTGGGGATCAGTGTCTGTCTTTGTTACTTGGTGTAAGTGTGTGTCTGTGTTACTGGGAATCAGTGTATGTCTTTGTTACTTGTTGTCAGTGTATGTCTGTGTTACTTGGTGTAAGATTGTGTATTTGTTACTTGGTGTCAGTGTGTGTCTGTGTGACTTGGTGTAAGTGTGTGTCTGTGTTACTTGGTGTAATTGTATGTCTTTGTTACTTGGTGTAAGTGTGTGTCTGTGTTACTTGGTGTAAGTGTGTGTCTGTGTTCCTGGGTATCAGTGTATGTCTTTGTTACTTGGTGTCAGTGTATGTCTGTGTTGCTTGGTGTAAGTGTGTGTCTGTGTTATTGGGTATCAGTGTCTGTCTTTGTTACTTGGTGTTAGTGTGTGTCTGTGTTACTGGGTATCAGTGTATGTCTGTGTTACTGGGTGTCAGTGTGTGTCTGTGTTACTTGGTGTAAGTGAGTGTCTTTGATACTTGGTGTCCGTGTGTGTCTGTGTTACTGGGTGTCAGTGTATGTCTTTGTTACTGGGTGTCAGTGTATGTCTTTGTTACTTGGTGTAAGTGTGTGTCTGTGTTACTGGGTATCAGTGTCTGTCTTTGTTACTTGGTGGAAGTGTGTGTCTGTGTTACTGGGTATCAGTGTATGTCTTTGTTACTTGGTGTCAGTGTATGTCTGTGTTACTTGGTGTAAGTGTGTGTCTGTGTTACTGGGTATCAGTGTATGTCTTTGTGACTTGGTATCAGTGCATGACTTTGTTACTGGGTGTCAGTGTGTGTCTTTGTGACTTGGTGTCAGTGTATGTCTTTGTTACTTGGTGTAAGTGTGTGTCTGTGTTACTAGGTATCAGTGTATGTCTTTGTTACTTGGTGTCAGTGTATGTCAAAATACTTGGTGAAAGTGTATGTCTTTGCTACTTGGTGTCAGTGTATGTCTGTGTTACTTGGTGTAAGTGTATGTCTTTGTTACTTGTTGTAAGTGTATGTCTTTGTTACTTGGTGTCAGTGTCTGTCTTTGTTACTTGGTGTAAGTGTGTGTCTTTTTTACTTGGTGTAAGTGTGTGTCTTTGTTACTTGGTGTAATTGTATGTCTTTGTTACTTGGTGTCAGTGTATGTCTGTGTTACTTGGTGTAAGTGTATGTCTTTGTTACTTGGTGTCAGTGTATGGCTGTGTTACTTGGTGGAAGTGTGTGTCTGTGTTACTGGGTATCAGTGTATGTCTTTGTTACTTGGTGTCAGTGTATGTCTGTGCTGCTTGGTGTAAGTGTGTGTCTGTGTTACTGGGTATCATTGTCTGTCTTTGTTACTTGGTGTATGTGTGTGTCTGTGTTACTGGGAATCAGTGTATGTCTTTGTTACTTGTTGTCAGTGTATGTCTGTGTGACTTGGTGTAAGATTGTGTCTTTGTTACTTGGTGTCAGTGTGTGTCTGTGTGACTTGGTGTAAGTGTGTGTCTGTGTTACTTGGTGTAATTGTATGTCTTTGTTACTTGGTGTAAGTGTGTGTCTGTGTTACTTGGTGTAAGTGTGTGTCTGTCTTCCTGGGTATCAGTGTATGTCTTTGTTACTTGGTGTCAGTGCATGTCTGTGTTACTTGGTGTAAGTGTGTGTCTGTGTTACTGGGTATCAGTGCATATCTTTGTTACTTGGCGTCAGTGTATGTCTGTGTTGCTTGGTGTAAGTGTGTGTCTGTGTTACTGGGTATCAGTGTCTGTCTTTGTTACTTGGTGTAAGTGTGTGTCTGTGTTACTGGGTATCAGTGTATGTCTGTGTTACTGGGTGTCAGTGTGTGTCTGTGTTACTTGGTGTAAGTGCGTGTCTTTGTTACTTGGTGTCCGTGTGTGTCTGTGTTACTGGGTGTCAGTGTATGTCTTTGTTACTGGGTGTCAGTGTATGTCTTTGTTACTTGGTGTAAGTGTGTGTCTGTGTTACTGGGTATCAGTGTCTGTCTTTGTTACTTGGTGTAAGTGTGTGTCTGTATTACTGGGTATCAGTGTATGTCTTTGTTACTTGGTGTCTGTGTATGTCTGTGTTACTTGGTGTCAGTGTATGTCAAAATACTTGGTGAAAGTGTATGTCTTTGCTACTTGGTGTCAGTGTATGTCTGTGTTACTTGGTGTAAGTGTATGTCTGTGTTACTAGGTATCAGTGTATGTCTTTGTTACTTGGTGTCAGTGTATGTCAAAATACTTGGTGAAAGTGTATGTCTTTGCTACTTGGTGTCAGTGTATGTCTGTGTTACTTGGTGTAAGTGTATGTCTTTGTTACTTGTTGTAAGTGTATGTCTTTGTTACTTGGTGTCAGTGTCTGTCTTTGTTACTTGGTGTAAGTGTGTGTCTTTTTTACTTGGTGTAAGTGTGTGTCTTTGTTACTTGGTGTAATTGTATGTCTTTGTTACTTGGTGTCAGTGTATGTCTGTGTTACTTGGTGTAAGTGTATGTCTTTGTTACTTGGTGTCAGTGTATGGCTGTGTTACTTGGTGGAAGTGTGTGTCTGTGTTACTGGGTATCAGTGTATGTCTTTGTTACTTGGTGTCAGTGTATGTCTGTGCTGCTTGGTGTAAGTGTGTGTCTGTGTTACTGGGTATCATTGTCTGTCTTTGTTACTTGGTGTATGTGTGTGTCTGTGTTACTGGGAATCAGTGTATGTCTTTGTTACTTGTTGTCAGTGTATGTCTGTGTGACTTGGTGTAAGATTGTGTCTTTGTTACTTGGTGTCAGTGTGTGTCTGTGTGACTTGGTGTAAGTGTGTGTCTGTGTTACTTGGTGTAATTGTATGTCTTTGTTACTTGGTGTAAGTGTGTGTCTGTGTTACTTGGTGTAAGTGTGTGTCTGTCTTCCTGGGTATCAGTGTATGTCTTTGTTACTTGGTGTCAGTGCATGTCTGTGTTACTTGGTGTAAGTGTGTGTCTGTGTTACTGGGTATCAGTGCATATCTTTGTTACTTGGCGTCAGTGTATGTCTGTGTTGCTTGGTGTAAGTGTGTGTCTGTGTTACTGGGTATCAGTGTCTGTCTTTGTTACTTGGTGTAAGTGTGTGTCTGTGTTACTGGGTATCAGTGTATGCCTGTGTTACTGGGTGTCAGTGTGTGTCTGTGTTAGTTGGTGTAAGTGCGTGTCTTTGTTACTTGGTGTCCGTGTGTGTCTGTGTTACTGGGTGTCAGTGTATGTCTTTGTTACTGGGTGTCAGTGTATGTCTTTGTTACTTGGTGTAAGTGTGTGTCTGTGTTACTGGGTATCAGTGTCTGTCTTTGTTACTTGGTGTAAGTGTGTGTCTGTATTACTGGGTATCAGTGTATGTCTTTGTTACTTGGTGTCAGTGTATGTCTGTGTTACTTGGTGTAAGTGTGTGTCTGTTTGACTGGGTATCAGTGTATGTCTTTGTGACTTGGTATCAGTGTAAGTCTTTGTTACTGGGTGTCAGTGTGTGTCTTTGTGACTTGGTGTCAGTATATGTCTTTGTTACTTGGTGTCATGTCTTTGTTCCTGGGTATCAGTGTATGTCTGTGTTACTTGGTGTCAGTGGATTTCTTTGTTACTGGGTGTCAGTGTATGTCTTTGTTACTTGGTGTAAGTGTATGTCAAAATACTTGGTGTCAGTGTATGTCTTTTTTACTTGGTGTAAGTGTGCGTCTGTGTTACTGGTTTTCAGTGTATGTCTATGTTACTTGTTGTAAGTGCATGTCTTTGTTACTTGGTGTCAGTGTGTGTCTGTGTTACTGGGTATCAGTGTCTGTCTGTGTTACTGTGTATCACTGCATGTCTGTGTTTCTTTGCATCAGTGCGTGTTACTGGGTGTCAGTGTGTGTCTGTGACACTAGGTGTCAGTATTTAGTTTAGTTTTGAGAGACAGCACTGAAACAGGCCCTTGGGCCCACCGATTCTGTGCCGACCATCAACCAACAATTTATACTAATCCTACACGAATCCCATATTCCAATAAAATCACCACCGGTCCCTATACATTTGCCGACCACCTACCTATACTAGGGGCAATTTATAATGGCCAATTAACCTACCAACCTGCAAGTCTTTGGCATGTGGGAGGAAACCGGACCACACGGAGGAAACCCACGCATACACAGGGAGAACCTGCAAACTCCGCACAGGCAGTACCCAGAATCGAACCGGTTCCCTGGAGCTGTGAGGCTTCAGTGCTAACCACTGCACCACTGTGCCGCCCAGTGTGTATCTGTGTTACTGGGTGTCAGTGTATGTCTATGTTACTAGGTGTCAGTGTGTGTCTGTGTTACTGGGTGTCTGTGTGTTTGTTTGTCTTACTTGGTGTCAGTGTGTGTCTGTGTTACTTGGTGTAAGTGTGTGTTTTTGTTACTTGGTGTCCGTGTGTGTCTGTGTTACTGGGTGTCAGTGCATGTCTTTGTTACTGGGTGTCAGTGTATGTCTTTGTTACTTGGTGTAAGTGTGTGTCTGTGTTACTGGGTATCAGTGTGTGTCTTTGTTACTTGGTGTAAGTGTGTGTCTGTCTTACTGGGTATCAGTGTATGTCTTTGTTACTGGGTATCAGTGTATGTCTTTGTGACTTGGTGTCAGTGTATGTCTTTGTTACTGGGTGTCAGTGTCTGTCTTTGTGACTTGGTATCAGTGTATGTCTTTGTTACTTGGTGTAAGTGTGTGTCTGTGTTACTTGGTATCAGTGTATGTCTTTGTTAATTGGTGTAAGTGTATGTCAAAATACTTGGTGTAAGTGTATGTCTGTGTTACTTGGTGTAAGTGTATGTCTTTGTTACTTGGTGTAAGTGAGCGTCTGTGTTACTGGGTATCAGTGTATGTCTTTGTTACTGGGTATCAGTGTATGTCTTTGAGACTTGGTGTCAGTGTATGTCTTTGTTACTTGGTGTAAGTGTGCGTCTGTGTTACTGGGTATCAGTGTATGACATTGTTACTGGGCATCAGTGTGTGTCTTTGTGACATGGTATCAGTGTATGTCTTTGTTACTTGGTGTAATTGTCTGGCTCTGTTACTGGGTGTAAGTGCATGTCTTTGTTACTGGGTGTCAGTGTGTGTCTGTGTTACTGGGTATCGGTGTATGTCTTTGTGACTTGGTATAAGTGTATGTCTTTGTTACTGGGTGTCAGTGTGTGTCTGTGTTCCTGGGTATCAGTGTATGTCTTTGTGACTTGGTGTCAGTGTATGTCTTTGTTACTGGGTGTCGGTGTGTATCTTTGTGACTTGGTGTCAGTGTATTTCTTTGTTACTTGGTGTAAGTGTGTGTCTGTGATACTGGGTATCAGTGTATGTCTTTGTTACTTGGTGTCAGTTTATGTCTTTGTTACTTGGTGTAAGTGTATGTCTTTGTTACTTGGTGTCAGTGTATGTGTTTGTGACTTGTTGTCAGTGGATGTCTTTGTTACTGGGTTTCAGTGTATGTCTTTGTTAATTGGTGTAAGTGTATGTCAAAATACTTGGTGTAAGTGTATGTCTGTGTTACTTGGTGTAAGTGTATGTCTTTGTTATTTGGTGTAAGTGAGCGTCTGTGTTACTGGGTATCAGTGTATGTCTTTGTTACTGGGTATCAGTGTATGTCTTTGAGACTTGGTGTCAGTGTATGTCTTTGTTACTTGGTGTAAGTGTGCGTCTGTGTTACTGGGTATCAGTGTATGACATTGTTACTGGGCATCAGTGTATGTCTTTGTGACTTGGTGTCAGTGTATGTCTTTGTTACTGGGAGTCAGTGTGTGTCTTTGTGACTTGGTGTCAGTGTATGTCTTTGTTACTTGGTGTAAGTGTGTGTCTGTGTTACTGGGTATCAGTGTATGTCTTTGATACTTGGTGTCAGTGTATGTCTTTTTTACTGGGTGTCAGTGTATGTCTTTGTTACTTGCTGTCAGTGTACGTCTTTGTTACTTGGTGGAAGTGTATGTCAAAATACTTGGTGTAAGTGTATGTCTGTGTTACTTGGTGTAAGTGTATGTCTTTGTTACTTGGTGTAAGTGTGCGTCTGTGTTACTGGGTATCAGTGTATGCCTTTGTTACTTGGTGTCAGTGTATGTCTTTGTTACATTTTGTATGTGTGTATCTGTGTTACTGGGTATCAGTGTATGTCTTTGTTACTGGGTATCTGTGTATGTGTTTGTGACTTGTTGTCAGTGGATGTGTTTGTTACTGGGTGTCAGTGTATGTCTTTGTTATGTGGTGTAAGTGTGCGTCTGTGTTACTGGGTATCAGTGTATGCCTTTGTTACTTGGTGTCAGTGTATGTCTTTGTTACATTTTGTATGTGTGTATCTGTGTTACTGGGTATCAGTGTATGTATTTGTTACTGGGTATCTGTGTATGTCTTTGTGACTTGGTGTCAGTGTATGTCTTTGTTACTGGGTGTCAGTGTGTGTCTTTGTGACTTGGTGTCAGTTTATGTCTTTGATACTTAGTGTCAGTGTATGTCAAAATTCTTGGTGTAAGTGTATGTCTTTGTTACTTGGTGTAATTGTCTGTCTCTGTTACTTCGTGTAAGTGTATGTCTTTTTTACTTGGTGTCAGTGTTTGTGTTTGTGACTTGGTGTCATTGTATGTCTTAGTTACTGGGTGTCAGTGTATGTCTTTGTTACTTGGTGTCAGTTTATGTCTTTGTTACTTGGTGTAAGTGTATGTCTTTGTTACTTGGTGTCAGTTTATGTCTTTGTTACTTGGTGTAAGTGTATGTCTTTGTTACTTGGTGTCAGTGTATGTGTTTGTGACTTGTTGTCAGTGGATGTCTTTGTTACTGGGTGTCAGTGTATGTCTTTGTTAATTGGTGTAAGTGTATGTCAAAATACTTGGTGTAAGTGTATGTCTGTGTTACTTGGTGTAAGTGTATGTCTTTGTTACTTGGTGTAAGTGTGCGTCTGTGTTACTGGGTATCAGTGTATGTCTTTGTTACTTGGTGTCAGTTTATGTCTTTGTTACTTGGTGTAAGTGTATGTCTTTGTTACTTGGTGTCAGTGTATGTGTTTGTGACTTGTTGTCAGTGGATGTCTTTGTTACTGAGTGTCAGTGTATGTCTTTGTTAATTGGTGTAAGTGTATGTCAAAATACTTGGTGTAAGTGTATGTCTGTGTTACTTGGTGTAAGTGTATGTCTTTGTTACTTGGTGTAAGTGTGCGTCTGTGTTACTGGGTATCAGTGTATGTCTTTGTTACTGGGTATCAGTGTATGTCTTTGAGACTTGGTGTCAGTGTATGTCTTTGTTACTTGGTGTAAGTGTGCGTCTGTGTTACTGGGTATCAGTGTATGACATTGTTACTGGGCATCAGTGTATGTCTTTGTGAATTGGTGTCAGTGTATGTCTTTGTTACTGGGAGTCAGTGTGTGTCTTTGTGACTTGGTGTCAGTGTATGTCTTTGTTACTTGGTGTAAGTGTGCGTCTGTTTTACTGGGTATCAGTGTATGTCTTTGTTACTTGGTGTCAGTTTATGTCTTTGTTACTTGGTGTAAGTGTATGTCTTTGTTACTTGGTGTCAGTGTATGTGTTTGTGACTTGTTGTCAGTGGATGTCTTTGTTACTGGGTGTCAGTGTATGTCTTTGTTAATTGGAGTAAGTGTATGTCAAAATACTTGGTGTAAGTGTATGTCTGTGTTACTTGGTGTAAGTGTATGTCTTTGTTACTTGGTGTAAGTGTGCGTCTGTGTTACTGGGTATCAGTGTATGTCTTTGTTACTGGGTATCAGTGTATGTCTTTGAGACTTGGTGTCAGTGTATGTCTTTGTTACTTGGTGTAAGTGTGCGTCTGTGTTACTGGGTATCAGTGTATGTCTTTGTTACTGGGAGTCAGTGTGTGTCTTTGTGACTTGGTGTCAGTGTATGTCTTTGTTACTTGCTGTAAGTGTGTGTCTGTGTTACTGGGTATCAGTGTATGTCTTTGATACTTGGTGTCAGTGTATGTCTTTTTTACTGGGTGTCACTGTGTGTCTTTGTGACTTGGTGCCAGTGTACGTCTTTGTTACTTGGTGTAAGTGTGTGTCTGTGTTACTGGGTATCAGTGTATGTCTTTGTTACTTGCTGTCAGTGTACGTCTTTGTTACTTGGTGGAAGTGTATGTCAAAATACTTGGTGTAAGTGTATGTCTGTGTTACTTGGTGTAAGTGTATGTCTTTGTTACTTGGTGCAAGTGTGCGTCTGTGTTACTGGGTATCAGTGTATGCCTTTGTTACTTGGTGTCAGTGTATGTCTTTGTTACATTTTGTATGTGTGTATCTGTGTTACTGGGTATCTGTGTATGTGTTTGTGACTTGTTGTCAGTGGATGTGTTTGTTACTGGGTGTCAGTGTATGTCTTTGTTACGTGGTGTAAGTGTGCGTCTGTATTACTGGGTATCAGTGTATGCCTTTGTTACTTGGTGTCAGTGTATGTCTTTGTTACATTTTGTATGTGTGTATCTGTGTTACTGGGTATCAGTGTATGTCTTTGTTACTGGGCATCTGTGTATGTCTTTGTGACTTGGTGTCAGTGTATGTCTTTGATTCTTAGTGTCAGTGTATGTCAAAATTCTTGGTGTAAGTGTATGTCTTTGTTACTTGGTGTAATTGTCTGTCTCTGTTACTTCGTGTAAGTGTATGTCTTTTTTAGTTGGTGTCAGTGTTTGTGTTTGTGACTTGGTGTCATTGTATGTCTTAGTTACTGGGTGTCAGTGTATGTCTTTGTTACTTGGTGTCAGTTTATGTCTTTGTTACTTGATGTAAGTGTATGTCTTTGTTACTTGGTGTCAGTGTATGTGTTTGTGACTTGTTGTCAGTGGATGTCTTTGTTACTGGGTGTCAGTGTATGTCTTTGTTACGAGGTGTAAGTGTGCGTCTGTGTTACTGGGTATCAGTGTATGCCTTTGTTACTTGGTGTCAGTGGATGTCTTTGTTACTTGTTGTATGTGTGTGTCTGTGTTACTGGGTATCAGTGTATGTCTTTGTTACCGGGTATCAGTGTATGTCTTTGTGACTTGGTGTCAGTGTATGTCTTTGTTACTGGGTGTCAGTGTGTGTCTTTGTGAATTGGTGCCAGTGTACGTCTTTGTTACTTGGTGTAAGTGTGTGTCTGTGTTACTGGGTATCAGTGTATGTCTTTGTTACTTGGTGTAAGTGTATGTCAAAATACTTGGTGTAAGTGTATTTCTGTGTTACTTGGTGTAGGTGTATGTCTTTGTTACTTGGTGTAAGTGTGCGTCTGTGTTACTGGGTATCTGTGTATGTCTTTGTTACTTGGTGTCAGTGTATGTCTTTGTTACTTGGTGTAAGTGTGTGCCTGTGTTACTGGGGGTCAGTGTATGTCTGTGTTACTGGGGGTCATTGTGTGTTTCTAACTGGGTGTCAGAGTGTGTCTGTTTTACTGGGTATCAATGTATGTCTTTGTTACTGGGTGTAAGTGTATGTCTTTGTTACTTGGTGACAGTGTATGTCTTTGCTACTTGGTGTCATTGTATTTCTTAGTTACTGCGTGTCAGTGTATGTCTTTGTTACTTGGTGCAAGTGTTTGTCAAAATACTAGGTGTAAGTGTATGTCTTTGTTACTTGGTGTAATTGTCTGTCTTTGTTACTTGGTGTAAGTGTATGTCTTTGTTACTTGGTGTCAGTGTATGTCTGTGTTACTTGGTGTAAGTATGTGTCTTTGTTACTTGGTGTCAGTGTATGTCTTTGTTACTTGGTGTATGTGTGTGTCTGTGTTACTGGGTGTCAGTGTGTGTCTCTGTGACTTGGTGTCAGTGTATGACTTTGTTACTTGGTGTAAGTGTGTGTCTGTGTTACTTGGTGTAATTGTCTGTCTCTGTTACTTGGTGTAAGTGTATGTCTTTGTTACTGGGTGTCAGTGTCTGTCTTTGTGACTTGGTGTCAGTGTATGTCTTTGTTACTTGGTGCAAGTGTGTGTCTGTGTTACTGGGTATCAGTGTATGTCTTTGTGACTTGGTATCAGTGTATGTCTTTGTTACTGGGTGTCAGTGTGTGTCTGTGTTACTGGGTATTAGTGTATGTCTTTGTTACTTGGTATCAGTGTATGTCTTTGTTACTGGGTGTCAGTGTGTGTCTGTGTTCCTGGGTATCAGTGTATGTCTTTGTGACTTCGTGTCAGTGTATGTCTTTGTTACTGGGTGTCGGTGTGTGTCTTTGAGACTTGGTGGTCAGTGTATGTCTTTGTTACTTGGTGTAAGTGTGTGTCTGTGATACTGGGTATCAGTGTATGTCTGTGTTACTTGGTGTAAGTGTATGTATTTGTTACTTGGTGTAAGTGTATGTCTTTGTTACTTTGTGTAAGTGTGCGTCTGTGTTACTGGGTATCAGTGTATGTCTTTTTTACTTGGTGTCAGTGTATGTCTTTGTTACTTGGTGCAAGTGTGTGTCTGTGTTACTGGGGTTCAGTGTGTGTCTGTGTTACTGGGTGTCAGTGCATGTCTTTGTTACTGGGTGTCAGTGTATGTCTTTGTTACTTGGTGTCAGTGTATGTCTTTGTTAAATGGTGTAAGTGGGTGTCTGTGTTACTGGGTATCAGTGTGTGTCTTTGTTACTTGGTGTATGTGTGTGTCTGTCTTACTGGGTATCAGTGTATGTCTTTGTTACTGGGTATCAGTATATGTCTTTGTGACTTGGTGTCAGTGTATGTCTTTGTTACTTGGTGTCAGTGTATGTCTTTGTTATTTGGTGTAAGTGGGTGTCTGGGTTACTGGGTATCAGTGTGTGTCTTTGTTACTTGGTGTATGAGTGTGTCTGTCTTACTGGGTATCAGTGTATGTCTTTGTTACTGGGTATCAGTGTATGTCTTTGTGACTTGGTGTCAGTGTATGTCTTTGTTACTGGGTGTCAGTGTCTGTCTTTGTGACTTGGTGTCAGTGTATGTCTTTGTTACTTGGTGTCAGTGTATGTCTTTGTTACTTGGTGTAAGTGTGTGTCTGTCTTACTGGGTATCAGTGTATGTCTTTGTTACTGGGTATCAGTGTATGTCTTTGTGACTTGGTGTCAGTGTATGTCTTTGTTACTGGGTGTCAGTGTCTGTCTTTGTGACTTGGTGTCTGTGTATGTCTTTGTTACTTGGTGTAAGTGTGTGTCTGTGTTACTGGGTGTCAGTGTGTGTCTCTGTGACTTGGTGTCAGTGTATGACTTTGTTACTTGGTGTAAGTGTGTGTCTGTGTTACTTGGTGTAATTGTCTGTCTCTGTTACTTGGTTTAAGTGTATGTCTTTGTTACTGGGTGTCAGTGTCTGTCTTTGTGACTTTTTGTCAGTGTATGTCTTTGTTACTTGGTGCAAGTGTGTGTCTGTGTTACTGGGTATCAGTGTATGTCTTTGTGACTTGGTATCAGTGTATGTCTTTGTCACTGGGTGTCAGTGTGTGTCTGTGTTACTGGGTATTAGTGTATGTCTTTGTTACTTGGTATCAGTGTATGTCTTTGTTACTGGGTGTCAGTGTGTGTCTGTGTTCCTGGGTATCAGTGTATGTCTTTGTGACTTGGTGTCAGTGTATCTCTTTGTTACTGGGTGTCGGTGTGTGTCTTTGTGACTTGGTGGTCAGTGTATGTCTTTGTTACTTGGTGTAAGTGTGTGTCTGTGATACTGGGTATCAGTGTATGTCTGTGTTACTTGGTGTAAGTATGTGTCTTTGTTAATTGGTGTAAGTGTATGTATTTGTTGCTTGGTGTAAGTGTATGTCTTTGTTACTTTGTGTAAGTGTGCGTCTGTGTTACTGGGTATCAGTGTATGTCTTTGTTACTTGGTTTCATTGTATGTCTTTGTTACTTGGTATAAGTGTGCGTAAGTGTTACTGGGTATCAGTGTATGTCATTTTTACTTGGTGTCAGTGTATGTCTTTGTTACTTGTTGCAAGTGTGTGTCTGTGTTACTGGGGGTCAGTGTGTGTCTGTGTTACTGGGTGTCAGTGCATGTCTTTGTTACTGGGTGTCATTGTATGCCTTTGTTACTTGGTGTCAGTGTATGTCTTTGTTACTTGGTGTAAGTGGGTGTCTGTGTTACTGGGTATCAGTGTGTGTCTTTGTTACTTGGTGTATGTGTGTGTCTGTCTTACTGGGTATCAGTGTATGTCTTTGTTACTGGGTATCAGTGTATGTCTTTGTGACTTGGTGTCAGTGTATGTCTTTGTTACTGGGTGTCAGTGTCTGTCTTTGTGACTTGGTGTCAGTGTATGTCTTTGTTACTTGGTGTCAGTGTATGTCTTTGTTACTTGGTGTAAGTGGGTGTCTGTGTTACTGGGTATCAGTGTGTGTCTTTGTTACTTGGTGTATGTGTGTGTCTGTCTTACTGGGTATCAGTGTATGTCTTTGTTACTGGGTATCAGTGTATGTCTTTGTGACTTGGTGTCAGTGTCTGTCTTTGTGACTTGGTGTCAGTGTATGTCTTTGTTACTTGGTGTCAGTGTATGTCTTTGTTACTTGGTGTAAGTGTGTGTCTGTCTTACTGGGTATCAGTGTATGTCTTTGTTACTGGGTATCAGTGTATGTCTTTGTGACTTGGTGTCAGTGTATGTCTTTGTTACTGGGTGTCAGTGTCTGTCTTTGTGACTTGGTGTCAGTGTATGTCTTTGATACTTGGTGTAAGTGTGTGTCTTTGTTACTGGGTGTCAGTGTGTGTCTCTGTGACTTGGTGTCAGTGTATGTCTTTGTTACTTGGTGTAAGTGTGTGTCTGTGTTACTTGGTGTAATTGTCTGTCTCTGTTACTTGGTGTCAGTGTATGTCTTTGTTACTGGGTGTCAGTGTCTGTCTTTGTGACTTGGTGTCAGTGTATGTCTTTGTTACTTGGTGCAAGTGTGTGTCTGTGTTACTGGGTATCAGTGTATGTCTTTGTGACTTGGTATCAGTGTATGTCTTTGTTACTGGGTGTCAGTGTGTGTCTGTGTTACTGGCTATTAGTGTATGTCTTTGTTACTTGGTATCAGTGTATGTCTTTGTTACTGGGTGTCAGTGTGTGTCTGTGTTCCTGGGTATCAGTGTATGTCTTTGTGACTTGGTGTCAGTGTATGTCTTTGTTACTGGGTGTCGGTGTGTCTTTGTGACTTGGTGTCAGTTTATGTCTTTGTTACTTGGTATCAGTGTATGTCTTTGTTACTTGTTGTAAGTGTGTGTCTGTGATACTGGGTATCAGTGTATGTCTTTGTTACTTGGTGTCAGTTTATGTCTTTGTTACTTGGTGCAAGTGTATGTCTTTGTTACTTGGTGTCAGTGTATGTGTTTGTGACTTGTTGTCAGTGGATGTCTTTGTTACTGGGTGTCAGTGTATGTCTTTGTTACTTGTTGTAAGTGTATGTGAAAATACTTGGTGTAAGTGTATGTCTGTGTTACTTGGTGTAAGTGTATGTCTTTTTTACTTGGTGTAAGTGTGCGTCTGTGTTACTGGGTATCAGTGTATGTCTTTGTTACTGGGTATCAGTGTATGTCTTTGTGACTTGGTGTCAGTGTATGTCTTTGTTACTGGCTGTCAGTGTGTGTCTTTGTGACTTGGTGTCAGTGTATGTCTTTGTTACTTGGTGTAAGTGTGTGTCTGTATTACTGGGTATCCGTGTATGTCTTTGATACTTCGTGTCAGTGTATGTCTTTGTTACTGGGTGTCAGTGTGTGTCTTTGTGACTTGGTGCCAGTGTACGTCTTTGTTACTTGGTGTAAGTGTGTGTCTGTGTTACTGGGTATCAGTGTATGTCTTTGTTACTTGGTGTCAGTGTCTGTCAAAATGCTTGGTGTAAGTGTATGTCTTTGTTACTTGTTGTAATTGCCTGTCTTTGTTACTTGGTGTCAGTGTATGTCTTTGTTACTTGGTGTAAGTGTATGTCAAAATACTTGGTGTAGGTGTATATCTGTGTTACTTGGTGTAAGTGTGCGTCTGTGTTCCTGGGTATCAGTGTATGTCTTTGTTACTTGTTGTAAGTGTATGTCTTTGTTACTTGGTGTCAGTGTGTGTCTGTGTTACTGGGTATCAGTGTCTGTCTGTGTTCCTGTGTTTCAGTGCGTGTTCCTTGGTGTCAGTGTGTGTCTGTGACACTAGGTGTCAGTATTTAGTTTAGTTTGGAGACACAGCACTGAAACAGGCCCTTCGGCCCACCGAGTCTGTGCCGACCATCAACCAACAATTTATACTAATCCCACGCGAATCTCATATTCCAATAACATCCCCACCGGTCCCTATATATTTCCCGACCACCTACCTATACTCGGGGCAATTTATAATGGACAATTAAACTACCAACCTGCAAGTCTTTGGCATGTGGGAGGAAACCGGAGCACATGGAGGAAACCCACGCAGACACAGGGAGAACTTGCAAACTCCGCACAGGCAGTACCCAGAATCGAACCCGGGTTCCTGGAGCTGTGAGGCTTCAGTGCTAACCGCTGCACCACTGTGCCGCCCAGTGTGTATCTGCGTTACTGGGTGTCAGTGTATGTCTTTGTTACTAGGTGTCAGTGTGCGTCTGTGTTACTGGGTGTCAGTGTGTTTGTTTGTCTTACTTGGTGTCAGTGTGTGTCTGTGTTACTTGGTGTAAGTGTGTGTCTTCGTTACTTGGTGTCCGTGTGTGTCTGTGTTACTCGGTGTCAGTGCATGTCTTTGTTACTGGGTGTCAGTGTATGTCTTTGTTACTTGGTGTAAGTGTGTGTCTGTGTTACTGGGTATCAGTGTGTGTCTTTGTTACTTGGTGTAAGTGTGTGTCTGTCTTACTGGGTATCAGTGTATGTCTTTGTTACTGGGTATCAGTGTATGTCTTTGTGACTTGGTGTCAGTATATGTCTTTGTTACTGGGTGTCAGTGTCTGTCTTTGTGACTTGGTGTCAGTGTATGTCTTTGTTACTTGGTGTAAGTGTGTGTCTGTGTTACTGGGTATCAGTGTATGTCTTTGTTACTTGGTGTCAGTGTTTTTCTTTGATACTTGGTGTCAGTGTATGTCAAAATTCTTGGTGTAAGTGTATGTCTTTGTTACTGGGTGTCAGTGTATGTCTTTGTTACTTGGTGTAAGTGTGCGTCTGTTTTACTGGGTATCAGTGTATGTCTTTGTTACTTGGTGTCAGTTTATGTCTTTGTTACTTGGTGTAAGTGTATGTCTTTGTTACTTGGTGTCAGTGTATGTGTTTGTGACTTGTTGTCAGTGGATGTCTTTGTTACTGGGTGTCAGTGTATGTCTGTTAATTGGAGTAAGTGTATGTCAAAATACTTGGTGTAAGTGTATGTCTGTGTTACTTGGTGTAAGTGTATGTCTTTGTTACTTGGTGTAAGTGTGCGTCTGTGTTACTGGGTATCAGTGTATGTCTTTGTTACTGGGTATCAGTGTATGTCTTTGAGACTTGGTGTCAGTGTATGTCTTTGTTACTTGGTGTAAGTGTGCGTCTGTGTTACTGGGTATCAGTGTATGACATTGTTACTGGGCATCAGTGTATGTCTTTGTGACTTGGTGTAAGTGTGCGTCTGTGTTACTGGGTATCAGTGTATGTCTTTGTTACTGGGAGTCAGTGTGTGTCTTTGTGACTTGGTGTCAGTGTATGTCTTTGTTACTTGGTGTAAGTGTGTGTCTGTGTTACTGGGTATCAGTGTATGTCTTTGATACTTGGTGTCAGTGTATGTCTTTTTACTGGGTGTCACTGTGTGTCTTTGTGACTTGGTGCCAGTGTACGTCTTTGTTACTTGGTGTAAGTGTGTGTCTGTGTTACTGGGTATCAGTGTATGTCTTTGTTACTTGCTGTCAGTGTACGTCTTTGTTACTTGGTGGAAGTGTATGTCAAAATACTTGGTGTAAGTGTATGTCTGTTTTACTTGGTGTAAGTGTATGTCTTTGCTACTTGGTGCAAGTGTGCGTCTGTGTTACTGGGTATCAGTGTATGCCTTTGTTACTTGGTGTCAGTGTATGTCTTTGTTACATTTTGTATGTGTGTATCTGTGTTACTGGGTATCTGTGTATGTGTTTGTGACTTGTTGTCAGTGGATGTGTTTGTTACTGGGTGTCAGTGTATGTCTTTGTTACGTGGTGTAAGTGTGCGTCTGTGTTACTGGGTATCAGTGTATGCCTTTGTTACTTGGTGTCAGTGTATGTCTTTGTTACATTTTGTATGTGTGTATCTGTGTTACTGGGTATCAGTGTATGTCTGTGTTACTGGGTATCTGTGTATGCCTTTGTTACTTGGTGTCAGTGTATGTCTTTGTTACTTGGTGTAAGTGTGTGCCTGTGTTACTGGGGGTCAGTTTATGTCTGTGTTACTGGGGGTCATTGTGTGTTTCTAACTGGGTGTCAGAGTGTGTCTGTTTTACTGGGTATCAATGTATGTCTTTGTTACTGGGTGTAAGTGTATGTCTTTGTTACTTGGTGACAGTGTATGTGTTTGTGACTTGGTGTCATTGTATTTCTTAGTTACTGCGTGTCAGTGTATGTCTTTGTTACTTGGTGCAAGTGTTTGTCAAAATACTAGGTGTAAGTGTATGTCTTTGTTACTTGGTGTAATTGTCTGTCTTTGTTACTTGGTGTAAGTGTATGTCTTTGTTACTTGGTGTCAGTGTATGTCTGTGTTACTTGGTGTAAGTATGTGTCTTTGTTACTTGGTGTAAGTGTATGTCTTTGTTACTTGGTGTAAGTGTGCGTCTGTGTTACTGGGTATCAGTGTATGTCTTTGTGACTGGGTATCAGTGTATGTCTTTGTGACTTTGTGTCAGTGTATGTCTTTGTTCCTGAGTGTCAGTGTGTGTCTTTGTGACTTGGTGTCAGTGTATGTCTTTGTACTTGGTGTAAGTGTGTGCCTGTGTTACTGGGGGTCAGTGTATGTCTGTGTTACTGGGGGTCATTGTGTGTTTCTAACTGAGTGTCAGTGTGTGTCTGTTTTACTGGGTATCAATGTATGTCTTTGTTACTGGGTGCAAGTGTATGTCTTTGTTACTTGGTGACAGTGTCTGTGTTTGTGACTTGGTGTCATTGTATTTCTTAGTTCCTGGGTGTCAGTGTATGTCTTTGTTACTTGGTGTAAGTGTTTGTCAAAATACTAGGTGTAAGTGTATGTCTTTGTTACTTGGTGTAATTGTCTGTCTTTGTTACTTGGTGTAAGTGTATGTCTTTGTTACTTGGTGTCAGTGTGCGTCTGTGTTACTGGGTATCAGTGTATGCCTTTGTTATTTGGTGTCATTGTATGTCTTTGTTACTTGGTACAAGTGTGCGTATGTGTTACTGGGTATCCGTGTATGTCTTTTTTACTTGGTGTCAGTGTATGTCTTTGTTACTTGGTGTAAGTGTGTGTCTGTGTTACTGGGGGTCAGTGTGTGTCTGTGTTACTGGGTGTCAGTGGATGTCTTTGTTACTGGGTGTCAGTGTATGTCTTTGTTACTTGGTGTCAGTGTATGTCTTTGTTACTTGGTGTAAGTGGGTGTCTGTGTTACTGGGTATCAGTGTGTGTCTTTGTTACTTGGTGTATGTGTGTGTCTGTCTTACTGGGTATCAGTGTATGTCTTTGTTACTGGGTATCAGTGTATGTCTTTGTGACTTGGTGTCAGTGTATGTCTTTGTTACTGGGTGTCAGTGTCTGTCTTTGTGACTTGGTGTCAGTGTATGTCTTTGTTACATGGTGTCAGTGTATGTCTTTGTTACTTGGTGTAAGTGTGTGTCTGTCTTACTGGGTATCAGTGTATGTCTTTGTTACTGGGTATCAGTGTATGTCTTTGTGACTTGGTGTCAGTGTATGGCTTTGTTACTGGGTGTCAGTGTCTGTCTTTGTGACTTGGTGTCAGTGTATGTCTTTGTTACTTGGTGTAAGTGTGTGTCTGTGTTACTGGGTGTCAGTGTGTGTCTCTGTGACTTGGTGTCAGTGTATGACTTTGTTACTTGGTGTAAGTGTGTGTCTGTGTTACTTGGTGTAATTGTCTGTCTCTGTTACTTGGTGTAAGTGTATGTCTTTGTTACTGGGTGTCAGTGTCTGTCTTTGTGACTTGGTGTCAGTGTATGTCTTTGTTACTAAGTGCAAGTGTGTGTCTGTGTTACTGGGTATCAGTGTATGTCTTTGTGACTTGGTATCAGTGTATGTCTTTGTTACTGGGTGTCAGTGTGTGTCTGTGTTCCTGGGTATCAGTGTATGTCTTTGTGACTTCGTGTCAGTGTATGTCTTTGTTACTGGGTGTCGGTGAGTGTCTTTGAGACTTGGTGGTCAGTGTATGTCTTTGTTACTTGGTGTAAGTGTGTTTCTGTGATACTGGGTATCAGTGTATGTCTGTGTTACTTGGTGTAAGTGTATGTATTTGTTACTTGGTGTAAGTGTATGTCTTTGTTACTTTGTGTAAGTGTGCGTCTGTGTTACTGGGTATCAGTGTATGTCTTTGTTACTTGGTGTCATTGTATGTCTTTGTTACTTGGTATAAGTGTGCGTATGTGTTACTGGGTATCAGTGTATGTCTTTTTTACTTGGTGTCAGTGTATGTCTTTGTTACTTGGTGCAAGTGTGTGTCTGTGTTACTGGGGTTCAGTGTGTGTCTGTGTTACTGGGTGTCAGTGCATGTCTTTGTTACTGGGTGTCAGTGTATGTCTTTGTTACTTGGTGTCAGTGTATGTCTTTGTTAAATGGTGTAAGTGGGTGTCTGTGTTACTGGGTATCAGTGTGTGTCTTTGTTACTTGGTGTATGTGTGTGTCTGTCTTACTGGGTATCAGTGTATGTCTTTGTTACTGGGTATCAGTGTATGTCTTTGTGACTTGGTGTCAGTGTATGTCTTTGTTACTTGGTGTCAGTGTATGTCTTTGTTATTTGGTGTAAGTGGGTGTCTGTGTTACTGGGTATCAGTGTGTGTCTTTGTTACTTCGTGTATGTGTGTGTCTGTCTTACTGGGTATCAGTGTATGTCTTTGTTACTTGGTATCAGTGTATGTCTTTGTGACTTGGTGTCAGTGTATGTCTTTGTTACTGGGTGTCAGTGTCTGTCTTTGTGACTTGGTGTCAGTGTATGTCTTTGTTACTTGGTGTCAGTGTATGTCTTTGTTACTTGGTGTAAGTGTGTGTCTGTCTTACTGGGTATCAGTGTATGTCTTTGTTACTGGGTATCAGTGTATGTCTTTGTGACTTGGTGTCAGTGTATGTCTTTGTTACTGGGTGTCAGTGTCTGTCTTTGTGACTTGGTGTCTGTGTATGTCTTTGTTACTTGGTGTAAGTGTGTGTCTGTGTTACTGGGTGTCAGTGTGTGTCTCTGTGACTTGGTGTCAGTGTATGACTTTGTTACTTGGTGTAAGTGTGTGTCTGTGTTACTTGGTGTAATTGTCTGTCTCTGTTACTTGGTTTAAGTGTATGTCTTTGTTACTGGGTGTCAGTGTCTGTCTTTGTGACTTGGTGTCAGTGTATGTCTTTGTTACTTGGTGCAAGTGTGTGTCTGTGTTACTGGGTATCAGTGTATGTCTTTGTGACTTGGTATCAGTGTATGTCTTTGTCACTGGGTGTCAGTGTGTGTCTGTGTTACTGGGTATTAGTGTATGTCTTTGTTACTTGGTATCAGTGTATGTCTTTGTTACTGGGTGTCAGTGTGTGTCTGTGTTCCTGGGTATCAGTGTATGTCTTTGTGACTTGGTGTCAGTGTATGTCTTTGTTACTGGGTGTCGGTGTGTGTCTTTGTGACTTGGTGGTCAGTGTATGTCTTTGTTACTTGGTGTAAGTGTGTGTCTGTGATACTGGGTATCAGTGTATGTCTGTGTTACTTGGTGTAAGTATGTGTCTTTGTTAATTGGTGTAAGTGTATGTATTTGTTGCTTGGTGTAAGTGTATGTCTTTGTTACTTTGTGTAAGTGTGCGTCTGTGTTACTGGGTATCAGTGTATGTCTTTGTTACTTGGTTTCATTGTATGTCTTTGTTACTTGGTATAAGTGTGCGTAAGTGTTACTGGGTATCAGTGTATGTCATTTTTACTTGGTGTCAGTGTATGTCTTTGTTACTTGGTGCAAGTGTGTGTCTGTGTTACTGGGGGTCAGTGTGTGTCTGTGTTACTGGGTGTCAGTGCATGTCTTTGTTACTGGGTGTCATTGTATGTCTTTGTTACTTGGTGTCAGTGTATGTCTTTGTTACTTGGTGTAAGTGGGTGTCTGTGTTACTGGGTATCAGTGTGTGTCTTTGTTACTTGGTGTATGTGTGTGTCTGTCTTACTGGGTATCAGTGTATGTCTTTGTTACTGGGTATCAGTGTATGTCTTTGTGACTTGGTGTCAGTGTATGTCTTTGTTACTGGGTGTCAGTGTCTGTCTTTGTGACTTGGTGTCAGTGTATGTCTTTGTTACTTGGTGTCAGTGTATGTCTTTGTTACTTGGTGTAAGTGGGTGTCTGTGTTACTGGGTATCAGTGTGTGTCTTTGTTACTTGGTGTATGTGTGTGTCTGTCTTACTGGGTATCAGTGTATGTCTTTGTTACTGGGTATCAGTGTATGTCTTTGTGACTTGGTGTCAGTGCATGTCTTTGTTACTGGGTGTCAGTGTCTGTCTTTGTGACTTGGTGTCAGTGTATGTCTTTGTTACTTGGTGTCAGTGTATGTCTTTGTTACTTGGTGTAAGTGTGTGTCTGTCTTACTGGGTATCAGTGTATGTCTTTGTTACTGGGTATCAGTGTATGTCTTTGTGACTTGGTGTCAGTGTATGTCTTTGTTACTGGGTGTCAGTGTCTGTCTTTGTGACTTGGTGTCAGTGTATGTCTTTGATACTTGGTATAAGTGTGTGTCTTTGTTACTGGGTGTCAGTGTGTGTCTCTGTGACTTGGTGTCAGTGTATGTCTTTGTTACTTGGTGTAAGTGTGTGTCTGTGTTACTTGGTGTAATTGTCTGTCTCTGTTACTTGGTGTAAGTGTATGTCTTTGTTACTGGGTGTCAGTGTCTGTCTTTGTGACTTGGTGTCAGTGTATGTCTTTGTTACTTGGTGCAAGTGTGTGTCTGTGTTACTGGGTATCAGTGTATGTCTTTGTGACTTGGTATCAGTGTATGTCTTTGTTACTGGGTGTCAGTGTGTGTCTGTGTTACTGGCTATTAGTGTATGTCTTTGTTACTTGGTATCAGTGTTTGTCTTTGTTACTGGGAGTCAGTGTGTGTCTGTGTTCCTGGGTATCAGTGTATGTCTTTGTGACTTGGTGTCAGTGTATGTCTTTGTTACTGGGTGTCGGTGTGTCTTTGTGACTTGGTGTCAGTTTATGTCTTTGTTACTTGGTATCAGTGTATGTCTTTGTTTCCTGGTGTAAGTGTGTGTCTGTGATACTGGGTATCAGTGTATGTCTTTGTTACTTGGTGTCAGTTTATGTCTTTGTTACTTGGTGCAAGTGTATGTCTTTGTTACTTGGTGTCAGTGTATGTGTTTGTGACTTGTTGTCAGTGGATGTCTTTGTTACTGGGTGCCAGTGTATGTCTTTGTTACTTGTTGTAAGTGTATGTGAAAATACTTGGTGTAAGTGTATGTCTGTGTTACTTGGTGTAAGTGTATGTCTTTTTTACTTGGTGTAAGTGTGCGTCTGTGTTACTGGGTATCAGTGTATGTCTTTGTTACTGGGTATCAGTGTATGTCTTTGTGACTTGGTGTCAGTGTATGTCTTTGTTACTGGCTGTCAGTGTGTGTCTTTGTGACTTGGTGTCAGTGTATGTCTTTGTTACTTGGTGTAAGTGTGTGTCTGTATTACTGGGTATCCGTGTATGTCTTTGATACTTCGTGTCAGTGTATGTCTTTGTTACTGGGTGTCAGTGTGTGTCTTTGTGACTTGGTGCCAGTGTACGTCTTTGTTACTTGGTGTAAGTGTGTGTCTGTGTTACTGGGTATCAGTGTATGTCTTTGTTACTTGGTGTCAGTGTCTGTCAAAATGCTTGGTGTAAGTGTATGTCTTTGTTACTTGTTGTAATTGCCTGTCTTTGTTACTTGGTGTCAGTGTATGTCTTTGTTACTTGGTGTAAGTGTATGTCAAAATACTTGGTGTAGGTGTATATCTGTGTTACTTGGTGTAAGTGTGCGTCTGTGTTCCTGGGTATCAGTGTATGTCTTTGTTACTTGTTGTAAGTGTATGTCTTTGTTACTTGGTGTCAGTGTGTGTCTGTGTTACTGGGTATCAGTGTCTGTCTGTGTTACTGTGTATCAGTGTTTGTCTGTGTTCCTGTGTTTCAGTGCGTGTTCCTTGGTGTCAGTGTGTGTCTGTGACACTAGGTGTCAGTATTTAGTTTAGTTTGGAGACACAGCACTGAAACAGGCACTTCGGCCCACCGAGTCTGTGCCGACCATCAACCAACAATTTATACTAATCCCACGCGAATCTCATATTCCAATAACATCCCCACCGGTCCCTATATATTTCCCGACCACCTACCTATACTCGGGGCAATTTATAATGGACAATTAAACTACCAACCTGCAAGTCTTTGGCATGTGGGAGGAAACCGGAGCACATGGAGGAAACCCACGCAGACACAGGGAGAACTTGCAAACTCCGCACAGGCAGTACCCAGAATCGAACCCGGGTTCCTGGAGCTGTGAGGCTTCAGTGCTAACCGCTGCACCACTGTGCCGCCCAGTGTGTATCTGCGTTACTGGGTGTCAGTGTATGTCTTTGTTACTAGGTGTCAGTGTGCGTCTGTGTTACTGGGTGTCAGTGTGTTTGTTTGTCTTACTTGGTGTCAGTGTGTGTCTGTGTTACTTGGTGTAAGTGTGTGTCTTCGTTACTTGGTGTCCGTGTGTGTCTGTGTTACTGGATGTCAGTGCATGTCTTTGTTACTGGGTGTCAGTGTATGTCTTTGTTACTTGGTGTAAGTGTGTGTCTGTGTTACTGGGTATCAGTGTGTGTCTTTGTTACTTGGTGTAAGTGTGTGTCTGTCTTACTGGGTATCAGTGTATGTCTTTGTTACTGGGTATCAGTGTATGTCTTTGTGACTTGGTGTCAGTATATGTCTTTGTTACTGGGTGTCAGTGTCTGTCTTTGTGACTTGGTGTCAGTGTATGTCTTTGTTACTTGGTGTAAGTGTGTGTCTGTGTTACTGGGTATCAGTGTATGTCTTTGTTACTTGGTGTCAGTGTTTTTCTTTGATACTTGGTGTCAGTGTATGTCAAAATTCTTGGTGTAAGTGTATGTCTTTGTTACTGGGTGTCAGTGTGTGTCTGTGTTACTGGGTATCAGTGTATGTCTTTGTGACTTGGTATCAGTGTATGTCTTTGTTACTGGGTGTCAGTGTGTGTCTGTGTTCCTGGGTATCAGTGTATGTCTTTGTGACTTGGTGTCAGTGTATGTCTTTGTTACTGGGTGTCGGTGTGTGTCTTTGTGACTTGGTGTCAGTGTATGTCTTTGTTACTTGGTGTAAGTGTGCGTCTGTGTTCCTGGGTATCAGTGTATGTCTTTGTTACTTGTTGTAAGTGTATGTCTTTGTTACTTGGTGTCAGTGTGTGTCTGTGTTACTGGGTATCAGTGTCTGTCTGTGTTACTGTGTATCAGTGTTTGTCTGTGTTCCTGTGTTTCAGTGCGTGTTACTGGGTGTCAGTGTGTGTCTGTGACACTAGGTGTCAGTACTTAGTTTAGTTTGGAGACACAGCACTGAAACAGGCCCTTCGGCCCACCGAGTCTGTGCCGACCATCAACCAACAATTTATACTAATCCTACACGAATCTCATATTCCAATAACATCCCCACCGGTCCCTATATATTTCCCGACCACCTACCTATACTAGGGGCAATTTATAATGGCCAATTAAACTACCAACCTGCAAGTCTTTGGCATGTGGGAGGAAACCGGAGCACACGGAGGAAACCCACCCAGACACAGGGAGAACTTGCAAACTCCGCTCAGGCAGTACCCAGAATCGAACCCGGGTCCATGGTGCTGTGAGGCTTCAGTGCTAACCACTGCACCACTGTGCCGCCCAGTGTGTATCTGTGTTACTGGGTGTCAGTGTATGTCTTTGTTACTAGGTGTCAGTGTGTGTCTGTGTTACTGGGTGTCAGTGTGTTTGTTTGTCTTACTTGGTGTCAGTGTGTGTCTGTGTTACTTGGTGTAAGTGTGTGTCTTTGTTACTTGGTGTCCGTGTGTGTCTGTGTTACTGGGTGTCAGTGCATGTCTTTGTTACTGGGTGTCAGTGTATGTCTTTGTTACTTGGTGTAAGTGTGTGTCTGTGTTACTGGGTATCAGTGTGTGTCTTTGTTACTTGGTGTAAGTGTGTGTCTGTCTTACTGGGTATCAGTGTATGTCTTTGTTACTGGGTATCAGTGTATGTCTTTGTGACTTGGTGTCAGTATATGTCTTTGTTACTGGGTGCCAGTGTCTGTCTTTGTGACTTGGTGTCAGTGTATGTCTTTGTTACTTGGTGTAAGTGTTTGTCTGTGTTACTTGGTATCAGTGTATGTCTTTGTTACTTGGTGTCAGTGTATGTCTTAGTTACTGGGTGTCAGTGTGTGTCTGTGTTCCTGGGTATCAGTGTATGTCTTTGTGACTTGGTGTCAGTGTATGTCTTTGTTACTGGGTGTCGGTGTGTGTATGTGTTACTGGGTATCAGTGTATGTCTTTGTGACTTGGTATCAGTGTATGTCTTTGTTACTGGGTGTCAGTGTGTGTCTGTGTTCCTGGGTATCAGTGTATGTCTTTGTGACTTGGTGTCAGTGTATGTCTTTGTTACTGGGTGTCGGTGTGTGTCAATGTGACTTGGTGTCAGTGTATGTCTTTGTTCCTTGGTGTAAGTGTGTGTCTGTGATACTGGGTATCAGTGTATGTCTTTGTTACTTGGTGTCAGTTTAATTCTTTGTTACTTGGTGTAAGTGTATGTCTTTGGTACTTGGTGTCAGTGTATGTCTTTGTGACTTGTTGTCAGTGGATGTCTTTGTTACTGGGTGTCAGTGTATGTCTTTGTTACTTGGTGTAAGTGTATGTCAAAATACTTGGTGTAAGTGTATGTCTGTGGTACTTGGTGTAAGTGTATGTCTTTGTTACTTGGTGTAAGTGTGCGTCTGTGTTACTGGGTATCAGTGTATGTCTTTGTTACTGGGTATCAGTGTATGTCTTTGTGACTTTGTGTCAGTGTATGTCTTTGTTACTTGGTGTAAGTGTGTGTCTGTATTACTGGGTATCAGTGTATGTCTTTGATACTTCGTGTCAGTGTATGTCTTTGTTCCTGGGTGTCAGTGTGTGTCTTTGTGACTTGGTGCCAGTGTACGTCTTTGTTACTTGGTGTCAGTGTGTGTCTGTGTTACTTGGTGTAAGTGTGTGTCTTTGTTACTTGGTGTCCGTGTGTGTCTGTGTTACTGGGTGTCAGTGCATGTCTTTGTTACTTGGTGTCAGTGTATGTCTTTGTTACTTGGTGTAAGTGTGCGTCTGTGTTACTGGGTATCAGTGTATGTCTTTGTTACTTGGTGTAAGTGTATGTCTGTGTTACTGGAGGTCAGTGTGTGTCTGTGTTACTGGGGGTCATTGTGTGTTTCTAACTGGGTGTCAGTGTGTGTCTGTGTTACTGGGTATCAATGTATGTCTTTGTTACTTGGTGTAAGTGTGTGTCTGTGTTACTGGGTGTCAGTGTATGTCTTTGATACTTGGTGTCAGTGTTTGTCTTTTTTACTGGGTGTCAGTGTGTGTCTTTGTGACTTGGTGCCAGTGTACGTCTTTGTTACTTGGTGTAAGTGTGTGTCTGTGTTACTGGGTATCAGTGTATGTCTTTGTTACTTGGTGTCAGTGTACGTCTTTGTTACTTTGTGTAAGTGTCTGTCAAAATACTTGGTGTAAGTGTATGTCTGTGTTACTTGGTGTAAGTGTATGTCTTTGTTACTTGGTGTAAGTGTGCGTCTGTGTTACCGGGTGTCAGTGTATGTCTTTGTTACTTGGTGTCAGTGTATGTCTTTGTTACTTGGTGTAAGTGTGCGTCTGTGTTACTGGGTATCAGTGTATGTCTTTGTTACTTGGTGTCAGTGTATGTCTTTGTTACTTGGTGTAAGTGTATGTCTGTGTTACTGGGGGTCAGTGTGTGTCTGTGTTACTGGGGGTCATTGTGTGTTTCTAACTGGATGTCAGTGTGTGTCTGTGTTACTGGGTATCAATGTAAGTCTTTGTTACTGGGTGTAAGTGTATGTCTTTGTTACTTGGTGTCAGTGTATGTGTTTGTGACTTGGAGTCATTGTATGTCTTAGTTACTGGGTGTCAGTGTATGTCTTTGTTACTTGGTGCAAGTGTATGTCAAAATACTTGGTGTAAGTGTATGTCTTTGTTTCTTGGTGTAATTGTCTGTCTTTGTTACTTGGTGTCAGTGTATGTCTGTGTTACTTGGTGTAAGTATGTGTCTTTGTTACTTGGTGTAAGTGTATGTCTCTGTTAATGGGTATCAGTGTATGTCTTTGTGACTTGGAGTCAGTGTATGTCTTTGTTACTGGGTGTCAGTGTTTGTCTTTGGACTTGGTGTCAGTGTATGTCTTTGTTATTTGGTGTAAGTGTGTGTCTGTGTTACTGGGTATCAGTGTATGTCTTTGTTACTTGGTGTCAGTGTATGTCTTTGTTACTGGGTGTCAGTGTGTGTCTTTGTGACTTGGTGTCAGTGTATGTCTTTGTTACTTGGTGTAAGTGTGTGTCTGTGTTACTGTGTTACTGTGTATGTCTTTGTTCCTGGGTATCAGTGTATGTCTTTGTGACTGGGTGTCAGTGTATGTCTTTGTTAGTGGGTGTCAGTGTGTGTCTGTGTTCCTGGGTGTCAGTGTATGTCTTTGTTACTAGGTGTCAGTGTGTGTCTGTGTTACTGGGTGTCAGTGTGTTTGTTTGTCTTACTTGGTGTCAGTGTGTGTTTGTGTTACTTGGTGTAAGTGTGTGTCTTTGTTACTTGGTGTCCGTGTGTGTCTGTGTTACTGGGTGTCAGTGCATGTCTTTGTTACTGGGTGTCAGTGTATGTCTTTGTTACTTGGTGTAAGTGTGTGTCTGTGTTACTGGGTATCAGTGTGTGTCTTTGTTACTGGGTATCAGTGTATGTCTTTGTGACTTGGTGTCAGTATATGTCTTTGTTACTGGGTGTCAGTGTCTGGCTTTGTGACTTGGTGTCAGTGTATGTCTTTGTTACTTGGTGTAAGTGTGTGTCTGTGTTACTTGGTATCAGTGTATGTCTTTGTTACTTGGTGTCAGTGGATTTCTTTGTTACTGGGTGTCAGTGTATGTCTTTGTTACTTGGTGTAAGTGTATGTCAAAATACTTGGTGTAGGTGCATGTCTGTGTTACTTGGTGTAAGTGTGCGTCTGTGTTACTGGGTATCAGTGTATGTCTTTGTTACTTTTTGTAAGTGTATGTCTTTGTTACTTGGTGTCGGTGTGTGTCTGTGTTACTGGGTATCAGTGTCTGTCTGTGTTACTGTGTATCAGTGTTTGTCTGTGTTCCTGTGTTTCAGTGCGTGTTGCTGGGTGTCAGTGTGTGTCTGTGACAATAGGTGTCAGTATATAGTTTAGTTTGGAGACACAGCACTGAAACAGGCCCTTCGGCCCACCGAGTCTGTGCCGACCGTCAACCAACAATTTATACTAATCCGACACGAATCTCATATTCCAATAACATCCCCACCGGTCCCTATATATTTCCCGACCTCCTACCTATACTAGGGGCAATTTATAATGGCCAATTAACCTACCAACCTGCAAGTCTTTGGCATGTGGGAGGAAACCGGAGCACACGGAGGAAACCCACCCAGACACAGGGAGCACTTGCAACCTCCGCACAGGCAGTACCCAGAATCGAACCCGGGTCCCTGGAGCTGTGAGGCTTCAGTGCTAACCACTGCACCACTGTGTCGCCCAGTGTGTATCTGTGTTACTGGGTGTCAGTGTCTGTCTTTGTTACTAGGTGTCAGTGTGTGTCTGTGTTACTGGGTGTCAGTGTGTTTGTTTGTCTTACTTGGTGTCAGTGTGTGTCTGTGTTACTTGGTGTAAGTGTGTGTCTTTGTTACTTGGTGTCCGTGTGTGTCTGTGTTACTGGGTGTCAGTGCGTGTCTTTGTTACTGGGTGTCAGTGTATGTCTTTGTTACTTGGTGTAAGTGTGTGTCTGTGTTACTGGGTATCAGTGTGTGTCTTTGTTATTTGGTGTAAGTGAGTGTCTGTCTTACTGGGTATCAGTGTATGTCTTTGTTACTGGGTGTCAGTGTATGTCTTTGTTACTTGGTGTCAGTGTATGTCTTTGTTACTTGTTGTAAGTGTATGTCTTTGTTACTTGGTGTCATTGTGTGTCTGTGTTACTGGGTATCAGTGTCTGTCTGTGTTCCTGTGTATCAGTGTTTGTCTGTGTTCCTGTGTTTCAGTGCGTGTTACTGGGTGTCAGTGACACTAGGTGTCAGTATTTAGTTTAGTTTGGTGACACAGCAATGAAACAGGCCCTTCGGCCCACCGAGTCTGTGCCGACCATCAACCAACAGTTTATACTAATCCTCTACGAATCTCATATTCCAATAACATCCCCACTGGTCCCTATATTTTTCCCGACCACCTACCTATACTAGGGGCAATTTATAATGGCCAATTAACCTACCAACCTGCAAGTCTTTGGCATGTGGGAGGAAACCGGAGCACACGGAGGAAACCCACCCAGACACAGGGAGAACTTGCAAACTCCGCACAGGCAGTACCCTGAATCGAACCCGGGTCCCTGGAGATGTGAGGCTTCAGTGCTAACCACTGCACCACTGTGCCGCGCAGTGAGTATCTGTGTTACTGGGTATCAGTGTATGTCTTTGTTACTTGTTGTAAGTGTATTTCTTTGTTACTTGGTGTCAGTGTGTGTCTGTGTTACTGGGTATCAGTGTCTGTCTGTGTTCCTGTGTATCAGTGTTTGTCTGTGTTCCTGTGTTTCAGTGCGTGTTACTGGGTGTCAGTGTGTGTCTGTGACACTAGGTGTCAGTATTTAGTTTAGTTTGGAGACACAGCACTGAAACAGGCCCTTCGGCCCACCGAGTCTGTGCCGACCATCAACCAACAATTTATACTAATCCTACACGAATCTCATATTCCAATAACATCTCCACCGGTCCCTATATATTTGCCGACCACCTACCTATACTAGGGGCAATTTATAATGGCCAATTAACCTACCAACCTGCAAGTCTTTGGCATGTGGGAGGAAACCGGAGCACACGGAGGAAACCCACCCAGACACAGGCAGAACTTGCAAACTCCGCACAGGCAGTACCCAGAATCGAACCCGTGTCCCTGGAGCAGTGAGGCTTCAGTGCTAACCACTGCACCACTGTGCCCCCCAGTGTGTATCTGTGTGACTGGGTGTCAGTGTATGTCTTTGTTACTAGGTGTCAGTGTGTGTCTGTGTTACTGGGTGTCAGTGTGTTTGTTTGTCTTACTTGGTGTCAGTGTGTGTCTGTGTTACTTGGTGTCAGTGTGTGTCTTTGTTACATGGTGTGCGTGTGTGTCTGTGTTACTGAGTGTCAGTGCATGTCTTTGTTACTGGGTGTCAGTGTATGTCTTTGTTACTTGGTGTAAGTGTGTGTCTGTGTTACTGGGTATCAGTGTGTGTCTTTGTTACTTGGTGTAAGTGTGTGTCTGTCTTATTGGGTATCAGTGTATGTCTTTGTTACTGGGTATCAGTGTATGTCTTTGTGACTTGGTGTCAGTATATGTCTTTGTTACTGGGTGTCAGTGTCTGTCTTTGTTACTTGGTGTAAGTGTATGTCTGTGTTACTTGGTGTAAGTGTATGTATTTGTTACTTGGTGTAAGTGTGCGTCCGTGTTACTGGGTATCAGTGTGTGTCTTTGTTACTGGGTATCAGTGTATGTCTTTGTTACTTGGTGTCAGTGTGTGTCTCTGTGACTTGGTGTCAGTGTATGTCTTTGTTACTGGGTATCAGTGTATGTCAAAATACTTGGTGTTAGTGTATGCCTTTGTTATTTGGTGTCAGTGTGTGTCTTTGTGACTTGGTGTCAGTGTATGTCTTTGTTACATGGTGTAATTGTATGTCTTTGTTACTTGGTGTCAATGTATGTCTTTGTTACTTGGTGTCAGTGTGTGTATCTAACTGGGTGTCAGTGTGTGTCTGTGTTACTGGGTAGCAGTGTATGTCTTTGTTACTTGGTGTCAGTGTATGTGTTTGTGACTTGGTGTCAGTGTATGTCTTTGTTACTGGGTTTCAGTGTATGTCTTTGTCACTTGGTGTAAGTGTGTGTCTGTGTTACTGGGTATCAGTGTATGTCTTTGTTACTTGTTGTAAGTGTATGTCTTTGTTACTTGGTGTAAGTGTTTGTCTTTGTGACTTGGTGTCAGTGTATGTCTTTGTTACTTGGTGTAAGTGTGTGTCTTTGTTACATGGTGTAATTGTATGTCTTTGTGACTTGGTGTCAGTGTATGTCTTTGTTACTTGGCGTCAGTGTGTGTCTGTGTTACTGGGTATCAGTGTATGTCTTTGTGACTTGGTGTCAGTGTATGTCTTTGTTACTGAGTGTCAGTGTGTGTCTGTGTTACTGGGTATCAGTGTATGTCTTTGTGACTTGGTATCAGTGTATGTCTTTGTTACTGGGTGTCAGTGTGTGTCTGCGTTACTGGGTATCAGTGTATGTCTTTGTGACTTGGTATCAGTGTCTGTCTTTGTTACTGGGTGTCAGTGTGTGTCTTTGTTACTTGGTGTCAGTGCATGTGTTTGTGACTTGTTGTCAGTGGATGCCTTTGTTACTGGGTGTCAGTGTATGTCTGTGTTACTTGGTGTAAGTGTATGTCTTTGTTACTTGGTGTAAGTGTGCGTCTGTGTTACTGGGTATCAGTGTGTGTCTTTGTTACTGGGTATCAGTGTATGTCTTTGTGACTTGGTGTCAGTGTGTGTCTTTGTGACTTGGTTTCTGTGTATGTCTTTGTTACTGGGTATCAGTGCATGTCAAAATACTTGGTGTTAGTGTATGTCTTTGTAATTTGGTGTCAGTGTGTTTCTGTGTTACTGGGTATCAGTGTATGTCTTTGTTACTGGGTGTCAGTGTGTGTCTGTGACACTAGGTGTCAGTATTTAGTTTAGTTTAGAGATACTGCACTGAAACAGGCCCTCCGGCCCACCGAGTCTGTGCCGACCATCAACCAAACATTTATACTAATCCTACACGAATCCCATATTCCAATAACATCCCCACCGGCCCCTATATATTTCCCTCCCACCTACCTATACTAGGGGCAATTTATAATGGCCAATTAACCAACCAACCTGCAAGTCTTTGGCATGTGGGAGGAATCCGGAGCACCCGGAGGAAACCCACGCAGACACAGGGAGAACTTGCAAACTCCGCACAGGCAGTACCCAGAATCGAACCCGGGTCCATGGAGGTGTGAGGCTGCAGTGCTAACCACTGCGCCACTGTGCCGCCCAGTGTGTATCTGTGTTACTGGGTGTCAGTGTATGTCTCTGTTACTTGGTGTAAGTGTGTGTCTGTGTTACTGGGTATCAGTGTATGTGTTTGTTACTTGGTGTAAGTGTATGTCTTTGTTACTTGGTGTAAGTGTGTGTCTTTGTTACATGGTGTAATTGTATGTCTTTGTTACTTGGTGTCAGTGTATGTCTTTGTTACTTGGTGTCAGTGTGTGTCTGTGTTACTGGGTGTCAGTGTGGTTGTTTGTCTTACTGGGTGTCAGTGTGTGTCTGTGTTACTTGGTGTAAGTGTGAGTCTTTGTTACTTGGTGTCCGTGTGTGTCTGTGTTACTGGGTGTCAGTGCATGTATTTGTTACTGGGTGTAACTGTGTGTCTTTGTTACTTGATGTCCGTGTTTGTCTGTGTTACTGGGTGTCAGTGTCTGTCTTTGTTACTGGGTGTCAGTGTCTGTCTTTGTTACTTGGTGTAAGTGTGTGTCTGTGTTACTTGGTGTCAGTGTATGTCTTTGTTACTTGGTGTAAGTGTATGTCTTTGTTACTTGATGTAAGTGTGTGTCTTTGTGACTTGGTGTAAGTGTATGTCTTTGTTACTTGGTGTCAGTGTGTGTGTTTGTGACTTGTTGTTAGTGGATGTCTTTGTTACTGGCTGTCAGTGTATGTCTTTGTTACTTGATGTAAGTGTATGTCAAAATACTTGGTGTAAGTGTATGTCTGTGTTACTTGGTGTAAGTGTATGTCTTTGTTACTTGGTGTAAGTGTGCGTCTGTGTTACTGGGTATCAGTCTATCTCTTTGTTACTGGGTATCAGTGTATGTCTTTGTTAATTGGTGTAAGTATGCGTCTGTGTTACTTGGTATCAGTGTATGGCTTTGTTACTTGGTGTCAGTGTATGTCTGTGTTACTTGGTGTAAGTGTATGTATTTGTTACTTGGTGTAAGTGTGAGTCTGTGTTACTGGGTATCAGTGTGTGTCTTTGTTACTGGGTATCAGTGTATGTCTTTGTGACCAGGTTTCAATGTGTGTCTTTGTGACTTGGTGTCAGTGTATGTCTTTGTTACTGGGTATCAGTGTATGTCAAAATACTTGGTGTTAGTGTATGTCTTTGTTACTTGGTGTCAGTGTGTGTCTTTGTGACTTGGTGTCAGTGTATGTCTTTGTTACATGGTGTAATTGTATGTCTTTGTTACTTGGTGTCAGTGTGTGTATCTAACTGGGTGTCAGTGTGTGTCTGTGTTACTGGGTATCAGTGTATGTCTTTGTTACTTGGTGTCAGTGTATGTGTTTGTGACTTAGTGTCAGTGTATGTCTTTGTTACTGGGTGTCAGTGTATGTCTTTGTTACTTGGTGTAAGTGTGTGTCTGTGTTACTGGGTATCAGTGTATGTCTTTGTTACTTGGTGTAAGTGTGTGTCTTTGTGACTTGGTGTCAGTGTGTGTCTTTGTTACATGGTGTAATTGTAAGTCTTTGTTACTTGGTATCAGTGTATGTCTTTGTGACCTGGTTTCAGTGTGTGTCTTTGTGACTTGGTGTCAGTGTATGTCTTTGTTACTGGGTATCAGTGTATGTCTTTGTGACTTGGTGTCAGTGTATGTCTTTGTTACATGGTGTAATTGTATGTCTTTGTTACTTGGTGTCAATGTATGTCTTTGTTACTTGGTGTCAGTGTGTGTATCTAACTGGGTGTCAGTGTGTGTCTGTATTACTGGGTATCAGTGTATGTCTTTGTTACTTGGTGTCAGTGACTTGGTGTCAGTGTATGTCTTTGTTACTGGGTGTCAGTGTATGTCTTTGTTACTTGGTGTAAGTGCGTGTCTGTGTTACTGGGTATCAGTGTATGTCTTTGTTACCTGGTGTAAGTGTGTGTCTTTGTGACTAGGTGTCAGTGTGTGTCTTTCTTACATGGTGTAATTGTAAGTCTTTGTTACTTGGTGTCTGTGTATGTCTTTGTTACTTGGTGTCAGTGTGTGTCTGTGTTCCTTGTTCTCAGTGCATGTCTTTGTGACTTGGTGTCAGTGTATGTCTTTGTTACTTGGTGTAAGTGTGTGTCTGTGATACTGGGTATCAGTGTATGTCTTTGTTACTTGGTGTCAGTGCATGTGTTTGTTACTGGGTGTCAGTGTGTGTCTGCATTACTGGGTATCAGTGTATGTCTTTGTGACTTGGTATCAGTGTCTGTCTTTGTTACTTGGTGTAAGTGTGTGTCTTTGTGACTAGGTGTCAGTGTGTGTCTTTCTTACATGGTGTAATTGTAAGTCTTTGTTACTTGGTGTCAGTGTATGTCTTTGTTACTTGGTATCAGTGTGTGTCTGTGTTACTGGGTATCAGTGTATGTCTTTGTGACTTGGTATCAGTGTATGTCTTTGTTACTGGGTGTCAGTGTGTGTCTGCGTTACTGGGTATCAGTGTATGTCTTTGTGACTTGGTATCAGTGTCTGTCTTTGTTACTGGGTGTCAGTGTGTGTCTGTGTTCCTTGGTATCAGTGCATGTCTTTGTGACTTGGTGTCAGTGTATGTCTTTGTTACTTGGTGTAAGTGTGTGTCTGTGATACTGGGTGTCAGTGTATGTCTTTGTTACTTGGTGTAAGTGTATGTCTTTGTTACTTGGTGTCAGTGCATGTGTTTGTGACTTGTTGTCAGTGGATGTCTTCGTTGCTGGGTGTCAGTGTATGTCTTTGTTACTTGGTGTAAGTGTATGTCTGTGTTATTTGGTGTAAGTGGATGTCTTTGTTACTGGGTGTCAGTGTGTGTCTGTGACACTGGGTGTCAGTATTTAGTTTAGTTTAGAGATACAGCACTGAAACAGGCCCTCCGGCCCACCGAGTCTGTGCCGACCATCAACCAAACATTTATACTAATCCTACACGATTCCCATATTTCAATAACATCCCCACCGGCCTCTATATATTTCCCTCCCACCTACCTATACTAGGGGCAATTTATAATGGCCAATTAACCTACCAACCTGCAAGTCTTTGGGATGTGGGAGGAAACCGGAGCACCCGGAGGAAACCCACGCAGACACAGGGAGAACTTGCAAACTCCGCACAGGCAGTACCCAGAATCGAACCTGGGTCCCTGGAACTGTGAGGCTGCAGTGCTAACCACTGCGCCACTGTGCCGCCCAGTGTGTATTTGTGTTAATGGGTGTCAGTGTATGTCTTTGTTACTTGGTGTCAGTGTATGTCTGTGTTACTGGGTATCAGTGTTTGTCTTTGTTACTTGGTGTCAGTGTATGTCTTTGTTACTTGGTGTAAGTGTATGTCTGTGTTACTGGGGGTCAGTGTGTGTCTGTGTTACTGGGGGTCATTGTGTGTTTCTAACTGGATGTCAGTGTGTGTCTGTGTTACTGGGTATCAATGTAAGTCTTTGTTACTGGGTGTAAGTGTATGTCTTTGTTACTTGGTGTCAGTGTATGTGTTTGTGACTTGGAGTCATTGTATGTCTTAGTTACTGGGTGTCAGTGTATGTCTTTGTTACTTGGTGCAAGTGTATGTCAAAATACTTGGTGTAAGTGTATGTCTTTGTTACTTGGTGTAATTGTCTGTCTTTGTTACTTGGTGTCAGTGTATGTCTGTGTTACTTGGTGTAAGTATGTGTCTTTGTTACTTGGTGTAAGTGTATGTCTCTGTTAATGGGTATCAGTGTATGTCTTTGTGACTTGGTGTCAGTGTATGTCTTTGTTACTGGGTGTCAGTGTGTGTCTTTGTGACTTGGTGTCAGTGTATGTCTTTGTTACTTGGTGTAAGTGTGTGTCTGTGTTACTGTGTTACTGTGTATGTCT
This sequence comes from Heterodontus francisci, assembly GCF_036365525.1. Classification (NCBI taxonomy): domain Eukaryota; kingdom Metazoa; phylum Chordata; class Chondrichthyes; order Heterodontiformes; family Heterodontidae; genus Heterodontus; species Heterodontus francisci. Next base: position 12,334,649 of record NW_027140867.1, on the reverse strand, counting down.
TTGTTCCTTGGTATCAGTGTATGTCTTTGTGACTGGGTGTCAGTGTATGTCTTTGTTAGTGGGTGTCAGTGTGTGTCTGTGTTCCTGGGTGTCAGTGTATGTCTTTGTTACTAGGTGTCAGTGTGTGTCTGTGTTACTGGGTGTCAGTGTGTTTGTTTGTCTTACTTGGTGTCAGTGTGTGTTTGTGTTACTTGGTGTAAGTGTGTGTCTTTGTTACTTGGTGTCCGTGTGTGTCTGTGTTACTGGGTGTCAGTGCATGTCTTTGTTACTGGGTGTCAGTGTATGTCTTTGTTACTTGGTGTAAGTGTGTGTCTGTGTTACTGGGTATCAGTGTGTGTCTTTGTTACTGGGTATCAGTGTATGTCTTTGTGACTTGGTGTCAGTATATGTCTTTGTTACTGGGTGTCAGTGTCTGGCTTTGTGACTTGGTGTCAGTGTATGTCTTTGTTACTTGGTGTAAGTGTGTGTCTGTGTTACTTGGTATCAGTGTATGTCTTTGTTACTTGGTGTCAGTGGATTTCTTTGTTACTTGGTGTAAGTGTATGTCAAAATACTTGGTGTAGGTGCATGTCTGTGTTACTTGGTGTAAGTGTGCGTCTGTGTTACTGGGTATCAGTGTATGTCTTTGTTACTTTTTGTAAGTGTATGTCTTTGTTACTTGGTGTCGGTGTGTGTCTGTGTTACTGGGTATCAGCGTCTGTCTGTGTTACTGTGTATCAGTGTTTGTCTGTGTTCCTGTGTTTCAGTGCGTGTTGCTGGGTGTCAGTGTGTGTCTGTGACACTGGGTGTCAGTATTTAGTTTAGTTTAGAGATACAGCACTGAAACAGGCCCTCCGGCCCACCGAGTCTGTGCCGACCATCAACCAAACATTTATACTAATCCTACACGATTCCCATATTTCAATAACATCCCCACCGGCCTCTATATATTTCCCTCCCACCTACCTATACTAGGGGCAATTTATAATGGCCAATTAACCTACCAACCTGCAAGTCTTTGGGATGTGGGAGGAAACCGGAGCACCCGGAGGAAACCCACGCAGACACAGGGAGAACTTGCAAACTCCGCACAGGCAGTACCCAGAATCGAACCTGGGTCCCTGGAACTGTGAGGCTGCAGTGCTAACCACTGCGCCACTGTGCCGCCCAGTGTGTATTTGTGTTAATGGGTGTCAGTGTATGTCTTTGTTACTTGGTGTCAGTGTATGTCTGTGTTACTGGGTATCAGTGTATGTCTTTGTTACTTGGTGTCAGTGTATGTCTTTGTTACTTGGTGTAAGTGTATGTCTGTGTTACTGGGGGTCAGTGTGTGTCTGTGTTACTGGGGGTCATTGTGTGTTTCTAACTGGATGTCAGTGTGTGTCTGTGTTACTGGGTATCAATGTAAGTCTTTGTTACTGGGTGTAAGTGTATGTCTTTGTTACTTGGTGTCAGTGTATGTGTTTGTGACTTGGAGTCATTGTATGTCTTAGTTACTGGGTGTCAGTGTATGTCTTTGTTACTTGGTGCAAGTGTATGTCAAAATACTTGGTGTAAGTGTATGTCTTTGTTACTTGGTGTAATTGTCTGTCTTTGTTACTTGGTGTCAGTGTATGTCTGTGTTACTTGGTGTAAGTATGTGTCTTTGTTACTTGGTGTAAGTGTATGTCTCTGTTAATGGGCATCAGTGTATGTCTTTGTGACTTGGTGTCAGTGTATGTCTTTGTTACTGGGTGTCAGTGTGTGTCTTTGTGACTTGGTGTCAGTGTATGTCTTTGTTACTTGGTGTAAGTGTGTGTCTGTGTTACTGTGTTACTGTGTATGTCTTTGTTCCTTGGTATCAGTGTATGTCTTTGTGACTGGGTGTCAGTGTATGTCTTTGTTAGTGGGTGTCAATGTGTGTCTGTGTTCCTGGGTGTCAGTGTATGTCTTTGTTACTAGGTGTCAGTGTGTGTCTGTGTTACTGGGTGTCAGTGTGTTTGTTTGTCTTACTTGGTGTCAGTGTGTGTTTGTGTTACTTGGTGTAAGTGTGTGTCTTTGTTACTTGGTGTCCGTGTGTGTCTGTGTTACTGGGTGTCAGTGCATGTCTTTGTTACTGGGTGTCAGTGTATGTCTTTGTTACTTGGTGTAAGTGTGTGTCTGTGTTACTGGGTATCAGTGTGTGTCTTTGTTACTGGGTATCAGTGTATGTCTTTGTGACTTGGTGTCAGTATATGTCTTTGTTACTGGGTGTCAGTGTCTGGCTTTGTGACTTGGTGTCAGTGTATGTCTTTGTTACTTGGTGTAAGTGTGTGTCTGTGTTACTTGGTATCAGTGTATGTCTTTGTTACTTGGTGTCAGTGGATTTCTTTGTTACTGGGTGTCAGTGTATGTCTTTGTTACTTGGTGTAAGTGTATGTCAAAATACTTGGTGTAGGTGCATGTCTGTGTTACTTGGTGTAAGTGTGCGTCTGTGTTACTGGGTATCAGTGTATGTCTTTGTTACTTTTTGTAAGTGTATGTCTTTGTTACTTGGTGTCGGTGTGTGTCTGTGTTACTGGGTATCAGTGTCTGTCTGTGTTACTGTGTATCAGTGTTTGTCTGTGTTCCTGTGTTTCAGTGCGTGTTGCTGGGTGTCAGTGTGTGTCTGTGACAATAGGTGTCAGTATATAGTTTAGTTTGGAGACACAGCAATGAAACAGGCCCTTCGGCCCACCGAGTCTGTGCCGACCGTCAACCAACAATTTATACTAATCCGACACGAATCTCATATTCCAATAACATCCCCACCGGTCCCTATATATTTCCCGACCACCTACCTATACTAGGGGCAATTTATAATGGCCAATTAACCTACCAACCTGCAAGTCTTTGGCATGTGGGAGGAAACCGGAGCACACGGAGGAAACCCACCCAGACACAGGGAGCACTTGCAACCTCCGCACAGGCAGTACCCAGAATCGAACCCGGGTCCCTGGAGCTGTGAGGCTTCAGTGCTAACCACTGCACCACTGTGCCGCCCAGTGTGTATCTGTGTTACTGGGTGTCAGTGTCTGTCTTTGTTACTGGGTGTCAGTGTGTTTGTTTGTCTTACTTGGTGTCAGTGTGTGTCTGTGTTACTTGGTGTAAGTGTGTGTCTTTGTTACTTGGTGTCCGTGTGTGTCTGTGTTACTGGGTGTCAGTGCGTGTCTTTGTTACTGGGTGTCAGTGTATGTCTTTGTTACTTGGTGTAAGTGTGTGTCTGTGTTACTGGGTATCAGTGTGTGTCTTTGTTATTTGGTGTAAGTGAGTGTCTGTCTTACTGGGTATCAGTGTATGTCTTTGTTACTGGGTGTCAGTGTATGTCTTTGTTACTGGGTGTCAGTGTATGTCTTTGTTACTTGTTGTAAGTGTATGTCTTTGTTACTTGGTGTCAGTGTGTGTCTGTGTTACTGGGTATCAGTGTCTGTCTGTGTTCCTGTGTATCAGTGTTTGTCTGTGTTCCTGTGTTTCAGTGCGTGTTACTGGGTGTCAGTGACACTAGGTGTCAGTATTTAGTTTAGTTTGGAGACACAGCAATGAAACAGGCCCTTCGGCCCACCGAGTCTGTGCCGACCATCAACCAACAATTTATACTAATCCTCCACGAATCTCATATTCCAATAACATCCCCACCGGTCCCTATATATTTCCCGACCACCTACCTATACTAGGGGCAATTTATAATGGCCAATTAACCTACCAACCTGCAAGTCTTTGGCATGTGGGAGGAAACCGGAGCACACGGAGGAAACCCACCCAGACACAGGGAGAACTTGCAAACTCCGCACAGGCAGTACCCAGAATCGAACCCGGGTCCCTGGAGCTGTGAGGCTTCAGTGCTAACCACTGCACCACTGTGCCGCGCAGTGAGTATCTGTGTTACTGGGTATCAGTGTATGTCTTTGTTACTTGTTGTAAGTGTATTTCTTTGTTACTTGGTGTCAGTGTGTGTCTGTGTTACTGGGTATCAGTGTCTGTCTGTGTTCCTGTGTATCAGTGTTTGTCTGTGTTCCTGTGTTTCAGTGCGTGTTACTGGGTGTCAGTGTGTGTCTGTGACACTAGGTGTCAGTATTTAGTTTAGTTTGGAGACACAGCACTGAAACAGGCCCTTCGGCCCACCGAGTCTGTGCCGACCATCAACCAACAATTTATACTAATCCTACACGAATCTCATATTCCAATAACATCTCCACCGGTCCCTATATATTTGCCGACCACCTACCTATACTAGGGGCAATTTATAATGGCCAATTAACCTACCAACCTGCAAGTCTTTGGCATGTGGGAGGAAACCGGAGCACACGGAGGAAACCCACCCAGACACAGGCAGAACTTGCAAACTCCGCACAGGCAGTACCCAGAATCGAACCCGGGTCCCTGTAGCAGTGAGGCTTCAGTGCTAACCACTGCACCACTGTGCCCCCCAGTGTGTATCTGTGTGACTGGGTGTCAGTGTATGTCTTTGTTACTAGGTGTCAGTGTGTGTCTGTGTTACTGGGTGTCAGTGTGTTTGTTTGTCTTACTTGGTGTCAGTGTGTGTCTGTGTTACTTGGTGTCAGTGTGTGTCTTTGTTACTTGGTGTGCGTGTGTGTCTGTGTTACTGAGTGTCAGTGCATGTCTTTGTTACTGGGTGTCAGTGTATGTCTTTGTTACTTGGTGTAAGTGTGTGTCTGTGTTACTGGGTATCAGTGTGTGTCTTTGTTACTTGGTGTAAGTGTGTGTCTGTCTTATTGGGTATCAGTGTATGTCTTTGTTACTGGGTATCAGTGTATGTCTTTGTGACTTGGTGTCAGTATATGTCTTTGTTACTGGGTGTCAGTGTCTGTCTTTGTTACTTGGTGTAAGTGTATGTCTGTGTTACTTGGTGTAAGTGTATGTATTTGTTACTTGGTGTAAGTGTGCGTCTGTGTTACTGGGTATCAGTGTGTGTCTTTGTTACTGGGTATCAGTGTATGTCTTTGTTACTTGGTGTCAGTGTGTGTCTCTGTGACTTGGTGTCAGTGTATGTCTTTGTTACTGGGTATCAGTGTATGTCAAAATACTTGGTGTTAGTGTATGTCTTTGTTATTTGGTGTCAGTGTGTGTCTTTGTGACTTGGTGTCAGTGTATGTCTTTGTTACATGGTGTAATTGTATGTCTTTGTTACTTGGTGTCAATGTATGTCTTTGTTACTTGGTGTCAGTGTGTGTATCTAACTGGGTGTCAGTGTGTGTCTGTGTTACTGGGTAGCAGTGTATGTCTTTGTTACTTGGTGTCAGTGTATGTGTTTGTGACTTGGTGTCAGTGTATGTCTTTGTTACTGGGTTTCAGTGTATGTCTTTGTCACTTGGTGTAAGTGTGTGTCTGTGTTACTGGGTATCAGTGTATGTCTTTGTTACTTGTTGTAAGTGTATGTCTTTGTTACTTGGTGTAAGTGTTTGTCTTTGTGACTTGGTGTCAGTGTATGTCTTTGTTACTTGGTGTAAGTGTGTGTCTTTGTTACATGGTGTAATTGTATGTCTTTGTGACTTGGTGTCAGTGTATGTCTTTGTTACTTGGCGTCAGTGTATGTCTGTGTTACTGGGTATCAGTGTATGTCTTTGTGACTTGGTGTCAGTGTATGTCTTTGTTACTGAGTGTCAGTGTGTGTCTGTGTTACTGGGTATCAGTGTATGTCTTTGTGACTTGGTATCAGTGTATGTCTTTGTTACTGGGTGTCAGTGTGTGTCTGCGTTACTGGGTATCAGTGTTTGTCTTTGTGACTTGGTATCAGTGTCTGTCTTTGTTACTGGGTGTCAGTGTGTGTCTTTGTTACTTGGTGTCAGTGCATGTGTTTGTGACTTGTTGTCAGTGGATGCCTTTGTTACTGGGTGTCAGTGTATGTCTGTGTTACTTGGTGTAAGTGTATGTCTTTGTTACTTGGTGTAAGTGTGCGTCTGTGTTACTGGGTATCAGTGTGTGTCTTTGTTACTGGGTATCAGTGCATGTCAAAATACTTGGTGTTAGTGTATGTCTTTGTTATTTGGTGTCAGTGTGTTTCTGTGTTACTGGGTATCAGTGTATGTCTTTGTTACTGGGTGTCAGTGTGTGTCTGTGACACTAGGTGTCAGTATTTAGTTTAGTTTAGAGATGCAGCACTGAAACAGGCCCTCCGGCCCACCGAGTCTGTGCCGACCATCAACCAAACATTTATACTAATCCTACACGAATCCCATATTCCAATAACATCCCCACCGGCCCCTATATATTTCCCTCCCCCCTATCTATACTAGGGGCAATTTATAATGGCCAATTAACCAACCAACCTGCAAGTCTTTGGCATGTGGGAGGAATCCGGAGCACCCGGAGGAAACCCACGCAGACACAGGGAGAACTTGCAAACTCCGCACAGGCAGTACCCAGAATCGAACCCGGGTCCATGGACGTGTGAGGCTGCAGTGCTAACCACTGCGCCACTGTGCCGCCCAGTGTGTATCTGTGTTACTGGGTGTCAGTGTATGTCTCTGTTACTTGGTGTCAGTGTGTGTCTGTGTTACTGGGTGTCAGTGTGGTCGTTTGTCTTACTGGGTGTCAGTGTGTGTCTGTGTTACTTGGTGTAAGTGTGAGTCTTTGTTACTTGGTGTCCGTGTGTGTCTGTGTTACTGGGTGTCAGTGTCTGTCTTTGTTACTGAGTGTCAGTGTATGTCTTTGTTACTTGGTGTAAGTGTGTGTCTGTGTTACTGGGTATCAGTGTATGTGTTTGTTACTTGGTGTAAGTGTATGTCTTTGTTACTTGGTGTAAGTGTGTGTCTTTGTTACATGGTGTAATTGTATGTCTTTGTTACTTGGTGTCAGTGTATGTCTTTGTTACTTGGTGTCAGTGTGTGTCTGTGTTACTGGGTGTCAGTGTGGTTGTTTGTCTCACTGGGTGTCAGTGTGTGTCTGTGTTACTTGGTGTAAGTGTGAGTCTTTGTTACTTGGTGTCCGTGTGTGTCTGTGTTACTGGGTGTCAGTGCATGTATTTCTAACTGGGTGTAACTGTGTGTCTTTGTTACTTGATGTCCGTGTTTGTCTGTGTTACTGGGTGTCAGTGTCTGTCTTTGTTACTGGGTGTCAGTGTCTGTCTTTGTTACTTGGTGTAAGTGTGTGTCTGTGTTACTTGGTGTCAGTGTATGTCTTTGTTACTTGGTGTAAGTGTATGTCTTTGTTACTTGATGTAAGTGTGTGTCTTTGTGACTTGGTGTAAGTGTATGTCTTTGTTACTTGGTGTCAGTGTGTGTGTTTGTGACTTGTTGTTAGTGGATGTCTTTGTTACTGGCTGTCAGTGTATGTCTTTGTTACTTGATGTAAGTGTATGTCAAAATACTTGGTGTAAGTGTATGTCTGTGTTACTTGGTGTAAGTGTATGTCTTTGTTACATGGTGTAAGTGTGCGTCTGTGTTACTGGGTATCAGTCTATCTCTTTGTTACTGGGTATCAGTGTATGTCTTTGTTAATTGGTGTAAGTATGCGTCTGTGTTACTTGGTATCAGTGTATGGCTTTGTTACTTGGTGTCAGTGTATGTCTGTGTTACTTGGTGTAAGTGTATGTATTTGTTACTTGGTGTCAGTGTGTGTCTTTGTGACTTGGTGTCAGTGTATGTCTTTGTTACATGGTGTAATTGTATGTCTTTGTTACTTGGTGTCAGTGTGTGTATCTAACTGGGTGTCAGTGTGTGTCTGTGTTACTGGGTATCAGTGTATGTCTTTGTTACTTGGTGTCAGTGTATGTGTTTTTGACTTAGTGTCAGTGTATGTCTTTGTTACTGGGTGTCAGTGTATGTCTTTGTTACTTGGTGTAAGTGTGTGTCTGTGTTACTGGGTATCAGTGTATGTCTTTGTTACTTGGTGTAAGTGTGTGTCTTTGTGACTTGGTGTCAGTGTGTGTCTTTGTTACATGGTGTAATTGTAAGTCTTTGTTACTTGGTATCAGTGTATGTCTTTGTGACCTGGTTTCAGTGTGTGTCTTTGTGACTTGGTGTCAGTGTATGTCTTTGTTACTGGGTATCAGTGTATGTCTTTGTGACTTGGTGTCAGTGTATGTCTTTGTTACATGGTGTAATTGTATGTCTTTGTTACTTGGTGTCAATGTATGTCTTTGTTACTTGGTGTCAGTGTGTGTATCTAACTGGGTGTCAGTGTGTGTCTGTATTACTGGGTATCAGTGTATGTCTTTGTTACTTGGTGTCAGTGTATGTCTTTGTTACTGGGTGTCAGTGTATGTCATTGTTACTTGGTGTAAGTGCGTGTCTGTGTTACTGGGTATCAGTGTATGTCTTTGTTACTTGGTGTAAGTGTGTGTCTTTGTGACTAGGTGTCAGTGTGTGTCTTTCTTACATGGTGTAATTGTAAGTCTTTGTTACTTGGTGTCTGTGTATGTCTTTGTTACTTGGTGTCAGTGTGTGTCTGTGTTCCTTGTTCTCAGTGCATGTCTTTGTTACTTGGTGTAAGTGTGTGTCTGTGATACTGGGTATCAGTGTATGTCTTTGTTACTTGGTGTCAGTGCATGTGTTTGTGACTTGTTGTCAGTGGATGTCTTCGTTACTGGGTGTCAGTGTATGTCTTTGTTACTTGGTGTAAGTGTATGTCTGTGTTATTTGGTGTAAGTGGATGTCTTTGTTTCTGGGTGTCAGTGACACTGGGTGTCAGTATTTAATTTAGTTTAGAGATACAGCACTGAAACAGGCCCTCCGGTCCACCGAGTCTGTGCCGACCATCAACCAAACATTTATACTAATCCTACACGAGTCCCATATTCCAATAACATCCCCTCCGGCCTCTATATATTTCCCTCCCACCTACCTATACTAGGGGCAATTTATAATGGCCAATTAACCTACCAACCTGCAAGTCTTTGGGATGTGGGAGGAAACCGGAGCACCCGGAGGAAACCCACGCAGACACAGGGAGAACTTGCAAACTCCGCACAGGCAGTACCCAGAATCGAACCCGGGTTCCTGGAACTGTGAGGCTGCAGTGCTAACCACTGCGCCACTGTGCCGCCCAGTGTGTATTTGTGTTAATGGGTGTCAGTGTATGTCTTTGTTACTTGGTGTCAGTGTGTGTCTTTGTGACTTGGTGTCAGTGTATGTCTTTGTTACATGGTGTAATTGTATGTCTTTGTTACTTGGTGTCAATGTATGTCTTTGTTACTTGGTGTCAGTGTGTGTATCTAACTGCGTGTCAGTGTGTGTCTGTGTTACTGGGTAGCAGTGTATGTCTTTGTTACTTGGTGTCAGTGTATGTGTTTGTGACTTGGTGTCAGTGTATGTCTTTGTTACTGGGTTTCAGTGTATGTCTTTGTCACTTGGTGTAAGTGTGTGTCTGTGTTACTGGGTATCAGTGTATGTCTTTGTTACTTGTTGTAAGTGTATGTCTTTGTTACTTGGTGTAAGTGTTTGTCTTTGTGACTTGGTGTCAGTGTATGTCTTTGTTACTTGGTGTAAGTGTGTGTCTTTGTTACATGGTGTAATTGTATGTCTTTGTGACTTGGTGTCAGTGTATGTCTTTGTTACAAGGCGTCAGTGTGTGTCTGTGTTACTGGGTATCAGTGTATGTCTTTGTGACTTGGTGTCAGTGTATGTCTTTGTTACTGAGTGTCAGTGTGTGTCTGTGTTACTGGGTATCAGTGTATGTCTTTGTGACTTGGTATCAGTGTATGTCTTTGTTACTGGGTGTCAGTGTGTGTCTGCGTTACTGGGTATCAGTGTTTGTCTTTGTGACTTGGTATCAGTGTCTGTCTTTGTTACTGGGTGTCAGTGTGTGTCTTTGTTACTTGGTGTCAGTGCATGTGTTTGTGACTTGTTGTCAGTGGATGCCTTTGTTACTGGGTGTCAGTGTATGTCTGTGTTACTTGGTGTAAGTGTATGTCTTTGTTACTTGGTGTAAGTGTGCGTCTGTGTTACTGGGTATCAGTGTGTGTCTTTGTTACTGGGTATCAGTGTATGTCTTTGTGACTTGGTGTCAGTGTGTGTCTTTGTGACTTGGTTTCTGTGTATGTCTTTGTTACTGGGTATCAGTGCATGTCAAAATACTTGGTGTTAGTGTATGTCTTTGTTATTTGGTGTCAGTGTGTTTCTGTGTTACTGGGTATCAGTGTATGTCTTTGTTACTGGGTGTCAGTGTGTGTCTGTGACACTAGGTGTCAGTATTTAGTTTAGTTTAGAGATGCAGCACTGAAACAGGCCCTCCGGCCCACCGAGTCTGTGCCGACCATCAACCAAACATTTATACTAATCCTACACGAATCCCATATTCCAATAACATCCCCACCGGCCCCTATATATTTCCCTCCCACCTATCTATACTAGGGGCAATTTATAATGGCCAATTAACCAACCAACCTGCAAGTCTTTGGCATGTGGGAGGAATCCGGAGCACCCGGAGGAAACCCACGCAGACACAGGGAGAATTTGCAAACTCCGCACAGGCAGTACCCAGAATCGAACCCGGGTCCATGGAGGTGTGAGGCTGCAGTGCTAACCACTGCGCCACTGTGCCGCCCAGTGTGTATCTGTGTTACTGGGTGTCAGTGTATGTCTCTGTTACTTGGTGTCAGTGTGTGTCTGTGTTACTGGGTGTCAGTGTGGTCGTTTGTCTTACTGGGTGTCAGTGTGTGTCTGTGTTACTTGGTGTAAGTGTGAGTCTTTGTTACTTGGTGTCCGTGTGTGTCTGTGTTACTGGGTGTCAGTGTCTGTCTTTGTTACTGAGTGTCAGTGTATGTCTTTGTTACTTGGTGTAAGTGTGTGTCTGTGTTACTGGGTATCAGTGTATGTGTTTGTTACTTGGTGTAAGTGTATGTCTTTGTTACTTGGTGTAAGTGTGTGTCTTTGTTACATGGTGTAATTGTATGTCTTTGTTACTTGGTGTCAGTGTATGTCTTTGTTACTTGGTGTCAGTGTGTGTCTGTGTTACTGGGTGTCAGTGTGGTTGTTTGTCTCACTGGGTGTCAGTGTGTGTCTGTGTTACTTGGTGTAAGTGTGAGTCTTTGTTACTTGGTGTCCGTGTGTGTCTGTGTTACTGGGTGTCAGTGCATGTATTTCTAACTGGGTGTAACTGTGTGTCTTTGTTACTTGATGTCCGTGTTTGTCTGTGTTACTGGGTGTCAGTGTCTGTCTTTGTTACTGGGTGTCAGTGTCTGTCTTTGTTACTTGGTGTAAGTGTGTGTCTGTGTTACTTGGTGTCAGTGTATGTCTTTGTTACTTGGTGTAAGTGTATGTCTTTGTTACTTGATGTAAGTGTGTGTCTTTGTGACTTGGTGTAAGTGTATGTCTTTGTTACTTGGTGTCAGTGTGTGTGTTTGTGACTTGTTGTTAGTGGATGTCTTTGTTACTGGCTGTCAGTGTATGTCTTTGTTACTTGATGTAAGTGTATGTCAAAATACTTGGTGTAAGTGTATGTCTGTGTTACTTGGTGTAAGTGTATGTCTTTGTTACATGGTGTAAGTGTGCGTCTGTGTTACTGGGTATCAGTCTATCTCTTTGTTACTGGGTATCAGTGTATGTCTTTGTTAATTGGTGTAAGTATGCGTCTGTGTTACTTGGTATCAGTGTATGGCTTTGTTACTTGGTGTCAGTGTATGTCTGTGTTACTTGGTGTAAGTGTATGTATTTGTTACTTGGTGTAAGTGTGAGTCTGTGTTACTGGGTATCAGTGTGTGTCTTTGTTACTGGGTATCAGTGTATGTCTTTGTGACCAGGTTTCAATGTGTGTCTTTGTGACTTGGTGTCAGTGTATGTCTTTGTTACTGGGTATCAGTGTATGTCAAAATACATGGTGTTAGTGTATGTCTTTGTTACTTGGTGTCAGTGTGTGTCTTTGTGACTTGGTGTCAGTGTATGTCTTTGTTACATGGTGTAATTGTATGTCTTTGTTACTTGGTGTCAGTGTGTGTATCTAACTGGGTGTCAGTGTGTGTCTGTGTTACTGGGTATCAGTGTATGTCTTTGTTACTTGGTGTCAGTGTATGTGTTTGTGACTTAGTGTCAGTGTATGTCTTTGTTACTGGGTGTCAGTGTGTGTCTGCGTTACTGGGTATCAGTGTTTGTCTTTGTGACTTGGTATCAGTGTCTGTCTTTGTTACTGGGTGTCAGTGTGTGTCTTTGTTACTTGGTGTCAGTGCATGTGTTTGTGACTTGTTGTCAGTGGATGTCTTTGTTACTGGGTGTCAGTGTGTGTCTTTGTTACTTGGTGTCAGTGCATGTGTTTGTGACTTGTTGTCAGTGGATGCCTTTGTGACTTGGTGTCAGTGTGTGTCTTTGTTACATGGTGTAATTGTAAGTCTTTGTTACTTGGTATCAGTGTATGTCTTTGTGACCTGGTTTCAGTGTGTGTCTTTGTGACTTGGTGTCAGTGTATGTCTTTGTTACTGGGTATCAGTGTATGTCTTTGTGACTTGGTGTCAGTGTATGTCTTTGTTACATGGTGTAATTGTATGTCTTTGTTACTTGGTGTCAATGTATGTCTTTGTTACTTGGTGTCAGTGTGTGTATCTAACTGGGTGTCAGTGTGTGTCTGTATTACTGGGTATCAGTGTATGTCTTTGTTACTTGGTGTCAGTGACTTGGTGTCAGTGTATGTCTTTGTTACTGGGTGTCAGTGTATGTCATTGTTACTTGGTGTAAGTGCGTGTCTGTGTTACTGGGTATCAGTGTATGTCTTTGTTACTTGTTGTAAGTGTGTGTCTTTGTGACTAGGTGTCAGTGTGTGTCTTTCTTACATGGTGTAATTGTAAGTCTTTGTTACTTGGTGTCTGTGTATGTCTTTGTTACTTGGTGTCAGTGTGTGTCTGTGTTCCTTGTTCTCAGTGCATGTCTTTGTGACTTGGTGTCAGTGTATGTCTTTGTTACTTGGTGTAAGTGTGTGTCTGTGATACTGGGTATCAGTGTATGTCTTTGTTACTTGGTGTCAGTGCATGTGTTTGTGACTTGTTGTCAGTGGATGTCTTCGTTACTGGGTGTCAGTGTATGTCTTTGTTACTTGGTGTAAGTGTATGTCTGTGTTATTTGGTGTAAGTGGATGTCTTTGTTTCTGGGTGTCAGTGACACTGGGTGTCAGTATTTAATTTAGTTTAGAGATACAGCACTGAAACAGGCCCTCCGGTCCACCGAGTCTGTGCCGACCATCAACCAAACATTTATACTAATCCTACACGAGTCCCATATTCCAATAACATCCCCACCGGCCTCTATATATTTCCCTCCCACCTACCTATACTAGGGGCAATTTATAATGGGCAATTAACCTACCAACCTGCAAGTCTTTGGGATGTGGGAGGATACTGGAGCACCCGGAGGAAACCCACGCAGACACAGGGAGAACTTGCAAACTCCGCACAGGCAGTACCCAGAATCGAACCCGGGTCCCTGGAACTGTGAGGCTGCAGTGCTAACCACTGCGCCACTGTGCCGCCCTGTGTGTATTTGTGTTAATGGGTGTCAGTGTATGTCTTTGTTACTTGGTGTCAGTGTATGTCTTTGTTACTGGGTGTCAGTGTATGGCTTTGTTACTTGGTGTAAGTGTGTGTCTGTGTTACTGGGTATCAGTGTATGTCTTTGTTACTTGGTATCAGTGTATGTCTTTGTTACTGGGTGTCAGTGTGTGTCTGTGTTACTGGGTATCAGTGTATGTCTTTGTGACTTGGTATCAGTGTATGTCTTTGTTACTGGGTGTCAGTGTGTGTCTGCGTTACTGGGTATCAGTGTATGTCTTTGTGACTTGGTATCAGTGTCTGTCTTTGTTACTGGGTGTCAGTGTGTGTCTGTGATGCTGGGTATCAGTGTCTGTCTTTGTTACTTGGTGTCAGTTTATGTCTTTGTTACTAGGTGTAAGTGTATGTCTTTGTTACTTGGTGTCAGTGCATGTGTTTGTGACTTGTTGTCAGTGGATGCCTTTGTTACTGGGTGTCACTGTATGTCTGTGTTACTTGGTGTAAGTGTATGTCTTTGTTACTTGGTGTAAGTGTGCGTCTGTGTTACTGGGTATCAGTGTGTGTCTTTGTTACTGGGTATCAGTGTATGTCTTTGTGACTTGGTGTCTGTGTGTGTCTTTGTTACTGGGTATCAGTGCATGTCAAAATACTTGGTGTTAGTGTATGTCTTTGTTAGTTGGTGTCAGTGTGTTTCTGTGTTACTGGGTATCAGTGTATGTCTTTGTTACTGGGTGTCAGTGTGTGTCTGTGACACTAGGTGTCAGTATTTAGTTTAGTTTAGTTTAGAGATGCAGCACTGAAACAGGCCCTCCGGCCCACCGAGTCTGTGTCGACCATCAACCAAACATTTATACTAATCCTACACGAATCCCATATTCCAATAACATCCCCACCGGCCCCTATATATTTCCCTCCCACCTATCTATACTAGGGGCAATTTATAATGGCCAATTAACCAACCAACCTGCAAGTCTTTGGCATGTGGGAGGAATCCGGAGCACCCGGAGGAAACCCACGCAGACACAGGGAGAACTTGCAAACTCCGCACAGGCAGCACCCAGAATCGAACCCGGGTCCATGGAGGTGTGAGGCTGTAGTGCTAACCACTGCGCCACTGTGCCGCCCAGTGTGTATCTGTGTTACTGGGTGTCAGTGTATGTCTCTGTTACTTGGTGTCAGTGTGTGTCTGTGTTACTGGGTGTCAGTGTGGTCGTTTGTCTTACTGGGTGTCAGTGTGTGTCTGTGTTACTTGGTGTAAGTGTGAGTCTTTGTTACTTGGTGTCCGTGTGTGTCTGTGTTACTGGGTGTCAGTGTCTGTCTTTGTTACTGAGTGTCAGTGTATGTCTTTGTTACTTGGTGTAAGTGTGTGTCTGTGTTACTGGGTATCAGTGTATGTGTTTGTTACTTGGTGTAAGTGTATGTCTTTGTTACTTGGTGTAAGTGTGTGTCTTTGTTAAATGGTGTAATTGTATGTCTTTGTTACTTGGTGTCAGTGTATGTCTTTGTTACTTGGTGTCAGTGTGTGTCTGTGTTACTTGGTGTAAGTGTGAGTCTTTGTTACTTGGTGTCCGTGTGTGTCTGTGTTACTGGGTGTCAGTGCATGTATTTGTTACTGGGTGTAACTGTGTGTCTTTGTTACTTGGTGTCCGTGTTTGTCTGTGTTACTGGGTGTCAGTGTCTGTCTTTGTTACTGGGTGTCAGTGTCTGTCTTTGTTACTTGGTGTAAGTGTGTGTCTGTGTTACTTGGTGTCAGTGTATGTCTTTGTTACTTGGTGTAAGTGTATGTCTTTGTTACTTGGTGTCAGTGTATGTGTTTGTGACTTGTTGTTAGTGGATGTCTTTGTTACTGGCTGTCAGTGTATGTCTTTGTTACTTGATGTAAGTGTATGTCAAAATACTTGGTGTAAGTGTATGTCTGTGTTACTTGGTGTAAGTGTATGTCTTTGTTACTTGTTGTAAGTGTGCGTCTGTGTTACTGGGTATCAGTCTATCTCTTTGTTACTGGGTATCAGTGTATGTCTTTGTTAATTGGTGTAAGTATGCGTCTGTGTTACTTGGTATCAGTGTATGGCTTTGTTACTTGGTGTCAGTGTATGTCTGTGTTACTTGGTGTAAGTGTATGTATTTGTTACTTGGTGTAAGTGTGAGTCTGTGTTACTGGGTATCAGTGTGTGTCTTTGTTACTGGGTATCAGTGTATGTCTTTGTGACCTGGTTTCAATGTGTGTCTTTGTGACTTGGTGTCAGTGTATGTCTTTGTTACTGGGTATCAGTGTATGTCAAAATACTTGGTGTTAGTGTATGTCTTTGTTACTTGGTGTCAGTGTGTGTCTTTGTGACTTGGTGTCAGTGTATGTCTTTGTTACATGGTGTAATTGTATGTCTTTGTTACTTGGTGTCAATGTATGTCTTTGTTACTTGGTGTCAGTGTGTGTATTTGTGACTTGGTGTAATTGTATGTCTTTGTTACTTGGTGTCAATGTATGTCTTTGTTACTTGGTGTCAGTGTGTGTATCTAACTGGGTGTCAGTGTGTGTCTGTATTACTGGGTATCAGTGTATGTCTTTGTTACTTGGTGTCAGTGACTTGGTGTCAGTGTATGTCTTTGTTACTGGGTGTCAGTGTATGTCTTTGTTACTTGGTGTAAGTGTGTGTCTGTGTTACTGGGTGTCAGTGTATGTCTTTGTGATTTGGTGTCAGTGTGTGTCTTTCTTACATGGTGTAATTGTAAGTCTTTGTTACTTGGTGTCTGTGTATGTCTTTGTTACTTGGTGTCAGTGTGTGTCTGTGTTACTGGGTATCAGTGTATGTCTTTGTGACTTGGTATCAGTGTATGTCTTTGTTACTGGGTGTCAGTGTGTGTCTTTCTTACATGGTGTAATTGTAAGTCTTTGTTACTTGGTGTCTGTGTATGTCTTTGTTACTTGGTGTCAGTGTGTGTCTGTGTTACTGGGTATCAGTGTATGTCTTTGTGACTTGGTATCAGTGTGTGTCTTTGTGACTTGGTGTCAGTGTGTGTCTTTCTTACATGGTGTAATTGTAAGTCTTTGTTACTTGGTGTCTGTGTATGTCTTTGTTACTTGGTGTCAGTGTGTGTCTGTGTTACTCGGTATCAGTGTATGTCTTTGTGACTTGGTATCAGTGTATGTCTTTGTTACTGGGTGTCAGTGTGTGTCTGCGTTACTGGGTATCAGTGTATGTCTTTGTGACTTGGTATCAGTGTCTGTCTTTGTTACTGGGTGTCAGTGTGTGTCTGTGTTCCTTGGTATCAGTGCATGTCTTTGTGACTTGGTGTCAGTGTATGTCTTTGTTACTTGGTGTAAGTGTGTGTCTGTGATACTGGGTGTCAGTGTATGTCTTTGTTACTTGGTGTAAGTGTGTGTCTGTGTTACTGGGTATCAGTGTATGTCTTTGTTACTTGGTGTAAGTGTATGTCTTTGTTACTTGATGTAAGTGTGTGTCTTTGTGACTTGGTGTAAGTGTATGTCTTTGTTACTTGGTGTCAGTGTGTGTCTGTGTTACTGGGTATCAGTGTATGTCTTTGTGACTTGGTATCAGTGTATGTCTTTGTTACTTGGTGTCAGTGTATGTCTTTGTTACTTGGTGTCAGTGTGTGTCTGTGTTACTGGGTATCAGTGTATGTCTTTGTGACTTGGTATCAGTGTATGTCTTTGTTACTGGGTGTCAGTGTGTGTCTGTGTTCCTGGGTATCAGTGTATGTCTTTGTGACTTGGTATCAGTGTCTGTCTTTGTTACTTGGTGTCAGTGTGAGTCTGTGTTCCTGGGTATCAGTGTATGTCTTTGTGACTTGGTGTCAGTGTATGTCTTTGTTACTTGGTGTCAGTGTATGTGTTTGTGACTTGGTGTCAGTGTCTGTCTTTGTTACTGGGTGTCAGTGTATGTCTTTGTTACTTGGTGTAAGTGTGTGTCTGTGTTACTGGGTATCAGTGTATGTCTTTGTTAATTGGTGTAAGTGTATGTCTTTGTTACTTGGTGTAAGTGAGTGTCTTTGTGACTTGGTGTCAGTGAATGTCTTTGTTACTTGGTGTAAGTGTGTGTCTTTGTTACTGGGTGTCAGTGTGTGTCTGTGTTACTGGGTATCAGTGTGTGTCTGTGTTCCTGGGTATCAGTGTATGTCTTTGTTACTTGGTGTAAGTGTGTGTCTTTGTGACTTGGTGTCAGTGTGTGTCTTTCTTACATGGTGTCAGTGTGTGTCTGTGTTACTGGGTATCAGTGTATGTCTTTGTTACTGGGTGTCAGTGTGTGTCTGTGTTACTGGGTATCAGTGTATGTCTTTGTTACTGGGTGTCAGTGTGTGTCTGCGTTACTGGGTATCAGTGTATGTCTTTGTGACTTGGTATCAGTGTCTGTCTTTGTTACTGGGTGTCAGTGTGTGTCTGTGTTCCTTGATATCAGAGCATGTCTTTGTGACTTGGTGTCAGTGTATGTCTTTGTTACTTGGTGTAAGTGTGTGTCTGTGATACTGGGTGTCAGTGTCTGTCTTTGTTACTTGGTGTAAGTGTGTGTCTGTGATACTGGGTATCAGTGTATGTCTTTGTTACTTGGTGTAAGTGTGCGTCTGTGTTACTGGGTATCAGTGTGTGTCTTTGTTACTGGGTATCAGTGCATGTCTTTGTGACTTGGTGTCAGTGTATGTCTTTGATACTTGGTGTAAGTGTGTGTCTGTGATACTGGGTATCAGTGTATGTCTTTGTGACTTGGTATCAGTGTACGTCTTTGCTACTGGGTGTCAGTGTGTGTCTGTGTTCCTGGGTATCAGTGTATGTCTTTGTGACTTGGTGTCAGTGTACCTCTTTGTTACTTGGTGGAAGTGTGTGTCTGTGATACTGGGTGTCAGTGTATGTCTTTGTTACTTGGTGTAAGTGTGTGTCTGTGATACTGGGTATCAGTGTATGTCTTTGTTACTTGGTGTCAGTTTATGTCATTGTTACTTGGTGTAAGTGTATGTCTTTTTTACTGGGTGTCAGTGCATGTGTTTGTGACTTGTTGTCAGTGGATGTCTTCGTTACTGGGTGTCAGTGTATGTCTTTGTTACTTGGTGTCAGTGTATGTCTTTGTTACATGGTGTAATTGTATGTCTTTGTTACTTGGTGTCAATGTATGTCTTTGTTACTTGGTGTCAGTGTGTGTATCTAACTGGGTGTCAGTGTGTGTCTGTGTTACTGGGTAGCAGTGTATGTCTTTGTTACTTGGTGTCAGTATATGTGTTTGTGACTTGGTGTCAGTGTATGTCTTTGTTACTGGGTGTCAGTGTATGTCTTTGATACTTGGTGTAAGTGTGTGTCTGTGATACTGGGTATCAGTGTATGTCTTTGTGACTTGGTATCAGTGTACGTCTTTGCTACTGGGTGTCAGTGTGTGTCTGTGTTCCTGGGTATCAGTGTATGTCTTTGTGACTTGGTGTCAGTGTACCTCTTTGTTACTTGGTGGAAGTGTGTGTCTGTGATACTGGGTGTCAGTGTATGTCTTTGTTACTTGGTGTAAGTGTGTGTCTGTGATACTGGGTATCAGTGTATGTCTTTGTTACTTGGTGTCAGTTTATGTCATTGTTACTTGGTGTAAGTGTATGTCTTTTTTACTGGGTGTCAGTGCATGTGTTTGTGACTTGTTGTCAGTGGATGTCTTCGTTACTGGGTGTCAGTGTATGTCTTTGTTACTTGGTGTCAGTGTATGTCTTTGTTACATGGTGTAATTGTATGTCTTTGTTACTTGGTGTCAATGTATGTCTTTGTTACTTGGTGTCAGTGTGTGTATCTAACTGGGTGTCAGTGTGTGTCTGTGTTACTGGGTAGCAGTGTATGTCTTTGTTACTTGGTGTCAGTATATGTGTTTGTGACTTGGTGTCAGTGTATGTCTTTGTTACTGGGTGTCAGTGTATGTCTTTGTCACTTGGTGTAAGTGTGTGTCTGTGTTACTGGGTATCAGTGTATGTCTTTGTTACTTGTTGTAAGTGTATGTCTTTGTTACTTGGTGTAAGTGTTTGTCTTTGTGACTTGGTGTCAGTGTATGTCTTTGTTACTTGGTGTAAGTGTGTGTCTTTGTTACATGGTGTAATTGTATGTCTTTGTTACTTGGTGTCAGTGTATGTCTTTGTTACTTGGCGTCAGTGTGTGTCTGTGTTACTGGGTATCAGTGTATGTCTTTGTGACTTGGTATCAGTGTATGTCTTTGTTACTGGGTGTCAGTGTGTGTCTGTGTTCCTGGGTATCAGTGTATGTCTTTGTGACTTGGTGTCAGTGTATGTCTTTGTTACTTGGTGTCAGTGTATGTGTTTGTGACTTGGTGTCAGTGTATGTCTTTGTTACTGGGTGTCAGTGTATGTCTTTGTTACTTGGTGTAAGTGTGTGTCTGTGTTACTGGGTATCAGTGTATGTCTTTGTTACTTGGTGTAAGTGTATGTCTTTGTGACTTGGTGTCAGTGTATCTCTTTGTTAATTGGTGTAAGTGTGTGTCTGTGATACTGGGTGTCAGTGTATGTCTTTGTTACTTGGTGTAAGTGTGTGTCTGTGATACTGGGTATCAGTGTATGTCTTTGTTACTTGATGTCAGTTTATGTCTTTGTTACTTGGTGTAAGTGTATGTCTTTGTTACTTGGTGTCAGTGCATGTGTTTGTGACTTGTTGTCAGTGGATGTCTTCGTTACTGGGTGTCAGTGTATGTCTTTGTTACTCATTGTAAGTGTATGTCTGTGTTATTTGGTGTAAGTGTATGTCTTTGTTACTTGGTGTAAGTGTGCGTCTGTGTTACTGGGTATCAGTGTGTGTCTTTGTTACTGGGTATCAGTGCATGTCTTTGTGACTTGGTGTCAGTGTATGTCTTTGATACTTGGTGTAAGTGTGTGTCTGTGATACTGGGTATCAGTGTATGTCTTTGTGACTTGGTATCAGTGTACGTCTTTGCTACTGGGTGTCAGTGTGTGTCTGTGTTCCTGGGTATCAGTGTATGTCTTTGTGACTTGGTGTCAGTGTACGTCTTTGTTACTTGGTGGAAGTGTGTGTCTGTGATACTGGGTGTCAGTGTATGTCTTTGTTACATGGTGTAAGTGTGTGTCTGTGATACTGGGTATCAGTGTATGTCTTTGTTACTTGGTGTCAGTTTATGTCATTGTTACTTGGTGTAAGTGTATGTCTTTTTTACTGGGTGTCAGTGCATGTGTTTGTGACTTGTTGTCAGTGGATGTCTTCGTTACTGGGTGTCAGTGTATGTCTTTGTTACTTGGTGTCAGTGTATGTCTTTGTTACATGGTGTAATTGTATGTCTTTGTTACTTGGTGTCAATGTATGTCTTTGTTACTTGGTGTCAGTGTGTGTATCTAACTGGGTGTCAGTGTGTGTCTGTGTTACTGGGTAGCAGTGTATGTCTTTGTTACTTGGTGTCAGTATATGTGTTTGTGACTTGGTGTCAGTGTATGTCTTTGTTACTGGGTGTCAGTGTATGTCTTTGTCACTTGGTGTAAGTGTGTGTCTGTGTTACTGGGTATCAGTGTATGTCTTTGTTACTTGGTGTAAGTGTTTGTCTTTGTGACTTGGTGTCAGTGTATGTCTTTGTTACTTGGTGTAAGTGTGTGTCTTTGTTACATGGTGTAATTGTATGTCTTTGTTACTTGGTGTCAGTGTATGTCTTTGTTACTTGGCGTCAGTGTGTGTCTGTGTTACTGGGTATCAGTGTATGTCTTTGTGACTTGGTATCAGTGTATGTCTTTGTTACTGGGTGTCAGTGTGTGTCTGTGTTCCTGGGTATCAGTGTATGTCTTTGTGACTTGGTGTCAGTGTATGTCTTTGTTACTTGGTGTCAGTGTATGTGTTTGTGACTTGGTGTCAGTGTATGTCTTTGTTACTGGGTGTCAGTGTATGTCTTTGTTACTTGGTGTAAGTGTGTGTCTGTGTTACTGGGTATCAGTGTATGTCTTTGTTACTTGGTGTAAGTGTATGTCTTTGTGACTTGGTGTCAGTGTATCTCTTTGTTAATTGGTGTAAGTGTGTGTCTGTGATACTGGGTGTCAGTGTATGTCTTTGTTACTTGGTGTAAGTGTGTGTCTGTGATACTGGGTATCAGTGTATGTCTTTGTTACTTGATGTCAGTTTATGTCTTTGTTACTTGGTGTAAGTGTATGTCTTTGTTACTTGGTGTCAGTGCATGTGTTTGTGACTTGTTGTCAGTGGATGTCTTCGTTACTGGGTGTCAGTGTATGTCTTTGTTACTCATTGTAAGTGTATGTCTGTGTTATTTGGTGTAAGTGTATGTCTTTGTTACTTGGTGTAAGTGTGCGTCTGTGTTACTGGGTATCAGTGTGTGTCTTTGTTACTGGGTATCAGTGCATGTCTTTGTGACTTGGTGTCAGTGTATGTCTTTGATACTTGGTGTAAGTGTGTGTCTGTGATACTGGGTATCAGTGTATGTCTTTGTGACTTGGTATCAGTGTACGTCTTTGCTACTGGGTGTCAGTGTGTGTCTGTGTTCCTGGGTATCAGTGTATGTCTTTGTGACTTGGTGTCAGTGTACGTCTTTGTTACTTGGTGGAAGTGTGTGTCTGTGATACTGGGTGTCAGTGTATGTCTTTGTTACTTGGTGTAAGTGTGTGTCTGTGATACTGGGTATCAGTGTATGTCTTTGTTACTTGGTGTCAGTTTATGTCATTGTTACTTGGTGTAAGTGTATGTCTTTTTTACTGGGTGTCAGTGCATGTGTTTGTGACTTGTTGTCAGTGGATGTCTTCGTTACTGGGTGTCAGTGTATGTCTTTGTTACTGGGTAGCAGTGTATGTCTTTGTTACTTGGTGTCAGTATATGTGTTTGTGACTTGGTGTCAGTGTATGTCTTTGTTACTGGGTGTCAGTGTATGTCTTTGATACTTGGTGTAAGTGTGTGTCTGTGATACTGGGTATCAGTGTATGTCTTTGTGACTTGGTATCAGTGTACGTCTTTGCTACTGGGTGTCAGTGTGTGTCTGTGTTCCTGGGTATCAGTGTATGTCTTTGTGACTTGGTGTCAGTGTACCTCTTTGTTACTTGGTGGAAGTGTGTGTCTGTGATACTGGGTGTCAGTGTATGTCTTTGTTACTTGGTGTAAGTGTGTGTCTGTGATACTGGGTATCAGTGTATGTCTTTGTTACTTGGTGTCAGTTTATGTCATTGTTACTTGGTGTAAGTGTATGTCTTTTTTACTGGGTGTCAGTGCATGTGTTTGTGACTTGTTGTCAGTGGATGTCTTCGTTACTGGGTGTCAGTGTATGTCTTTGTTACTTGGTGTCAGTGTATGTCTTTGTTACATGGTGTAATTGTATGTCTTTGTTACTTGGTGTCAATGTATGTCTTTGTTACTTGGTGTCAGTGTGTGTATCTAACTGGGTGTCAGTGTGTGTCTGTGTTACTGGGTAGCAGTGTATGTCTTTGTTACTTGGTGTCAGTATATGTGTTTGTGACTTGGTGTCAGTGTATGTCTTTGTTACTGGGTGTCAGTGTATGTCTTTGTCACTTGGTGTAAGTGTGTGTCTGTGTTACTGGGTATCAGTGTATGTCTTTGTTACTTGTTGTAAGTGTATGTCTTTGTTACTTGGTGTAAGTGTTTGTCTTTGTGACTTGGTGTCAGTGTATGTCTTTGTTACTTGGTGTAAGTGTGTGTCTTTGTTACATGGTGTAATTGTATGTCTTTGTTACTTGGTGTCAGTGTATGTCTTTGTTACTTGGCGTCAGTGTGTGTCTGTGTTACTGGGTATCAGTGTATGTCTTTGTGACTTGGTATCAGTGTATGTCTTTGTTACTGGGTGTCAGTGTGTGTCTGTGTTCCTGGGTATCAGTGTATGTCTTTGTGACTTGGTGTCAGTGTATGTCTTTGTTACTTGGTGTCAGTGTATGTGTTTGTGACTTGGTGTCAGTGTATGTCTTTGTTACTGGGTGTCAGTGTATGTCTTTGTTACTTGGTGTAAGTGTGTGTCTGTGTTACTGGGTATCAGTGTATGTCTTTGTTACTTGGTGTAAGTGTATGTCTTTGTGACTTGGTGTCAGTGTATCTCTTTGTTAATTGGTGTAAGTGCGTGTCTGTGATACTGGGTGTCAGTGTATGTCTTTGTTACTTGGTGTAAGTGTGTGTCTGTGATACTGGGTATCAGTGTATGTCTTTGTTACTTGATGTCAGTTTATGTCTTTGTTACTTGGTGTAAGTGTATGTCTTTGTTACTTGGTGTCAGTGCATGTGTTTGTGACTTGTTGTCAGTGGATGTCTTCGTTACTGGGTGTCAGTGTATGTCTTTGTTACTCATTGTAAGTGTATGTCTGTGTTATTTGGTGTAAGTGTATGTCTTTGTTACTTGGTGTAAGTGTGCGTCTGTGTTACTGGGTATCAGTGTGTGTCTTTGTTACTGGGTATCAGTGCATGTCTTTGTGACTTGGTGTCAGTGTATGTCTTTGATACTTGGTGTAAGTGTGTGTCTGTGATACTGGGTATCAGTGTATGTCTTTGTGACTTGGTATCAGTGTACGTCTTTGCTACTGGGTGTCAGTGTGTGTCTGTGTTCCTGGGTATCAGTGTATGTCTTTGTGACTTGGTGTCAGTGTACGTCTTTGTTACTTGGTGGAAGTGTGTGTCTGTGATACTGGGTGTCAGTGTATGTCTTTGTTACTTGGTGTAAGTGTGTGTCTGTGATACTGGGTATCAGTGTATGTCTTTGTTACTTGGTGTCAGTTTATGTCATTGTTACTTGGTGTAAGTGTATGTCTTTTTTACTGGGTGTCAGTGCATGTGTTTGTGACTTGTTGTCAGTGGATGTCTTCGTTACTGGGTGTCAGTGTATGTCTTTGTTACTTGGTGTCAGTGTATGTCTTTGTTACATGGTGTAATTGTATGTCTTTGTTACTTGGTGTCAATGTATGTCTTTGTTACTTGGTGTCAGTGTGTGTATCTAACTGGGTGTCAGTGTGTGTCTGTGTTACTGGGTAGCAGTGTATGTCTTTGTTACTTGGTGTCAGTATATGTGTTTGTGACTTGGTGTCAGTGTATGTCTTTGTTACTGGGTGTCAGTGTATGTCTTTGTCACTTGGTGTAAGTGTGTGTCTGTGTTACTGGGTATCAGTGTATGTCTTTGTTACTTGTTGTAAGTGTATGTCTTTGTTACTTGGTGTAAGTGTTTGTCTTTGTGACTTGGTGTCAGTGTATGTCTTTGTTACTTGGTGTAAGTGTGTGTCTTTGTTACATGGTGTAATTGTATGTCTTTGTTACTTGGTGTCAGTGTATGTCTTTGTTACTTGGCGTCAGTGTGTGTCTGTGTTACTGGGTATCAGTGTATGTCTTTGTGACTTGGTATCAGTGTATGTCTTTGTTACTGGGTGTCAGTGTGTGTCTGTGTTCCTGGGTATCAGTGTATGTCTTTGTGACTTGGTGTCAGTGTATGTCTTTGTTACTTGGTGTCAGTGTATGTGTTTGTGACTTGGTGTCAGTGTATGTCTTTGTTACTGGGTGTCAGTGTATGTCTTTGTTACTTGGTGTAAGTGTGTGTCTGTGTTACTGGGTATCAGTGTATGTCTTTGTTACTTGGTGTAAGTGTATGTCTTTGTGACTTGGTGTCAGTGTATCTCTTTGTTAATTGGTGTAAGTGTGTGTCTGTGATACTGGGTGTCAGTGTATGTCTTTGTTACTTGGTGTAAGTGTGTGTCTGTGATACTGGGTATCAGTGTATGTCTTTGTTACTTGATGTCAGTTTATGTCTTTGTTACTTGGTGTAAGTGTATGTCTTTGTTACTTGGTGTCAGTGCATGTGTTTGTGACTTGTTGTCAGTGGATGTCTTCGTTACTGGGTGTCAGTGTATGTCTTTGTTACTCATTGTAAGTGTATGTCTGTGTTATTTGGTGTAAGTGTATGTCTTTGTTACTTGGTGTAAGTGTGCGTCTGTGTTACTGGGTATCAGTGTGTGTCTTTGTTACTGGGTATCAGTGCATGTCTTTGTGACTTGGTGTCAGTGTATGTCTTTGATACTTGGTGTAAGTGTGTGTCTGTGATACTGGGTATCAGTGTATGTCTTTGTGACTTGGTATCAGTGTACGTCTTTGCTACTGGGTGTCAGTGTGTGTCTGTGTTCCTGGGTATCAGTGTATGTCTTTGTGACTTGGTGTCAGTGTACGTCTTTGTTACTTGGTGGAAGTGTGTGTCTGTGATACTGGGTGTCAGTGTATGTCTTTGTTACTTGGTGTAAGTGTGTGTCTGTGATACTGGGTATCAGTGTATGTCTTTGTTACTTGGTGTCAGTTTATGTCATTGTTACTTGGTGTAAGTGTATGTCTTTTTTACTGGGTGTCAGTGCATGTGTTTGTGACTTGTTGTCAGTGGATGTCTTCGTTACTGGGTGTCAGTGTATGTCTTTGTTACTTGGTGTCAGTGTATGTCTTTGTTACATGGTGTAATTGTATGTCTTTGTTACTTGGTGTCAATGTATGTCTTTGTTACTTGGTGTCAGTGTGTGTATCTAACTGGGTGTCAGTGTGTGTCTGTGTTACTGGGTAGCAGTGTATGTCTTTGTTACTTGGTGTCAGTATATGTGTTTGTGACTTGGTGTCAGTGTATGTCTTTGTTACTGGGTGTCAGTGTATGTCTTTGTCACTTGGTGTAAGTGTGTGTCTGTGTTACTGGGTATCAGTGTATGTCTTTGTTACTTGTTGTAAGTGTATGTCTTTGTTACTTGGTGTAAGTGTTTGTCTTTGTGACTTGGTGTCAGTGTATGTCTTTGTTACTTGGTGTAAGTGTGTGTCTTTGTTACATGGTGTAATTGTATGTCTTTGTTACTTGGTATCAGTGTATGTCTTTGTTACTTGGCGTCAGTGTGTGTCTGTGTTACTGGGTATCAGTGTATGTCTTTGTGACTTGGTATCAGTGTATGTCTTTGTTACTGGGTGTCAGTGTGTGTCTGTGTTACTGGGTATCAGTGTATGTCTTTGTGACTTGGTATCAGTGTATGTCTTTGTTACTGGGTGTCAGTGTGTGTCTGCGTTACTGGGTATCAGTGTATGTCTTTGTGACTTGGTATCAGTGTCTGTCTTTGTTACTGGGTGTCAGTGTGTGTCTGTGATGCTGGGTATCAGTGTCTGTCTTTGTTACTTGGTGTCAGTTTATGTCTTTGTTACTAGGTGTAAGTGTATGTCTTTGTTACTTGGTGTCAGTGCATGTGTTTGTGACTTGTTGTCAGTGGATGCCTTTGTTACTGGGTGTCACTGTATGTCTGTGTTACTTGGTGTAAGTGTATGTCTTTGTTACTTGGTGTAAGTGTGCGTCTGTGTTACTGGGTATCAGTGTGTGTCTTTGTTACAGGGTATCAGTGTATGTCTTTGTGACTTGGTGTCTGTGTGTGTCTTTGTTACTGGGTATCAGTGCATGTCAAAATACTTGGTGTTAGTGTATGTCTTTGTTAGTTGGTGTCAGTGTGTTTCTGTGTTACTGGGTATCAGTGTATGTCTTTGTTACTGGGTGTCAGTGTGTGTCTGGGACACTAGGTGTCAGTATTTAGTTTAGTTTAGTTTAGAGATGCAGCACTGAAACAGGCCCTCCGGCCCACCGAGTCTGTGTCGACCATCAACCAAACATTTATACTAATCCTACACGAATCCCATATTCCAATAACATCCCCACCGGCCCCTATATATTTCCCTCCCACCTATCTATACTAGGGGCAATTTATAATGGCCAATTAACCAACCAACCTGCAAGTCTTTGGCATGTGGGAGGAATCCGGAGCACCCGGAGGAAACCCACGCAGACACAGGGAGAACTTGCAAACTCCGCACAGGCAGCACCCAGAATCGAACCAGGGTCCATGGAGGTGTGAGGCTGTAGTGCTAACCACTGCGCCACTGTGCCGCCCAGTGTGTATCTGTGTTACTGGGTGTCAGTGTATGTCTCTGTTACTTGGTGTCAGTGTGTGTCTGTGTTACTGGGTGTCAGTGTGGTCGTTTGTCTTACTGGGTGTCAGTGTGTGTCTGTGTTACTTGGTGTAAGTGTGAGTCTTTGTTACTTGGTGTCCGTGTGTGTCTGTGTTACTGGGTGTCAGTGTCTGTCTTTGTTACTGAGTGTCAGTGTATGTCTTTGTTACTTGGTGTAAGTGTGTGTCTGTGTTACTGGGTATCAGTGTATGTGTTTGTTACTTGGTGTAAGTGTATGTCTTTGTTACTTGGTGTAAGTGTGTGTCTTTGTTACATGGTGTAATTGTATGTCTTTGTTACTTGGTGTCAGTGTATGTCTTTGTTACTTGGTGTCAGTGTGTGTCTGTGTTACTTGGTGTAAGTGTGAGTCTTTGTTACTTGGTGTCCGTGTGTGTCTGTGTTACTGGGTGTCAGTGCATGTATTTGTTACTGGGTGTAACTGTGTGTCTTTGTTACTTGGTGTCCGTGTTTGTCTGTGTTACTGGGTGTCAGTGTCTGTCTTTGTTACTGGGTGTCAGTGTCTGTCTTTGTTACTTGGTGTAAGTGTGTGTCTGTGTTACTTGGTGTCAGTGTATGTCTTTGTTACTTGGTGTAAGTGTATGTCTTTGTTACTTGGTGTCAGTGTATGTGTTTGTGACTTGTTGTTAGTGGATGTCTTTGTTACTGGCTGTCAGTGTATGTCTTTGTTACTTGATGTAAGTGTATGTCAAAATACTTGGTGTAAGTGTATGTCTGTGTTACTTGGTGTAAGTGTATGTCTTTGTTACTTGTTGTAAGTGTGCGTCTGTGTTACTGGGTATCAGTCTATCTCTTTGTTACTGGGTATCAGTGTATGTCTTTGTTAATTGGTGTAAGTATGCGTCTGTGTTACTTGGTATCAGTGTATGGCTTTGTTACTTGGTGTCAGTGTATGTCTGTGTTACTTGGTGTAAGTGTATGTATTTGTTACTTGGTGTAAGTGTGAGTCTGTGTTACTGGGTATCAGTGTGTGTCTTTGTTACTGGGTATCAGTGTATGTCTTTGTGACCTGGTTTCAATGTGTGTCTTTGTGACTTGGTGTCAGTGTATGTCTTTGTTACTGGGTATCAGTGTATGTCAAAATACTTGGTGTTAGTGTATGTCTTTGTTACTTGGTGTCAGTGTGTGTCTTTGTGACTTGGTGTCAGTGTATGTCTTTGTTACATGGTGTAATTGTATGTCTTTGTTACTTGGTGTCAATGTATGTCTTTGTTACTTGGTGTCAGTGTGTGTATCTAACTGGGTGTCAGTGTGTGTCTGTGTTACTGGGTATCAGTGTATGTCTTTGTTACTTGGTGTCAGTGTATGTGTTTGTGACTTAGTGTCAGTGTATGTCTTTGTTACTGGGTGTCAGTGTATGTCTTTGTTACTTGGTGTAAGTCTGTGTCTGTGTTACTGGGTATCAGTGTATGTCTTTGTTACTTGGTGTAAGTGTGTGTCTTTGTGACTTGGTGTCAGTGTGTGTCTTTGTTACATGGTGTAATTGTAAGTCTTTCTTACTTTTTATCAGTGTATGTCTTTGTGACCTGGTTTCAGTGTGTGTCTTTGTTACTGGGTATCAGTGTATGTCTTTGTGACTTGGTGTCAGTGTATGTCTTTGTTACATGGTGTAATTGTGTGTCTTTGTTACTTGGTGTCAATGTATGTCTTTGTTACTTGGTGTCAGTGTGTGTATCTAACTGGGTGTCAGTGTGTGTCTGTATTACTGGGTATCAGTGTATGTCTTTGTTACTTGGTGTCAGTGACTTGGTGTCAGTGTATGTCTTTGTTACTGGGTGTCAGTGTATGTCTTTGTCACTTGGTGTAAGTGTGTGTCTGTGTTACTGGGTATCAGTGTATGTCTTTGTTACTTGGTGTAAGTGTGTGTCTTTGTGACTTGGTGTCAGTGTGTGTCTTTCTTACATGGTGTAATTGTAAGTCTTTGTTACTTGGTGTCAGTGTATGTCTTTGTTACTTGGTGTCAGTGTGTGTCTGTGTTACTGGGTATCAGTGTATGTCTTTGTGACTTGGTATCAGTGTATGTCTTTGTTACTGGGTGTCAGTGTGTGTCTGCGTTACTGGGTATCAGTGTATGTCTTTGTGACTTGGTATCAGTGCCTGTCTTTGTTACTGGGTGTCAGTGTGTGTCTGTGTTCCTTGGTATCAGTGCATGTCTTTGTGACTTGGTGTCAGTGTATGTCTTTGTTACTTGGTGTAAGTGTGTGTCTGTGATACTGGGTGTCAGTGTATGTCTTTGTTACTTGGTGTCAGTGCATGTGTTTGTGACTTGTTGTCAGTGGATGTCTTCGTTGCTGGGTGTCAGTGTATGTCTTTGTTACTTGGTGTAAGTGTATGTCTGTGTTATTTGGTGTAAGTGGATGTCTTTGTTACTGGGTGTCAGTGACACTGGGTGTCAGTATTTAGTTTAGTTTAGAGATACAGCACTGAAACAGGCCCTCCGGCCCACCGAGTCTGTGCCGACCATCAACCAAACATTTATACTAATCCTACACGATTCCCATATTTCAATAACATCCCCACCGGCCTCTATATATTTCCCTCCCACCTACCTATACTAGGGGCAATTTATAATGGCCAATTAACCTACCAACCTGCAAGTCTTTGGGATGTGGGAGGAAACCGGAGCACCCGGAGGAAACCCACGCAGACACAGGGAGAACTTGCAAACTCCGCACAGGCAGTACCCAGAATCGAAACCGGGTCCCTGGAACTGTGAGGCTGCAGTGCTAACCACTGCGCCACTGTGCCGCCCAGTGTGTATTTGTGTTAATGGGTGTCAGTGTATGTCTTTGTTACTTGGTGTCAGTGTATGTCTTTGTTACTGGGTGTCAGTGTATGGCTTTGTTACTTGGTGTAAGTGTGTGTCTGTGTTACTGGGTATCAGTGTATGTCTTTGTTACTTGGTGTAACTGTATGTCTTTGTTACTTGATGTAAGTGTGTGTCTTTGTGACTTGGTGTAAGTGTATGTCTTTGTTACTTGGTGTCAGTGTGTGTCTGTGTTACTGGGTATCAGTGTATGTCTTTGTGACTTGGTATCAGTGTATGTCTTTGTTACTTGGTGTCAGTGTATGTCTTTGTTACTTGGTGTCAGTGTGTGTCTGTGTTACTGGGTATCAGTGTATGTCTTTGTGACTTGGTATCAGTTTCTGTCTTTGTTACTGGGTGTCAGTGTGTGTCTGTGTTCCTGGGTATCAGTGTATGTCTTTGTGACTTGGTGTCAGTGTATGTCTTTGTTACTTGGTGTCAGTGTATGTGTTTGTGACTTGGTGTCAGTGTATGTCTTTGTTACTGTGTGTCAGTGTATGTCTTTGTTACTTGGTGTAAGTGTGTGTCTGTGTTACTGGGTATCAGTGTATGTCTTTGTTACTTGGTGTAAGTGTATGTCTTTGTTACTTGATGTAAGTGTGTGTCTTTGTGACTTGGTTGTAAGTGTATGTCTTTGTTACTTGGTGTAAGTGTGTGTCTTTGTTACATGGTGTAATTGTAAGTCTTTGTTACTTGGTGTCAGTGTATGTCTTTGTTACTTGGTGTAAGTGTATGTCTTTGTTACTTGATGTAAGTGTGTGTCTTTGTGACTTGGTGTCAGTGTATGTCTTTGTTACTTGGTGTCAGTCTGTGTCTGTGTTACTGGGTATCAGTGTATGTCTTTGTGACTTGGTATCAGTGTATGTCTTTGTTACCAGGTGTCAGTGTGTGTCTGCGTTACTGGGTATCAGTGTCTGTCTTTGTGACTTGGTATCAGTTTCTGTCTTTGTTACTGGGTGTCAGTGTGTGTCTGTGTTCCTTGGTATCAGTGTATGTCTTTGTGACTTGCTGTCAGTGTATGTCTTTGTTACTTGGTGTAAGTGTTTGTCTGTGATACTGGGTGTCAGCGTATGTCTTTGTTACTTTGTGTAAGTGTGTGTCTGTGATAATGGGTATCAGTGTATGTCTTTGTTACTTGGTGTAAGTGTATGTCTTTGTTACTTGGTGTCAGTGCATGTGTTTGTGACTTGTTGTCAGTGGATGTCTTCGTTACTGGGAGTCAGTGTATGTCTTTGTTACTTGGTGTAAGTGTATGTCTGTGTTATTTGGTGTAAGTGTATGTCTTTGTTACTTGGTGTAAGTGTGCGACTGTGTTACTGGGTATCAGTGTGTGTCTTTGTTACTGGGTATCAGTGTATGTCTTTGTGACTTGGTGTCAGTGTGTGTCTTTGTGACTTGGTGTCTGTGTATGTCTTTGTTACTGGGTATCAGTGCATGTCAAAATAATTGGTGTTAGTGTATGTCTTTGTTACTTGGTGTCAGTGTGTTTCTGTGTTACTGGGTATCAGTGTATGTCTTTGTTACTGTGTATCAGTGTGTGTTACTGGGTGTCAGTGTGTGTCTGTGACTCTGGGTGTCAGTATTTAGTTTAGTTTAGAGATACAGCACTGAAACAGGCCCTCCGGCACACCGAGTCTGTGCCGACCATCAACCAAACATTTATACTAATCCTACACGAATCCCATATTCCAATAACATCCCCACCGGCCTCGATATATTTCCCTACCACCTACCTATAATAGGGGCAATTTATAATGGCCAATTAACCTACCAACCTGCAAGTCTTTGGGATGTGGGAGGAATCCGGAGCACCCGGAGGAAACCTACGCAGACACAGGTAGAACTTGCAAACTCCGCACAGGCAGTACCCAGAATCGAACCCGGGTCCCTGGAACTGTGAGGCTGCAGTGCTAACCACTGCGCCACTGTGCCGCCCAGTGTGTAATCTGTGTTAATGGGTGTCAGTGTATGTCTTTGTTACTTGGTGTCAGTGTATGTCTTTGTTACTGGGTGTCAGTGTATGTCTTTGTTACTTGGTGTAAGTGTGTGTCTGTGTTACTGGGTATCAGTGTATGTCTTTGTTACTTGGTGTCAGTGTATGTCTTTGTTACTTGGTGTCAGTGTGTGTCTGTGTTACTGGGTGTCAGTGTGGTCGTTTGTCTTACTGGGTGTCAGTGTGTGTCTGTGTTACTTGGTGTAAGTGTGAGTCTTTGTTACTTGGTGTCCGTGTGTGTCTGTGTTACTGGGTGTCAGTGTCTGTCTTTGTTACTGGGTGTCAGTGTATGTCTTTGTTACTTGGTGTAAGTGTGTGTCTGTGTTACTGGGTATCAGTGTATGTGTTTGTTACTTGGTGTAAGTGTATGTCTTTGTTACTTGGTGTAAGTGTGTGTCTTTGTTACATGGTGTAATTGTATGTCTTTGTTACTTGGTGTCAGTGTATGTCTTTGTTACTTGGTGTCAGTGTGTGTCTGTGTTACTGGGTGTCAGTGTGGTGGTTTGTCTTACTGGGTGTCAGTGTGTGTCTGTGTTACTTGGTGTAAGTGTGAGTCTTTGTTACTTGGTGTCCGTGTGTGTCTGTGTTACTGGGTGTCAGTGCATGTATTTGTTACTGGGTGCAACTATGTGTCTTTGTTACTTGGTGTCCGTGTTTGTCTGTGTTACTGGGTGTCAGTGTATGTCTTTGTTACTTGATGTAAGTGTGTGTCTTTGTGACTTGGTGTCAGTGTATGTCTTTGTTACTTGGTGTCAGTGTGTGTCTGTGTTACTGGGTATCAGTGTATGTCTTTGTGACTTGGTATCAGTGTATGTCTTTGTTACTGGGTGTCAGTGTGTGTCTGCGTTACTGGGTATCAGTGTATGTCTTTGTGACTTGGTATCAGTGTATGTCTTTGTTACTGGGTGTCAGTGTGTGTCTGTTTTCCTGGGTATCAGTGTATGTCTTTGTGACTTGGTGTCAGTGTCTGTCTTTGTTACTTGGTGTCAGTGTATGTGTTTGTGACTTGGTGTCTGTGTATGTCTTTGTTACTGGGTGTCAGTGGATGTCTTTGTTACTTGGTGTAAGTGTGTGTCTGTGTTACTGGGTATCAGTGTATGTCTTTGTTACTTGGTGTAAGTGTATGTCTTTGTTACTTGGTGTAAGTGAGTGTCTTTGTGACTTGGTGTCAGTGTATGTCTTTGTTACTTGGTGTAAGTGTGTGTCTTTGTTACATGGTGTAATTGTAAGTCTTCGTTACTTGGTGTCAGTGTATGTCTTTGTTACTTGGTGTCAGTGTGTTTCTGTGTTACTGGGTATCAGTGTATGTCTTTGTTACTGTGTATCAGTGTGTGTTACTGGGTGTCAGTGTGTGTCTGTGACTCTGGGTGTCAGTATTTAGTTTAGTTTAGAGATACAGCACTGAAACAGGCCCTCCGGCACACCGAGTCTGTGCCGACCATCAACCAAACATTTATACTAATCCTACACGAATCCCATATTCCAATAACATCCCCACCGGCCTCGATATATTTCCCTACCACCTACCTATAATAGGGGCAATTTATAATGGCCAATTAACCTACCAACCTGCAAGTCTTTGGGATGTGGGAGGAATCCGGAGCACCCGGAGGAAACCTACGCAGACACAGGTAGAACTTGCAAACTCCGCACAGGCAGTACCCAGAATCGAACCCGGGTCCCTGGAACTGTGAGGCTGCAGTGCTAACCACTGCGCCACTGTGCCGCCCAGTGTGTAATCTGTGTTAATGGGTGTCAGTGTATGTCTTTGTTACTTGGTGTCAGTGTATGTCTTTGTTACTGGGTGTCAGTGTATGTCTTTGTTACTTGGTGTAAGTGTGTGTCTGTGTTACTGGGTATCAGTGTATGTCTTTGTTACTTGGTGTCAGTGTATGTCTTTGTTACTTGGTGTCAGTGTGTGTCTGTGTTACTGGGTGTCAGTGTGGTCGTTTGTCTTACTGGGTGTCAGTGTGTGTCTGTGTTACTTGGTGTAAGTGTGAGTCTTTGTTACTTGGTGTCCGTGTGTGTCTGTGTTACTGGGTGTCAGTGTCTGTCTTTGTTACTGGGTGTCAGTGTATGTCTTTGTTACTTGGTGTAAGTGTGTGTCTGTGTTACTGGGTATCAGTGTATGTGTTTGTTACTTGGTGTAAGTGTATGTCTTTGTTACTTGGTGTAAGTGTGTGTCTTTGTTACATGGTGTAATTGTATGTCTTTGTTACTTGGTGTCAGTGTATGTCTTTGTTACTTGGTGTCAGTGTGTGTCTGTGTTACTGGGTGTCAGTGTGGTGGTTTGTCTTACTGGGTGTCAGTGTGTGTCTGTGTTACTTGGTGTAAGTGTGAGTCTTTGTTACTTGGTGTCCGTGTGTGTCTGTGTTACTGGGTGTCAGTGCATGTATTTGTTACTGGGTGCAACTATGTGTCTTTGTTACTTGGTGTCCGTGTTTGTCTGTGTTACTGGGTGTCAGTGTATGTCTTTGTTACATGGTGTAATTGTAAGTCTTTGTTACTTGGTGTCAGTGTATGTCTTTGTTACTTGGTGCAAGTGTATGTCTTTGTTACTTGATGTAAGTGTGTGTCTTTGTGACTTGGTGTCAGTGTATGTCTTTGTTACTTGGTGTCAGTGTGTGTCTGTGTTACTGGGTATCAGTGTATGTCTTTGTGACTTGGTATCAGTGTATGTCTTTGTTACTGGGTGTCAGTGTGTGTCTGCGTTACTGGGTATCAGTGTATGTCTTTGTGACTTGGTATCAGTGTATGTCTTTGTTACTGGGTGTCAGTGTGTGTCTGTTTTCCTGGGTATCAGTGTATGTCTTTGTGACTTGGTGTCAGTGTCTGTCTTTGTTACTTGGTGTCAGTGTATGTGTTTGTGACTTGGTGTCTGTGTATGTCTTTGTTACTGGGTGTCAGTGGATGTCTTTGTTACTTGGTGTAAGTGTGTGTCTGTGTTACTGGGTATCAGTGTATGTCTTTGTTACTTGGTGTAAGTGTATGTCTTTGTTACTTGGTGTAAGTGAGTGTCTTTGTGACTTGGTGTCAGTGTATGTCTTTGTTACTTGGTGTAAGTGTGTGTCTTTGTTACATGGTGTAATTGTAAGTCTTCGTTACTTGGTGTCAGTGTATGTCTTTGTTACTTGGTGTCAGTGTGTGTCTGTGTTACTGGGTATCAGCGTTTGTCTTTGTGACTTGGTATCAGTGTATGTCTTTGTTACTGGGTGTCAGTGTGTGTCTGTGTTACTGGGTATCAGTGTATGTCTTTGTGACTTGGTATCAGTGTATGTCTTTGTTACTGGGTGTCAGTGTGTGTCTGCGTTACTGGGTATCAGTGTATGTCTTTGTGACTTGGTATCAGTGTCTGTCTTTGTTACTGGGTGTCAGTGTGTGTCTGTGTTCCTGGGTATCAGTGTATGTCTTTGTTACTTGGTGTCAGTTTATGTCTTTGTTACTTGGTGTAAGTGTATGTCTTTGTTACTTGGTGTCAGTGCATGTGTTTGTGACTTGTTGTCAGTGGATGTCTTCGTTACTGTGTGTCAGTGTATGTCTTTGTTACTTGGTGTAAGTGTATTTCTGTGTTATTTGGTGTAAGTGTATGTCTTTGTTACTTGGTGTAAGTGTGCGTCTGTGTTACTGGGTATCAGTGTGTGTCTTTGTTACTGGGTATCAGTGCATGTCTTTGTGACTTGGTGTCAGTGTATGTCTTTGTTACTTAGTGTAAGTGTGTGTCTGTGATACTGGGTATCAGTGTATGTCTTTGTGACTTGGTATCAGTGTATGTCTTTGTTACTGGGTGTCAGTGTGTGTCTGTGTTCCTGGGTATCAGTGTATGTCTTTGTGACTTGGTGTCAGTGTATGTCTTTGTTACTTGGTGTACGTGTGTGTCTGTGATACTGGGTGTCAGTGTATGTCTTTGTTACTTGGTGTAAGTGTCTGTCTGTGATACTGGGTATCAGTGTATGTCTTTGTTACATGGTGTCAGTTTATGTCTTTGTTACTTGGTGTAAGTGTATGTCTTTGTTACTTGGTGTCAGTGCATGTGTGTGAGACTTGTTGTCAGTGGATGTCTTCGTTACTGGGTGTCAGTGTATGTCTTTGTTACTTGGTGTAAGTGTATGTCTGTGTTACTTGGTGTAAGTGTATGTCTTTGTTACTTGGTGTAAGTGTGCGTCTGTGTTACTGGGTATCAGTGTGTGTCTTTGTTACTGGGTATCAGTGTCTGTCTTTCTGACTTGGTGGCAGTGTATGTCTTTGTTACTGGGTATCAGTGCATGTCAAAATACTTGGTGTTAGTGTATGTCTTTGTTACTTGGTGTCAGTGTGTTTCTGGGTATCAGTGTATGTCTTTGTGACTGTGTATCAGTGTGTGTCTGTGACACTAGGTGTCAGTATTTAGTTTAGTTTAGAGATACTGCACTGAAACAGGCCCTCCGGCCCACCGAGTCTGTGTCGACCATCAACCAAACATTTATACTAATCCTACACGAATCCCATATTCCAACAACATCCCCACCGGCGCCTATATATTTCCCTACCACCTACCTATACTAGGGGCAATTTATAATGGCCAATTAACCTACCAACCTGCAAGTCTTTGGGATGAGGGAGGAAACTGGCGCACCCGGAGGAAACCCACGCAGACACAGGGAGAACTTGCAAACTCCGCACAGGCAGTACCCAGAATCGTACCCGGGACCCTGGAGCTGTGAGGCTGCAATGCTAACCACTGCGCCACTGTGCCGCCCAGTGTGTATCTTTGTTACTGGGTGTCAGTGTATGTCTTTGTTACTTGGTGTCAGTGTGTGTCTGTGTTACTGGGTGTCAGTGTGGTCGTTTGTCTTACTGGGTGTCAGTGTGTGTCTGTGTTCCTGGGTATCAGTGTATGTCTTTGTTACTTGGTGTAAGTGTATGTCTTTGTTACTTGGTGTAAGTGTGTGTCTGTGTTACTGGGTATCAGTGTATGTCTTTGTTACTTGGTGTAAGTGTATGTCTTTGTTACTTGGTGTAAGTGTGTGCCTTTGTGACTTGGTGTCAGTGTATGTCTTTGTTACTTGGTGTAAGTGTGTGTCTTTGTTACATGGTGTAATAGTAAGTCTTTGTTACTTGGTGTCAGTGTATGTCTTTGTTACTTGGTGTCATTGTGTGTCTGTGTTACTGGGTATCAGTGTATGTCTTTGTTAATGTGTATCAGTGTGTGTTGCTGGGTGTCAGTGTGTGTATCTAACTGAGTGTCACTGTGTGTATGTGTTATTGGGTATCACTGTATGTCTTTGTTACTTGGTGTCAGTGTATGTGTTTGTGACTTTCTTGTCTGTGTATGTCTTTGTTACTGGGTGTCAGTGTATGTCTTTGTTACTTGGTGTGAGTGTGTGTCTGTGTTACTGGGTATCAGTGTATGTCTTTGTGACTTGGTGTAAGTGCATGTCTTTGTTACTTGGTGTAAGTGTGTGTCTTTGTGACTTGGTGTCAGTGTATGTCTTTGTTACTTGGTGTAAGTGTGTGTCTTTGTTACATGGTGTAATTGTATGTCTTTGTTACTTGGTGTCAGTGTATGTCTTTGTTACTTGGTGTCAGTGTGTGTCTGTGTTACTGGGTATCATTGTATGTCTTTGTGACCTGGTATCAGTGTATGTCTTTGTTACGGGATGTCAGTGTGTGTCTGTGTTACTGGGTATCAGTGTATGTCTTTGTGACTTGGTATCAGTGTCTGTCTTTGTTACTGGGTGTCAGTGTGTGTCTGTGTTCCTGGGTATCAGTGTA
This sequence comes from Heterodontus francisci, assembly GCF_036365525.1. Classification (NCBI taxonomy): domain Eukaryota; kingdom Metazoa; phylum Chordata; class Chondrichthyes; order Heterodontiformes; family Heterodontidae; genus Heterodontus; species Heterodontus francisci. Next base: position 12,296,755 of record NW_027140867.1, on the reverse strand, counting down.
TGTCTTTGTGAATGGTGTCAGTGTATGTCTTTGTTACTGGGTGTCAGTGTGTGTCTTTGTGACTTGGTGCCAGTGTATGTCTTTGTTACTTGGTTTAAGTGTGTGTCTGTGATACTGGGTATCAGTGTGTGTCTTTGTGACTTGGTGTCAGTGTATGTCTTTGTTACTGGGTGTCAGTGAGTGTCTGTGTTACTGGGTATCAGTGTATGTCTTTCTGTCTTGGTATCAGTGTATGTCTTTATACTGGGTGTCAGTGTGTGTCTGTGTTCCTGGGTATCAGTGTATGTCTTTGTGACTTGGTGTCAGTGTATGTCTTTGTTACTGGGTGTCAGTGTGTGTCTTTGTGACTTGGTGTCAGTTTATGTCTTTGTTACTTGGTGTAAGTGTGAGTCTGTGATACTGGGTATCCGTGTATGTCTTTGTTACTGGGTGTCAGTGTGTGTCTTTGTGACTTGGTGTCAGTGTCTGTCTTTGTTCCTTGGTGTAAGTGTGTGTCTGTGATACTGGGTATCAGTGTATGTCTTTGTTACTTGGTGTAAGTGTATGTCTTTGTTACTTGGTGTCAGTGCATGTGTTTGTGACTTGTTGTCAGTGTATGTCTTTGTTACTGGGTGTCAGTGTATGTCTTTGTTACTTGGTGTAAGTGTATGTCTGTGTTACTTGGTGTAAGTGTATGTATTTGTTACTTGGTGTAAGTGTGCGTCTGTGTTACTGGGTATCAGTGTGTGTCTTTGTTACTGGGTATCAGTGTATGTCTTTGTTACTTGGTGTCAGTGTGTGTCTTTGTGACTTGGTGTCAGTGTATGTCTTTGTTACTGGGTATCAGTGTATGTCAAAATACTTGGTGTTAGTGTATGTCTTTGTTACTTGGTGTCAGTGTGTGTCTTTGTGACTTGGTGTCAGTGTATGTCTTTGTTACATGGTGTAATTGTATGTCTTTGTTACTTGGTGTCAATGTATGTCTTTGTTACTTGGTGTCAGTGTGTGTATCTAACTGGGTGTCAGTGTGTGTCTGTGTTACTGGGTAGCAGTGTATGTCTTTGTTACTTGGTGTCAGTGTATGTGTTTGTGACTTGGTGTCAGTGTATGTCTTTGTTACTGGGTGTCAGTGTATGTCTTTGTCACTTGGTGTAAGTGTGTGTCTGTGTTACTGGGTATCAGTGTATGTCTTTGTTACTTGTTGTAAGTGTATGTCTTTGTTACTTGGTGTAAGTGTGTGTCTTTGTGACTTGGTGTCAGTGTATGTCTTTGTTACTTGGTGTAAGTGTGTGTCTTTGTTACATGGTGTAATTGTATGTCTTTGTTACTTGGTGTCAGTGTATGTCTTTGTTACTTGGCATCAGTGTGTGTCTGTGTTACTGGGTATCAGTGTACGTCTTTGTGACTTGGTATCAGTGTATGTCTTTGTTACTGGGTGTCAGTGTGTGTCTGTGTTACTGGGTATCAGTGTATGTCTTTGTGACTTGGTATCATTGTACGTCTTTGTTACTGGGTGTCAGTGTGTGTCTGCGTTACTGGGTATCAGTGTATGTCTTTGTGACTTGGTATCAGTGTCTGTCTTTGTTACTTGGTGTAAGTGTGTGTCTTTGTGACTTGGTGTCAGTGTATGTCTTTGTTACTTGGTGTAAGTGTGTGTCTTTGTTACATGGTGTAATTGTATGTCTTTGTTACTTGGTGTCAGTGTATGTCTTTGTTACTTGGCATCAGTGTGTGTCTGTGTTACTGGGTATCAGTGTACGTCTTTGTGACTTGGTGTCAGTGTATGTCTTTGTTACTGGGTGTCAGTGAGTGTCTGTGTTACTGGGTATCAGTGTATGTCTTTCTGTCTTGGTATCAGTGTATGTCTTTATACTGGGTTTCAGTGTGTGTCTGTATTCCTGGGTATCAGTGTATGTCTTTGTTACTAGGGGTCAGTGTGTGTCTTTGTGACTTGGTGTCAGTGTATGTCTTTGTTACTGGGTGTCAGTGAGTGTCTGTGTTACTGGGTATCAGTGTATGTCTTTCTGTCTTGGTATCAGTGTATGTCTTTATACTGGGTTTCAGTGTGTGTCTGTATTCCTGGGTATCAGTGTATGTCTTTGTTACTGGGGGTCAGTGTGTGTCTTTGTGACTTGGTGTCAGTGTATGTCTTTGTTACTTGGTGTAAGTGTGTGTCTGTGATACTGGGTATCAGTGTATGTCTTTGTTACTTGGTGTCAGTTTATGTCTTTGTAACTTGGTGTCAGTGTATGTGTTTGTGACTTGTTGTCAGTGGATGTCTTTCTTACTGGGTGTCAGTGTATGTCTTTGTTACTTGGTGTAAGTGTATGTCTGTGTTACTTGGTGTAAGTGTATGTATTTGTTACTTGGTGCAAGTGTGCGTCTGTGTTACTGGGTATCAGTGTGTGTCTTTGTTACTGGGTATCAGTGTATGCCTTTGGTACTTGGTGTCAGTGTGTGTCTCTGTGACTTGGTGTCTGTGTATGTCTTTGTTACTGGGTATCAGTGTATGTCAAAATACTTGGTGTTAGTGTATGTCTTTGTTACTTGGTGTCAGTGTGTGTCTTTGTGACTTGGTGTCAGTGTATGTCTTTGTTACATGGTGTAATTGTATGTCTTTGTTACTTGGTGTCAAAGTATGTCTTTGTTACTTGGTGTCAGTGTGTGTATCTAACTGGGTGTCAGGGTGTGTCTGTGTTACTGGGTAGCAGTGTATTTCTTTGTTCTTTGGTGTCAGTGTATGTGTTTGTGACTTGGTGTCAGTGTATGTCTTTGTTACTGCGTGTCAGTGTATGTCTTTGTCACTTGGTGTAAGTGTGTGTCTGTGTTACTGGGTATCAGTGTATGTCTTTGTTACTTGTTGTAAGTGTATGTCTTTGTTACTTGGTGTAAGTGTTTGTCTTTGTGACTTGGTGTCAGTGTATGTCTTTGTTACTTGGTGTAAGTGTTTGTCTTTGTTACATGGTGTAATTGTATGTCTTTGTTACTTGGTGTCAGTGTATGTCTTTGTTACTTGGCGTCAGTGTGTTTCTGTGTTACTGGGTATCAGTGTATGTCTTTGTGACTTGGTATCAGTGTATGTCTTTGTTACTGGGTGTCAGTGTGTGTCTGTGTTACTGGGTATCAGTGTATGTCTTTGAGACTTGGTATCAGTGCATGTCTTTGTTACTGGGTGTCAGTGTGTGTCTGCGTTACTGGGTATCAGTGTATGTCTTTGTGACTTGGTATCAGTGTCTGTCTTTGTTACTGGGTGTCAGTGTGTGTCTGTGTTCCTGGGTATCAGTGTATGTCTTTGTGACTTGGTGTCTGTGTATGTCTTTGTTACTGGGTGTCAGTGTGTGTCTTTGTGACTTGGTGTCAGTGTATGCCTTTGTTACTTGGTGTAAGTGTGTGTCTGTGATACTGGGTATCAGTGTATGTCTTTGTGACTTGGTATCAGTGTATGTCTTTGTTACTGGGTGTCAGTGTGTGTCTGTGTTCCTGGGTATCAGTGTATGTCTTTGTGACTTGGGGTCAGTGTCTGTCTTTGTTACTTGGTGTCAGTTTATGTCTTTGTTACTTGGTGTAAGTGTATGTCTTTGTTACTTGTTGTCAGTGCATGTGTTTGTGACTTGTTGTCAGTGGATGCCTTTGTTACTGGGTGTCAGTGTATGTCTGTGTTACTTGGTGTAAGTGTATGTCTTTGTTACTTGGTGTAAGTGTGCGTCTGTGTTACTGGGTATCAGTGTGTGTCTTTGTTCCTGGGTATCAGTGTATGTCTTTGTGACTTGGTATCAGTGTCTGTCTTTGTTACTGGGTGTCAGTGTGTGTATGTGTTCCTGGGTGTCAGTGTATGTCAAAATACTTGGTGTTAGTGTATGTCTTTGTTAGTTGGTGTCAGTGTGTTTCTGTGTTACTGGGTATCAGTGTATGTCTTTGTTACTGGGTGTCAGTGTGTGTCTGTGTTACTGGGTGTCAGTGTGATCGTTTGTCTTACTGGGTGTCTGTGTGTGTCTGTGTTACTTGGTGTAAGTGTGAGTCTTTGCTACTTGGTGTCCGTGAGTGTCTGTGTTACTGGGTGTCAGTGTCTGTCTTTGTTACTGAGTGTCAGTGTATGTCTTTGTTACTTGGTGTAAGTGTGTGTCTGTGTTACTGGGTATCAGTGTATGTGTTTGTTACTTGGTGTAAGTGTATGTCTTTGTTACTTGGTGTAAGTGTGTGTCTTTGTTACATGGTGTAATTGTATGTCCTTGTTACTTGGTGTCAGTGTATGTCTTTGTTACTTGGTGTCAGTGTGTGTCTGTGTTACTGGGTGTCAGTGTGGTTGTTTGTCTTACTGGGTGTCAGTGTGTGTCTGTGTTACTTGGTGTAAGTGTGAGTCTTTGTTACTTGGTGTCCGTGTGTGTCTGTGTTACTGGGTGTCAGTGCATGTATTTGTTACTGGGTGTAACTGTGTGTCTTTGTTACTTGGTGTCCGTGTTAGTCTGTGTTACTGGGTGTCAGTGTCTGTCTTTGTTACTGGGTGTCAGTGTCTGTCTTTGTTACTTGGTGTAAGTGTGTGTCTGTGTTACTTGGTGTCAGTGTATGTCTTTGTTACTTGGTGTCAGTGTATGTGTTTGTGACTTGTTGTTAGTGGATGTCTTTGTTACTGGCTGTCAGTGTATGTCTTTGTTACTTGATGTAAGTGTATGTCAAAATACTTGGTGTAAGTGTATGTCTGTGTTACTTGGTGTAAGTGTATGTCTTTGTTACTTGGTGTAAGTGTGCGTCTGTGTTACTGGGTATCAGTCTATCTCCTTGTTACTGGTTATCAGTGTATGTCTTTGTTAATTGGTGTAAGTATGCGTCTGTGTTACTTGGTGTCAATGTATGTCTTTGTTACTTGGTGTCAGTGTGTGTATCTAACTGGGTGTCAGTGTGTGTCTGTGTTACTGGGTATCAGTGTATGTCTTTGTTACTTGGTGTCAGTGTATGTGTTTGTGACTTGGTGTCAGTGTATGTCTTTGTTACTGGGTGTCAGTGTATGTCTTTGTTACTTGGTGTAAGTGTGTGTCTGTGTTACTGGGTATCAGTGTATGTCTTTGTTACTTGCTGTAAGTGTGTGTCTTTGTGACTTGGTGTGTGTGTGTGTCTTTGTTACATGGTGTAATTGTAAGTCTTTGTTACTAGGTATCAGTGTATGTCTTTGTGACCTGGTTTCAGTGTGTGTCTTTCTGACTTGGTGTCAGTGTATGACTTTGTTACTGTGTATCAGTTTATGTCAAAATACTTGGTGTTTGTGTATGTCTTTGTTACTTGGTGTCAGTGTGTGTCTTTGTGACTTGGTGTCAGTGTATGTCTTTGTTACATTGTGTCAATGTATGTCTTTGTTACTTGGTGTCAGTGTGTGTATCTAACTGGGTGTCAGTGTGTGTCTGTATTACTGGGTATCAGTGTATGTCTTTGTTACTTGGTGTCAGTGTATGTGTTTGAGACTTGGTGTCTGTGTATGTCTTTGTTACTGGGTGTCAGTGTATGTCTTTGTGACTTGGTATCAGTGTGTGTCTGTGTTACTGGGTATCAGTGTATGTCTTTGTTACTTGGTGTAAGTGTGTGTCTTTGTGACTTGGTGTCAGTGTGTGTCTTTCTTACATGGTGTAATTGTAAGTCTTTGTTACTTGGTGTCAGTGTATGTCTTTGTTACTTGGTGTCAGTGTGTGTCTGTGTTACTGGGTATCAGTGTATGTCTTTGTGACTTGGTATCAGTGTATGTCTTTGTTACTGGGTGTCAGTGTGTGTCTGCGTTACTGGGTATCAGTGTATGTCGTTGTGACTTAGTATCAGTGTCTGTCTTTGTTACTGGGTGTCAGTGTGTGTCTGTGTTCCTTGGTATCAGTGCATGTCTTTGTGACTTGGTGTCAGTGTATGTCTTTGTTACTTGGTGTAAGTGTGTGTCTGTGATACTGGGTGTCAGTGTATGTCTTTGTTACTTGGTGTAAGTGTGTGTCTGTGATACTGGGTATCAGTGCATGTCTTTGTTACTTGGTGTAAGTGTATGTCTTTGTTACTTGGTGTCAGTTCATGTGTTTGTGACTTGTTGTCAGTGGATGTCTTCGTTACTGGGTGTCAGTGCATGTCTTTGTTACTTGGTGTAAGTGGATGTCTTTGTTACTTGGTGTCAGTGTGCGACTGTGTTACTGGGTATCAGTGTGTGTCTTTGTTACTTGGTGTAAGTGTATGTCTTTGTTACTTGTTGTCAGTGCATGTGTTTGTGACTTGTTGTCAGTGGATGCCTTTGTTACTGGGTGTCAGTGTATGTCTGTGTTACTTGGTGTAAGTGTATGTCTTTGTTACTTGGTGTAAGTGTGCGTCTGTGTTACTGGGTATCAGTGTGTGTCTTTGTTCCTGGGTATCAGTGTATGTCTTTGTGACTTGGTATCAGTGTCTGTCTTTGTTACTGGGTGTCAGTGTGTGTATGTGTTCCTGGGTGTCAGTGTATGTCAAAATACTTGGTGTTAGTGTATGTCTTTGTTAGTTGGTGTCAGTGTGTTTCTGTGTTACTGGGTATCAGTGTATGTCTTTGTTACTGGGTGTCAGTGTGTGTCTGTGTTACTGGGTGTCAGTGTGGTCGTTTGTCTTACTGGGTGTCTGTGTGTGTCTGTGTTACTTGGTGTAAGTGTGAGTCTTTGTTACTTGGTGTCCGTGAGTGTCTGTGTTACTGGGTGTCAGTGTCTGTCTTTGTTACTGAGTGTCAGTGTATGTCTTTGTTACTTGGTGTAAGTGTGTGTCTGTGTTACTGGGTATCAGTGTATGTGTTTGTTACTTGGTGTAAGTGTATGTCTTTGTTACTTGGTGTAAGTGTGTGTCTTTGTTACATGGTGTAATTGTATGTCCTTGTTACTTGGTGTCAGTGTATGTCTTTGTTACTTGGTGTCAGTGTGTGTCTGTGTTACTGGGTGTCAGTGTGGTTGTTTGTCTTACTGGGAGTCAGTGTGTGTCTGTGTTACTTGGTGTAAGTGTGAGTCTTTGTTACTTGGTGTCCGTGTGTGTCTGTGTTACTGGGTGTCAGTGCATGTATTTGTTACTGGGTGTAACTGTGTGTCTTTGTTACTTGGTGTCCGTGTTAGTCTGTGTTACTGGGTGTCAGTGTCTGTCTTTGTTACTGGGTGTCAGTGTCTGTCTTTGTTACTTGGTGTAAGTGTGTGTCTGTGTTACTTGGTGTCAGTGTATGTCTTTGTTACTTGGTGTAAGTGTATGTCTTTGTTACTTGGTGTCAGTGTATGTGTTTGTGACTTGTTGTTAGTGGATGTCTTTGTTACTGGCTGTCAGTGTATGTCTTTGTTACTTGATGTAAGTGTATGTCAAAATACTTGGTGTAAGTGTATGTCTGTGTTACTTGGTGTAAGTGTATGTCTTTGTTACTTGGTGTAAGTGTGCGTCTGTGTTACTGGGTATCAGTCTATCTCCTTGTTACTGGTTATCAGTGTATGTCTTTGTTAATTGGTGTAAGTATGCGTCTGTGTTACTTGGTGTCAATGTATGTCTTTGTTACTTGGTGTCAGTGTGTGTATCTAACTGGGTGTCAGTGTGTGTCTGTGTTACTGGGTATCAGTGTATGTCTTTGTTACTTGGTGTCAGTGTATGTGTTTGTGACTTGGTGTCAGTGTATGTCTTTGTTACTGGGTGTCAGTGTATGTCTTTGTTACTTGGTGTAAGTGTGTGTCTGTGTTACTGGGTATCAGTGTATGTCTTTGTTACTTGCTGTAAGTGTGTGTCTTTGTGACTTGGTGTGTGTGTGTGTCTTTGTTACATGGTGTAATTGTAAGTCTTTGTTACTTGGTATCAGTGTATGTCTTTGTGACCTGGTTTCAGTGTGTGTCTTTCTGACTTGGTGTCAGTGTATGTCTTTGTTACTGTGTATCAGTTTATGTCAAAATACTTGGTGTTAGTGTATGTCTTTGTTACTTGGTGTCAGTGTGTGTCTTTGTGACTTGGTGTCAGTGTATGTCTTTGTTACATTGTGTCAATGTATGTCTTTGTTACTTGGTGTCAGTGTGTGTATCTAACTGGGTGTCAGTGTGTGTCTGTATTACTGGGTATCAGTGTATGTCTTTGTTACTTGGTGTCAGTGTATGTGTTTGAGACTTGGTGTCTGTGTATGTCTTTGTTACTGGGTGTCAGTGTATGTCTTTGTGACTTGGTATCAGTGTGTGTCTGTGTTACTGGGTATCAGTGTATGTCTTTGTTACTTGGTGTAAGTGTGTGTCTTTGTGACTTGGTGTCAGTGTGTGTCTTTCTTACATGGTGTAATTGTAAGTCTTTGTTACTTGGTGTCAGTGTATGTCTTTGTTACTTGGTGTCAGTGTGTGTCTGTGTTACTGGGTATCAGTGTATGTCTTTGTGACTTGGTATCAGTGTATGTCTTTGTTACTGGGTGTCAGTGTGTGTCTGCGTTACTGGGTATCAGTGTATGTCGTTGTGACTTAGTATCAGTGTCTGTCTTTGTTACTGGGTGTCAGTGTGTGTCTGTGTTCCTTGGTATCAGTGCATGTCTTTGTGACTTGGTGTCAGTGTATGTCTTTGTTACTTGGTGTAAGTGTGTGTCTGTGATACTGGGTGTCAGTGTATGTCTTTGTTACTTGGTGTAAGTGTGTGTCTGTGATACTGGGTATCAGTGCATGTCTTTGTTACTTGGTGTAAGTGTATGTCTTTGTTACTTGGTGTCAGTGCATGTGTTTGTGACTTGTTGTCAGTGGATGTCTTCGTTACTGGGTGTCAGTGCATGTCTTTGTTACTTGGTGTAAGTGGATGTCTTTGTTACTTGGTGTCAGTGTGCGACTGTGTTACTGGGTATCAGTGTGTGCCTTTGTTACTGGGTATCAGTGTATGTCTTTGTAACTTGGTGTCAGTCTGTGTCTTTGTGACTTGGTGTCAGTGTATGTCTTTGTTACTGGGTATCAGTGCATGTCAAAATACTTGGTGTTAGTGTATGTCTTTGTTACTTGGTGTCAGTGTGTTTCTGTGTTACTGGGTATCAGTGTATGTCTTTGTTACTGTGTATCAGCGTGTGTTACTGGGTGTCAGTATTTAGTTTAGTTTAGAGATACAGCACTGAAACAGGCCCTCCGGCCCACCGAGTCTGTGCCGACCATCAACCAAACATTTATACTAATCCTACACGAATCCCATATTCCAATAACATCCCCACGGGCCTCTATATATTTCCCTACCACCTACCTATACTAGGGGCAATTTATAATGGCCAATTAACCTACCAACCTGCAAGTCTTTGGGATGTGGGAGGAAACCGGAGCACCCGGAGGAAACCCACGCAGACACAGGGAGAACTTGCAAACTCCGCACAGGCAGTACCCAGAATCGAACCCGGGTCCCTGGAACTGTGAGGCTGCAGTGCTAACCACTGCGCCACTGTGCCGCCCAGTGTGTATTTGTGTTAATGGGTGTCAGTGTATGTCTTTGTTACTTGGTGTCAGTGTATGTCTTTGTTACTGGGTGTCAGTGTATGGCTTTGTTACTTGGTGTCAGTGTGTGTCTGTGTTACTGGGTATCAGTGTATGTCTTTGTTACTTGGTGTAAGTGTATGTCTTTGTTACTTGATGTAAGTGTGTGTCTTTGTGAATTGGTGTAAGTGTATGCCTTTTTTACTTGGTGTCAGTGTGTGTCTGTGTTACTGGGTATCAGTGTATGTCTTTGTGACTTGGTATCAGTGTATGTCTTTGTTACTTGGTGTCAGTGTATGTCTTTGTTACTTGGTGTCAGTGTGTGTCTGTGTTACTGGGTATCAGGGCATGTCTTTGTGACTTGGTATCAGTATATGTCTTTGTTACTGGGTGTCAGTGTGTGTCTGTGTTACTGGGTATCAGTGTATGTCTTTGTGACTTGGTATCAGTGTATGTCTTTGTTACTGGGTGTCAGTGTGTGTCTGTGTTACTGGGTATCAGTGTATGTCTTTGTGACTTGGTATCAGTGTCTGTCTTTGTTACTGGGTGTCAGTGTGTGTCTGTGTTCCTGGGTATCAGTGTATGTCTTTGTGACTTGGTGTCAGTGCATGTCTTTGTTACTTGGTGTCAGTGTATGTGTTTGTGACTTGGTGTCAGTGTATGTCTTTGTTAATGGGTGTCAGTGTATGTCTTTGTTACTTGGTGTAAGTGTGTGTCTGTGTTACTGGGTATCAGTGTATGTCTTTGTTACTTGGTGTAAGTGTATGTCTTTGTTACTTGGTGTAAGTGAGTGTCTTTGTGACTTGGTATCAGTGAATGTCTTTGTTACTTGGTGTAAGTGTGTGTCTTTGTTACATGGTGTAATTGTAAGTCTTCGTTACTTGGTGTCAGTGTATGTCTTTGTTACTTGGTGTCAGTGTGTGTCTGTGGAACTGGGTATCAGTGTATGTCTTTGTGACTTGGTATCAGTGTATGTCTTTGTTACTGGGTGTCAGTGTGTGTCTGTGTTACTGGGTATCAGTGTATGTCTTTGTGACTTGGTATCAGTGTATGTCTTTGTTACTGGGTGTCAGTGTGTGTCTGCGTTACTGGGTATCAGTGTATGTCTTTGTGACTTGGTATCAGTGTCTGTCTCTGTTACTGGGTGTCATTGTGTGTCTGTGTTCCTGGGTATCAGTGTATGTCTTTGTTACTGGGTGTCAGTGTATGTCTTTGTTACTTGGTGTAAGTGTGTGTCTGTGTTACTGGGTATCAGTGTATGTCTTTGTTACTTGGTGTAAGTGTATGTCTTTGTTACTTGGTGTAAGTGAGTGTCTTTGTGACTTGGTGTCAGTGAATGTCTTTGTTACTTGGTGTAAGTGTGTGTCTTTGTTACATGGTGTAATTGTAAGTCTTCGTTACTTGGTGTCAGTGTATGTCTTTGTTACTTGGTGTCAGTGTGTGTCTGTGGAACTGGGTATCAGTGTATGTCTTTGTGACTTGGTATCAGTGTATGTCTTTGTTACTGGGTGTCAGTGTGTGTCTGTGTTACTGGGTATCAGTGTATGTCTTTGTGACTTGGTATCAGTGTATGTCTTTGTTACTGGGTGTCAGTGTGTGTCTGCGTTACTGGGTATCAGTGTATGTCTTTGTGACTTGGTATCAGTGTCTGTCTTTGTTACTGGGTGTCAGTGTGCGTCTGTGTTCCTGGGTATCAGTGTATGTCTTTGTGAATTGGTGTCAGTGTATCTCTTTGTTACTTGGTGTAAGTGTGTGTCTGTGATACTGGGTGTCAGTGTATGTCTTTGTTACTTGGTGTAAGTGTGTGTCTGTGATACTGGGTATCAGTGTATGTCTTTGTTACTTGGTGTCAGTTTATGTCTTTGTTACTTGGTGTAAGTGTATGTCTTTGTTACTTGGTGTCAGTGCATGTGTTTGTGACTTGTTGTCAGTGGATGTCTTCGTTACTGGGTGCCATTGTATGTCTTTGTTACTTGGTGTAAGTGTATGTCTGTGTTATTTGGTGTAAGTGTATGTCTTTGTTACTTGGTGTAAGTGTGCGTCTGTGTTTCTGGGTATCAGTGTGTGTCTTTGTTACTGTGTATCAGTGCATGTCTTTGTGACTTGGTGTCAGTGTATGTCTTTGATACTTGGTGTAAGTGTGTGTCTGTGATACTGGGTATCAGTGTATGTCTTTGTGACTTGGGATCAGTGTATGTCTTTGCTACTGGGTGTCAGTGTGTGTCTGTGTTCCTGGGTATCAGTGTATGTCTTTGTGTCTTGGTGTCAGTGTATGTCTTTGTTACTTTGTGGAAGTGTGTGTCTGTGATACTGGGTGTCAGTGTATGTCTTTGTTACTTGGTGTAAGTGTGTGTCTGTGGTACTGGGTATCAGTGTATGTCCTTGTTACTTGGTGTCAGTTTATGTGTTTGTTACTTGGTGTAAGTGTATGTCTTTGTTACTTGGTGTCAGTGCATGTGTTTGTGACTTGTTGTCAGTGGATGTCTTCGTTACTGGGTGTCAGTGTATGTCTTTGTTACTTGGTGTAAGTGTATGTCTTTGTTACTTGATGTAAGTGTGTGTCTTTGTGACTTGGTGTAAGTGTATGTCTTTGTTACTTGGTGTCAGTGTGTGTCTGTGTTACTGGGTATCAGTGTATGTCTTTGTGACTTGGTATCAGTGCATGTCTTTGTTACTGGGTGTCAGTGTGTGTCTGTGTTACTGGGTATCAGTGTATGTCTTTGTGACTTGGTATCAGTGTATGTCTTTGTTACTGGGTGTCAGTGTGTGTCTGCGTTACTGGGTATCAGTGTATGTCTTTGTGACTTGGTATCAGTGTCTGTCTTTGTTACCGGGTGTCAGTGTGTGTCTGTGTTCCTGGGTATCAGTGTATGTCTTTGTGACTTGGTGTCAGTGTATGTCTTTGTTACTTGGTGTCAGTGTATGTGTTTGTGACTTGGTGTCAGTGTATGTCTTTGTTACTGGGTGTCAGTGTATGTCTTTGTTACTTGGTGTAAGTGTATGTCTTTGTTACTTGGTGTAAGTGAGTGTCTTTGTGACTTGGTGTCAGTGTATGTCTTTGTTAATTGGTGTAAGTGTGTGTCTTTGTTACATGGTGTAATTGTAAGTCTTCGTTACTTGGTGTCAGTGTATGTCTTTGTTACTTGGTGTCAGTGTGTGTCTGTGTTACTGGGTATCAGTGTATGTCTTTGTGACTTGGTATCAGTGTATGTCTTTGTTACTGGGTGTCAGTGTGTGTCTGTGTTACTGGGTATCAGTGTATGTCTTTGTGACTTGGTATCAGTGTATGTCTTTCTTACTGGGTGTCAGTGTGTGTCTGCGTTACTGGGTATCAGTGTATGTCTTTGTGACTTGGTGTCAGTGTCTGTCTTTGTTACTGGGTGTCATTGTGTGTCTGTGTTCCTGGGTATCAGTGTATGTCTTTGTGACTTGGTGTCAGTGTATCTCTTTGTTACTTGGTGTAAGTGTGTGTCTGTGATACTGGGTGTCAGTGTATGTCTTTGTTACTTGGTGTAAGTGTGTGTCTGTGATACTGGGTGTCAGTTTATGTCTTTGTTACTTGGTGTAAGTGTATGTCTTTGTTACTTGGTGTCAGTGCATGTCTTTGTTACCTGGTGTAAGTGTATGTCTGTGTTATTTGGTGTAAGTGTATGTCTTTGTCACTTGGTGTAAGTGTGCGTCTGTGTTACTGGGTATCAGTGTGTGTCTTTGTTACTGGTTATCAATGCATGTCTTTGTGACTTGGTGTCAGTGTATGTCTTTGTTACTTGGTGGAAGTGTGTGTCTGTGATACTGGGTGTCAGTGTATGTCTTTGTTACTTGCTGTAAGTGTCTGTCTGTGATACTGGGTATCAGTGTATGTCTTTGTTACTTGGTGTCAGTTTATGTCTTTGTTACTTGGTGTAAGTGTATGTCTTTGTTACTTGGTGTCAGTGCATGTGTTTGTGACTTGTTTTCAGTGGATGTCTTCGTTACTGGGTGTCAGTGTATGTCTTTGTTACTTGGTGTAAGTGTATGTCTGTGTTACTTGGTGTAAGTGTATTTCTTTGTTACTTGGTGTAAGTGTGCGTCTGTGTTACTGGGTATCAGTGTGTGTCTTTGTTACTGGGTATCAGTGTCTGTCTTTCTGACTTGGTGTCAGTGTATGTCTTTGTTACTGGGTATCAGTGCATGTCAAAATACTTGGTGTTAGTGTATGTCTTTGTTACTTGGTGTCAGTGTGTTTCTGGGTATCAGTGTATGTCTTTGTGACTGTGTATCAGTGTGTGTTACTGGGTGTCAGTGTGTGTCTGTGACACTAGGTGTCAGTATTTAGTTTAGTTTAGAGATACTGCACTGAAACAGGCCCATCGGCCCACCGAGTCTGTGCCGACCATCAACAACCCATTTATACTAATCCTACACTAATCCCGCATTCCTATCACATCCCCACCTATCCCTATATATTTCCCTACCACCTACCTATACTAGGGGCAATTTATGATGGCCAATTAACCTATCAACCTGCAAGTCTTTGGCATGTGGGAGGAAACCGGAGCACCGGGAGGAAACCCACGCAGACTCAGGGAGAACTTGCAAACTCCGCACAGGCAGTACCCAGAATCGAACCCGGGTCCCTGGAGCTGTGAGGCTGCAGTGCTAACCACTGCGCCACTGTGCCGCCCAGTGTGTATCTTTGTTACTGGGTGTCAGTGTATGTCTTTGTTACTTGGTGTCAGTGTGTGTCTGTGTTACTGGGTGTCAGTGTGGTCGTTTGTCTTACTGGGTGTCAGTGTTTGTCTGTGTTCCTGGGTATCAGTGTATGTCTTTGTGACTTGGTGTCAGTGTATGTCTTTGTTACTTGGTGTAAGTGTGTGTCTGTGATACTGGGTATCAGTGTCTGTCTTTGTTACTGGGTGTCAGTGTGTGTCTGTGTTCCTGGGTATCAGTGTATGTCTTTGTGACTTGGTGTCAGTGTATGTCTTTGTTACTGGGTGTCAGTGTGTGTCTTTGTGACTTGGTGTCAGTGTATGTCTTTGTGACTTGGTATCAGTGGATGTCTTTGTTACTGGGTGTCAGTGCGTGTCTTTGTTACTGGGTATCAGTGTATGTCTTTGTGACTTGGTATCAGTGTATGTCTTTTTTACTGGGTGTCAGTGTGTGTCTGTGTTCCTGGGTATCAGTGTATGTCTTTGTGACTTGTTGTCAGTGTATGTCTTTGTTACTGGGTGTCAGTGTGTGTCTTTGTGACTTGGTGTCAGTGTATGTCTTTGTTACTTGGTGTAAGTGTGTGTCTGTGATACTGGGTATCAGTGTATGTCTTTGTTACTTGGTGTCAGTTTATGTCTTTGTTACTTGGTGTAAGTGTATGTCTTTGTTACTTGGTGTCAGTGCATGTGTTTGTGACTTGTTGTCAGTGGATGTCTTCGTTACTGGGTGTCAGTGTATGTCTTTGTTAGTGGGTGTCAGTGTATGTCTTTGTTACTTGGTGTAAGTGTGTGTCTGTGTTACTGTGTATCAGTGTATGTCTTTGTTACTTGGTGTCAGTGTGTTTCTGTGTTACTGGGTATCATTGTATGTCTTTGTTACTGTGTATCAGTGTGTGTCACTGGGTTTCAGTGTATGTCTTTGTGACTTGGTATCAGTGTCTGTCTTTGTTACTGGGTGTCAGTGTGTGTCTGTGTTCCTGGGTATCACTGTATGTCTTTGTGACTTTGTGTCAGTGTATGTCTTTGTTACTGGGTGTCAGTGTGTGTCTTTGAGACTTGGTGTCAGTGTATGTCTTTGTTACTTGGTGTAAGTGTGTGTCTGTGATACTGGGTATCAATGTATGTCTTTGTGACTTGGTATCAGTGTATGTCTTTGTTACTGGGTGTCAGTCTGTGTC
Organism: Heterodontus francisci; assembly: GCF_036365525.1. Taxonomy (NCBI): domain Eukaryota; kingdom Metazoa; phylum Chordata; class Chondrichthyes; order Heterodontiformes; family Heterodontidae; genus Heterodontus; species Heterodontus francisci. Next base: position 12,281,491 of record NW_027140867.1, on the reverse strand, counting down.
TGTGTTCCTGGGTATCAGTGTATGTCTTTGTGACTTGTTGTCAGTGTATGTCTTTGTTACTTGGTGTAATTGTGTGTCTGTGACACACGGTGTCAGTGTATGTCTTTGTTTCTTGGTGTAAGTGTGTGTCTTTGTTACATGGTGTAATTGTAAGTCTTTGTTACTTGGTGTCAGTGTATGTCTTTGTTACTTGGTGTCAGTGTGTGTCTGTGTTATGGGTATCAGTGTATGTCTTTGTGACTTGGTATCAGTATCTGTCTTTGTTACTGGGTGTCAGTGTGTGTCTGTGTTCCTGGGTATCAGTGTATGTCTTTGTGACTTGGTGTCAGTGTATGTCTTTGTTACTGGGTGTCAGTGTGTGTCTTTGTGACTTGGTGTCAGTGTATGTCTTTGTTACTTGGTGTAAGTGTGTGTCTGTGATACTGGGTGTCAGTGCATGTCTTTGTTACTTGGTGTCAGTGTATGTCTTTGTTACTTGGAGGCAGTGTGTGTCTGTGTTACTGGGTATCAGTGTATGTCTTTGTGACTTGGTATCAGTGTATGTCTTTGTTACTGGGTGTCAGTGTGTGTCTGTGTTACTGGGTATCAGTGTATGTCTTTGTGACTTGGTATCAGTGTATGTCTTTGTTACTGGGTGTCAGTGTGTGTCTGCGTTACAGGGTTTCAGTGTATGTCTTTGTGACTTGGTATCAGTGTCTGTCTTTGTTACTGGGTGTCAGTGTGTGTCTGTGTTCCTGGGTATCAGTGTATGTCTTTGTGACTTGGTGTCAGTGTATGTCTTTGTTACTGGGTGTCAGTGTGTGTCTGTGATACTGGGTATCAGTGTATGTCATTGTGACTTGGTATCAGTGTATGTCTTTGTTACTGGGTGTCAGTGTGTGTCTTTGTGACTTGGTGTCAGTGTATGTCTTTGTGACTTGGTATCAGTGTATGTCTTTGTTACTGGGTGTCAGTGTATGTCTGTGTTACTGGGTATCAGTGTATGTCTTTGTGACTTGGTATCAGTATCTGTCTTTGTTACTGGGTGTCAGTGTGTGTCTGTGTTCCTGGGTATCAGTGTATGTCTTTGTGACTTGGTGTCAGTGTATGTCTTTGTTACTGGGTGTCAGTGTGTGTCTTTGTGACTTGGTGTCAGTGTATGTCTTTGTTACTTGGTGTAAGTGTGTGTCTGTGATACTGGGTGTCAGTGCATGTCTTTGTTACTTGGTGTAAGTGTGTGTCTTTGTTACATCGTGTAATTGTAAGTCTTTGTTACTTGGTGCCAGTGTATGTCTTTGTTACTTGGTGTCAGTGTGTGTCTGTGTTACTGGGTATCAGTGTATGTCTTTGTGACTTGGTATCAGTGTATGTCTTTGTTACTGAGTGTCAGTGTGTGTCTGTGTTACTGGGTATCAGTGTATGTCTTTGTGACTTGGTATCAGTGTATGTCTTTGTTACTGGGTGTCAGTGTGTTTCTGCGTTACTGGGTTTCAGTGTATGTCTTTGTGACTTGGTATCAGTGTCTGTCTTTGTTACTGGGTGTCAGTGTGTGTCTTTGTGACTTGGTGTCAGTGTATGTCTTTGTTACTGGGTGTCAGTGTGTGTCTTTGTGACTTGGTGTCAGTGTATGTCTTTGTTACTTGGTGTAAGTGTGTGTCTGTGATACTGGGTATCAGTGTATGTCTTTGTGACTTGGTATCAGTGTATGTCTATGTTACTGGGTGTCAGTGTGTGTCTGTGTTCCTGGGTATCAGTGTATGTCTTTGTGACTTGGTGTCAGTGTATGTCTTTGTTACTTTGTGTAAGTGTGTGTCTGTGATACTGGGTGTCAGTGTATGTCTTTGTTACTTGGTGTCAGTTTATGTCTTTGTTACTGGGTGTCAGTGTGTGTCTGCGTTACTGGGTATCAGTGTATGTCTTTGTGACTTGGTATCAGTGTATGTCTTTGTTACTGGGTGTCAGTGTGTGTCTGTGTTACTGGGTATCAGTGTATGTCTTTGTGACTTGGTATCAGTGTATGTCTTTGTTACTGGGTGTCAGTGTATGTCTGCGTTACTGGGTATCAGTGTATGTCTTTGTGACTTGGTATCAGTGTCTGTCTTTGTTACTGGGTGTCAGTGTATGTCTGCGTTACTTGGTATCAGTGTATGTCTTTGTTACTGGGTGTCAGTGTGTGTCTGCGTTACTGGGTTTCAGTGTATGTCTTTGTGACTTGGTATCAGTGTCTGTCTTTGTTACTAGGTGTCAGTGTGTGTCTTTGTGACTTGGTGTCAGTGTATGTCTTTGTTACTTGGTGTAAGTGTGTGTCTGTGATACTGGGTATCAGTGTATGTCTTTGTGACTTGGTATCAGTGTATGTCTTTGTTACTGGGTGTCAGTGTGTGTCTGTGTTCCTGGGTATCAGTGTATGTCTTTGTGACTTGGTGTCAGTGTATGTCTTTGTTACTGGGTGTAAGTGTGTGTCTGTGATACTGGGTGTCAGTGTATGTCTTTGTTACTTGGTGTCAGTTTATGTCTTTGTTACTGGGTGTCAGTGTGTGTCTGCGTTACTGGGTATCAGTGTATTTCTTTGTGACTTGGTATCAGTGTATGTCTTTGTTACTGGGTGTCAGTGTGTGTCTGTGTTACTGGGTATCAGTGCATGTCTTTGTGACTTGGTATCAGTGTATGTCTTTGTTACTGGGTGTCAGTGTATGTCTGCGTTACTGGGTATCAGTGTATGTCTTTGTGACTTGGTATCAGTGTCTGTCATTGTTACTTGGTGTCAGTGTGTGTCTGTGTTCCTGGGTATCAGTGTATGTCTTTGTGACTTGGTGTCAGTGTATGTCTTTGTTACTTGGTGTAAGTGTGTGTCTGTGATACTGGGTGTCAGTGTATGTCTTTGTTACTTGGTGTAAGTGTGTGTCTGTGATACTGGGTATCAGTGTACGTCTTTGTTACTTGGAGTCAGTGTATGTCTTTGTTACTGGGTTTCAGTGTATGTCTTTGTTACTTGGAGTAAGTGTGTGTCTGTGTTACTGGGTATCAGTGTATGTCTTTGTTACTTGGTGTAAGTGTATGTCTTTGTTACTTGGTGTAAGTGTGTGTCTTTGTGACTTGGTGTCAGTGTATGTCTTTGTTACTTGGTTTAAGTGTGTGTCTTTGTTACATGGTGTAATTGTAAGTCTTTGTTACTTGGTGTCAGTGTATGTCTTTGTTACTTGGGGTAAGTGTGTGTCTGTGTTAATGGGTATCAGTGTATGTCTTTGTGACTTGGTATCAGTGTCTGTCTTTGTTACTGGGTGTCAGTGTGTGTCTGTGTTCCTGGGTATCAGTGTATGTCTTTGAGACTTGGTGTCAGTGTATGTCTTTGTTACTGGGTGTCAGTGTGTGTCTTTGTGACTTGGTGTCAGTGTATGTCTTTGTTACTTGGTGTAAGTGTGTGTCTGTGATACTGGGTATCAGTGTATTTCTTTGTGACTTGGTATCAGTGTATGTCTTTGTTACTGGGTGTCAGTGTGTGTCTGTGTTCCTGGGTATCAGTGTATGTCTTTGTGACTTGGTGTCAGTGTATGTCTTTGTTACTTGGTGTAAGTGTGTGTCTGTGATACTGGGTGTCAGTGTATGTCTTTGTTACTTGGTGTAAGTGTGTGTCTTTGTTACATGGTGTAATTGTAAGTCTTTGTTACTTGGTGTCAGTGTATGTCTTTGTTACTTGGTGTCAGTGTGTGTCTGTGTTACTGGGTATCAGTGTATGTCTTTGTGACTTATTATCAGTGTCTGTCTTTGTTACTGGATGTCAGTGTGTGTCTGTGTTCCTGGGTATCAGTGTATGTCTTTGTGACTTGGTGTCAGTGCATGTGTTTGTTACTGGGAGTCAGTGTGTGTCTTTGTGACTTGGTGTCAGTGTATGTCTTTGTTACTTGGTGTCAGTGTGTGTCTGTGATACTGGGTATCAGTGTATGTCTTTGTGACTTGGTATCAGTGTATGTCTTTGTTACTGGGTGTCAGTGTGTGTCTGTGTTCCTGGGTATCAGTGTATGTCTTTGTGACTTGGTGTCAGTGTATGTCTTTGTTACTTGGTGTAAGTGTGTGTCTGTGATACTGGGTGTCAGTGTATGTCTTTGTTACTTGGTTTAAGTGTGTGTCTGTGATACTGGGTATCAGTGTATGTCTTTGTTACTTGGTGTCAGTTTATGTCTTTGTTACTGGGTGTCAGTGTGTGTCTGCGTTACTGGGTATCAGTGTATGTCTTTGTGACTTGGTATCAGTGTATGTCTTTGTTACTGGGTGTCAGTGTATGTCTTTGTTACTTGGAGTAAGTGTGTGTCTGTGTTTCTGGGTATCAGTGTATGTCTTTGTTACTTGGTGTAAGTGTATGTCTTTGTGACTTGGTGTCAGTGTATGTCTTTGTTACTTGGTGTAAGTGTGTGTCTGTGATACTGGGTGTCAGTGTATGTCTTTGTTACTTGGTTTAAGTGTGTGTCTGTGATACTGGGTATCAGTGTATGTCTTTGTTACTTGGTGTCAGTTTATGTCTTTGTTACTGGGTGTCAGTGTGTGTCTGCGTTACTGGGTATCAGTGTATGTCTTTGTGACTTGGTATCAGTGTATGTCTTTGTTACTGGGTGTCAGTGTATGTCTTTGTTACTTGGAGTAAGTGTGTGTCTGTGTTTCTGGGTATCAGTGTATGTCTTTGTTACTTGGTGTAAGTGTATGTATTTGTTACTTGGTGTAAGTGTGTGTCTTTGTGACTTGGTGTCAGTGTATGTCTTTGTTACTTGGTGTAAGTGTGTGTCTTTGTTACATGGTGTAATTGTAAGTCTTTTTTACTTGGTGTCAGTGTATGTCTTTGTTACTTGGTGTCGGTGTGTGTCTGTGTTACTGGGTATCAGTGTATGTCTTTGTGACTTGGTATCAGTGTCTGTCTTTGTTACTGGGTGTCAGTGTGTGCCTGTGTTCCTGGGTTTCAGTGTATGTCTTTGTGACTTGGTATCAGTGTCTGTCTTTGTTACTGGGTGTCAGTGTGTGTCTGTGTTCCTGGGTATCAGTGTATGTCTTTGTGACTTGGTGTCAGTGTATGTCTTTTTTACTGGGTGTCAGTGTGTGTCTTTGTGACTTGGTGTCAGTGTATGTCTTTGTTACTTGGTGTAAGTGTGTGTCTGTGATACTGGGTATCAGTGTATGTCTTTGTGACTTGGTATCAGTGTATGTCTTTGTTACTGGGTGTCAGTGTGTGTCTGTGTTCCTGGGTATCAGTGTATGTCTTTGTGACTTGGTGTCAGTGTATGTCTTTGTTACTTGGTGTAAGTGTGTGTCTGTGATACTGGGTGTCAGTGTATGTCTTTGTTACTTGGTGTCAGTTTATGTCTTTGTTACTGGGTGTCAGTGTGTGTCTGCGTTACTGGGTATCAGTGTATGTCTTTGTGACTTGGTATCAGTGTATGTCTTTGTTACTGGGTGTCAGTGTGTGTCTGTGTTCCTGGGTATCAGTGTATGTCTTTGTGACTTGGTATCAGTGTATGTCTTTGTTACTGGGTGTCAGTGTATGTCTGTGTTACTGGGTATCAGTGTATGTCTTTGTGACTTGGTATCAGTGTCTGTCTTTGTTACTGGGTGTCATTGTGTGTCTGTGTTCCTGGGTATCAGTGTATGTCTTTGTGACTTGGTGTCAGTGTGTGTCTGTGATACTGGGTGTCAGTGTATGTCTTTGTTACTTGGTGTAAGTGTGTGCCTGTGATACTGGGTATCAGTGTACGTCTTTGTTACTTGGTGTCAGTGTATGTATTTGTTACTGGGTGTCAGTGTATGTCTTTGTTACTTGGAGTAAGTGTGTGTCTGTGTTACTGGGTATCAGTGTATGTCTTTGTTACTTGGTGTAAGTGTATGTCTTTGTTACTTGGTGTAAGTGTGTGTCTTTTTGACTTGGTGTCAGTGTATGTCTTTGTTACTGGGTGTCAGTGTGTGTCTTTGTTACATGGTGTAATTGTAAGTCTTTGTTACTTGGTGTCAGTGTATGTCTTTGTTACTTGGTGTCAGTGTGTGTCTGTGTTACTGGGTATCAGTGTATGTCTTTATGACTTGGTATCAGTGTATGTCTTTGTTACTGGGTGTCAGTGTGTGTCTGTGTTCCTGGGTATCAGTGTATGTCTTTGTTACTTGGTCTCAGTGTATGTCTTTGTTACTGGGTGTCAGTGTGTTTCTTTGTGACTTGTTGTCAGTGTATGTCTTTGTTACTTGGTGTAAGTGTGTGTCTGTGATACTGGGTATCAGTGTATGTCTTTGTGACTTGGTATCAGTGTATGTCTTTGTTACTGGGTGTCAGTGTGTGTCTGTGTTCCTGGGTATCAGTGTATGTCTTTGTGACTTGGTGTAAGTGTATGTCTTTGTTACTTGGTGTAAGTGTGTGCCTGTGATACTGGGTGTCAGTGTATGTCTTTGTTACTTGGTGTAAGTGTGTGTCTGTGATACTGGGTATCAGTGTATGTCTTTGTTACTTGGTGTCAGTTTATGTCTTTGTTACTGGGTGTCAGTGTGTGTCTGCGTTACTGGGAATCAGTGTATGTCTTTGTGACTTGGTATCAGTGTATGTCTTTGTTACTGGGTGTCAGTGTATGTCTTTGTTACTTGGAGTAAGTGTGTGTCTGTGTTACTGGGTATCAGTGTATGTCTTTGTTACTTGGTGTAAGTGTATGTCTTTGTTACTTGGTGTAAGAGTGTGTCTTTGTGACTTGGTGTCAGTGTATGTCTTTGTTACTTGGTGTAAGTGTGTGTCTTTGTTACTGGGTGTCAGTGTGTGTCTGTGATACTGGGTATCAGTGTATGTCTTTGTGACTTGGTATCAGTGTATGTCTTTGTTACTGGGTGTCAGTGTGTGTCTGTGTTCCTGGGTATCAGTGTATGTCTTTGTGACTTGGTGACAATGTATGTCTTTGTTACTTGGTGTAAGTGTGTGTCTGTGATACTGGGTGTCAGTGTATGTCTTTGTTACTTGGTGTAAGTGTGTGTCTGTGATACTGGGTATCAGTGTATGTCTTTGTTACTTGGTGTCAGTTTATGTCTTTGTTACTGGGTGTCAGTGTGTGTCTGCGTTACTGGGTATCAGTGTATGTCTTTGTGACTTGGTATCAGTGTATGTCTTTGTTACTGGGTGTCAGTGTATGTCTTTGTTACTTGGAGTAAGTGTGTGTCTGTGTTTCTGGGTATCAGTGTATGTCTTTGTTACTTGGTGTAAGTGTATGTCTTTGTTACTTGGTGTAAGTGTGTGTCTTTGTGACTTGGTGTCAGTGTATGTCTTTGTTACTTGGTGTAAGTGTGTGTCTTTGTTACATGGTGTAATTGTAAGTCTTTTTTACTTGGTGTCAGTGTATGTCTTTGTTACTTGGTGTCAGTGTGTGTCTGTGTTACTGGGTATCAGTGTATGTCTTTGTGACTTGTTATCAGTGTCTGTCTTTGTTACTGGGTGTCAGTGTGTGCCTGTGTTCCTGGGTTTCAGTGTATGTCCTTGTGACTTGGTATCAGTGTCTGTCTTTGTTACTGGGTGTCAGTGTGTGTCTGTGTTCCTGGGTATCAGTGTATGTCTTTGTGACTTGGTGTCAGTGTGTGTCTTTGTTACTGGGTGTCAGTGTGTGTCTTTGTGACTTGGTGTCAGTGTATGTCTTTGTTACTTGGTGTAAGTGTGTGTCTGCGATACTGGGTATCAGTGCATGTCTTTGTGACTTGGTATCAGTGTATGTCTTTGTTACTGGGTGTCAGTGTGTGTCTGTGTTCCTGGGTATCAGTGTATGTCTTTGTGACTTGGTGTCAGTGTATGTCTTTGTTACTTGGTGTAAGTGTGTGTCTGTGATACTGGCTGTCAGTGTATGTCTTTGTTACTTGGTGTCAGTTTATGTCTTTGTTACTGGGTGTCAGTGTGTGTCTGCGTTACTGGGTATCAGTGTATGTCTTTGTGACTTGGTATCAGTGTATGTCTTTGTTACTGGGTGTCAGTGTGTGTCTGTGTTCCTGGGTATCAGTGTATGTCTTTGTGACTTGGTATCAGTGTATGTCTTTGTTACTGGGTGTCTGTGTATGTCTGTGTTACTGGGTATCAGTGTATGTCTTTGTGACTTGGTATCAGTGTCTGTCTTTGTTACTGGGTGTCAGTGTGTGTCTGTGTTCCTGGGTATCAGTGTATGTCTTTGTGACTTGGTGTCAGTGTATGTCTTTGTTACTTGGTGTAAGTGTGTGTCTGTGATACTGGGTGTCAGTGTATGTCTTTGTTACTTGGTGTAAGTGTGTGTCTGTGATACTGGGTATCAGTGTACGTCTTTGTTACTTGGTGTCAGTGTATGTCTTTGTTACTGGGTGTCAGTGTATGTCTTTGTTACTTGGAGTAAGTGTGTGTCTGTGTTACTGGGTATCAGTGTATGTCTTTGTTACTTGGTGTAAGTGTATGTCTTTGTTACTTGGTGTAAGTGTGTGTCTATGTGACTTGGTGTCAGTGCATGTCTTTGTTACTTGGTGTCAGTGTGTGTCTGTGTTACTGGGTCTCAGTGTATGTCTTTATGACTTGGTATCAGTGTATGTCTTTGTTACTGGGTGTCAGTGTGTGTCTGTGTTCCTGGGTATCAGTGTATGTCTTTGTTACTTGGTGTCAGTGTATGTCTTTGTTACTGGGTGTCAGTGTGTGTCTTTGTGACTTGGTGTCAGTGTATGTCTTTGTTACTTGGTGTAAGTGTGTGTCTGTGATACTGGGTATCAGTGTATGTCTTTGTGACTTGGTATCAGTGTATGTCTTTGTTACTGGGTGTCAGTGTGTGTTGTATTCCTGGGTATCAGTGTATGTCTTTGTGACTTGGTGTCAGTGTATGTCTTTGTTACTTGGTGTAAGTGTGTGTCTGTGATACTGGGTGTCAGTGTATGTCTTTGTTACTTGGTGTAAGTGTGTGTCTGTGATACTGGGTATCAGTGTTTGTCTTTGTTACTTGGTGTCAGTTTATGTCTTTGTTACTGGGTGTCAGTGTGTGTCTGCGTTACTGGGTATCAGTGTATGTCTTTGTGACTTGGTATCAGTGTATGTCTTTGTTACTGGGTGTCAGTGTATGTCTTTGTTACTTGGAGTAAGTGTGTGTCTGTGTTACTGGGTATCAGTGTATGTCTTTGTTACTTGGTGTAAGTGTATGTCTTTGTTACTTGGTGTAAGTGTGTGTCTTTGTGACTTGGTGTCAGTGTATGTCTTTGTTACTTGGTGTAAGTGTGTGTCTTTGTTACATGGTGTAATTGTAAGTCTTTGTTACTTGGTGTCAGTGTATGTCTTTGTTACTTGGTGTCAGTGTGAGTCTGTGTGACTGGGTATCAGTGTATGTCTTTGTGACTTGGTATCAGTGTCTGTCTTTGTTACTGGGTGTCAGTGTGTGTCTGTGTTCCTGGGTATCAGTGTATGTCTTTGTTACTTGGTGTCAGTGTATGTTTTTGTTACTGGGTGTCAGTGTGTGTCTTTGTGACTTGGTGTCAGTGTGTGTCTGTGTTCCTGGGTATCAGTGTATGTCTTTGTGACTTGGTGTCAGTGTATGTCTTTGTTACTGGGTGTCAGTGTGTGTCTTTGTGACTTGGTGTCAGTGTATGTCTTTGTTACTTGGTGTCAGTGTATGTCTTTGTTTCTTGGTGTAAGTGTGTGTCTGTGATACTGGGTGTCAGTGTATGTCTTTGTTACTTGCTGTAAGTGTGTGTCTGTGATACTGGGTATCAGTGTATGTCTTTGTAACTTGGTGTCAGTTTATGTCTTTGTTACTGGGTGTCAGTGTGTGTCTGCGTTACTGGGTATCAGTGTATGTCTTTGTGACTTGGTATCAGTGTATGTCTTTGTTACTGGGTGTCAGTGTATGTCTTTGTTACTTGGAGTAAGTGTGTGTCTGTGTTACTGGGTATCAGTGTATGTCTTTGTTACTTGGTGTAAGTGTGTGTCTCTGTTACTGGGTGTCAGTGTGTGTCTGTGTTCCTGGGTATCAGTGTATGTCTTTGTAACTTGGTGTCAGTGTATGTCTTTGTTACTGGGTGTCAGTGTGTGTCTTTGTGACTTGGTGTCAGTGTATGTCTTTGTTACTCGGTGTAAGTGTGTGTCTGTGATACTGGGTATCAGTGTATGTCTTTGTGACTTGGTATCAGTGTATGTCTTTGTTACTGGGTGTCAGTGTTTGTCTGTGTTCCTGGGTATCAGTGTATGTCTTTGTGACTTGGTGTCAGTGTATGTCTTTGTTACTGGGTGTCAGTGTGTGTCTTTGTGACTTGGTGTCAGTGTATGTCTTTGTTCCTTGGTGTAAGTGTGTGTCTGTGATACTGGGTATCAGTGTATGTCTTTGTGACTTGGTATCAGTGTATGTCTTTGTTACTGGGTGTCAGTGTGTGTCTGTGTTCCTGGGTGTCAGTGTGTGTCTGTGTTTCTGGGTATCAGTGTATGTCTTTGTGACTTGATGTCAGTGTATGTCTTTGTTACTGGGTGTCAGTGTGTGTCTTTGTGACTTGGTGTCAGTGTATGTCTTTGTTCCTTGGTGTAAGTGTGTGTCTGTGATACTGGGTATCAGTGTATGTCTTTGTGACTTGGTATCAGTGTATGTCTTTGTTACTGGGTGTCAGTGTGTGTCTGTGTTCCTGGGTATCAGTGTATGTCTTTGTGACTAGGTATCAGTGTATGTCTTTGTTACTGGGTGTCAGTGTAAGTCTTTCTAACTTGGAGTAAGTGTGTGTCTGTGTTACTGGGTATCACTGTATGTCTTTGTTACTTGGTGTAAGGGTATGTCTTTGTTACTTGGTGTAAGTGTGTGTCTTTGTGACTTGGTGTCAGTGTATGTCTTTGTTACTTGGTGTAAGTGTCTGTCTTTGTTACATGGTGTAATTGTAAGTCTTTGTTACTTGGTGTCAGTGTATGTCTTTGTTACTTGGTGTCAGTGTATGTCTTTGTTACTTGGTGTAAGTGTGTGTCTGTGATACTGGGTGTCAGTGTATGTCTTTGTTACTTGGTGTAAGTGTGTGTCTGTGATACTGGGTATCAGTGTACGTCTTTGTTACTTGGTGTCAGTGTACGTCTTTGTTACTGGGTGTCAGTGTATGTCTTTGTTACTTGGAGTAAGTGTGTGTCTGTGTTACTGGCTATCAGTGTATGTCTTTGTTACTTGGTGTAAGTGTATGTCTCTGTTACTTGGTGTAAGTGTGTGTCTTTGTGACTTGGTATCAGTGTCTGTCTTTGTTACTGGGTGTCAGTGTGTGTCTGTGTTCCTGGGTATCAGTGTATGTCTTTGTTACTTGGTGTCAGTGTATGTTTTTGTTACTGGGTGTCAGTGTGTGTCTTTGTGACTTGGTGTCAGTGTGTGTCTGTGTTCCTGGGTATCAGTGTATGTCTTTGTGACTTGGTGTCAGTGTATGTCTTTGTTACTGGGTGTCAGTGTGTGTCTTTGTGACTTGGTGTCAGTGTATGTCTTTGTTACTTGGTGTCAGTGTATGTCTTTGTTTCTTGGTGTAAGTGTGTGTCTGTGATACTGGGTGTCAGTGTAAGTCTTTGTTACTTGGTGTAAGTGTGTGTCTGTGATACTGGGTATCAGTGTATGTCTTTGTAACTTGGTGTCAGTTTATGTCTTTGTTACTGGGTGTCAGTGTGTGTCTGCGTTACTGGGTATCAGTGTATGTCTTTGTGACTTGGTATCAGTGTATGTCTTTGTTACTGGGTGTCAGTGTATGTCTTTGTTACTTGGAGTAAGTGTGTGTCTGTGTTACTGGGTATCAGTGTATGTCTTTGTTACTTGGTGTAAGTGTGTGTCTCTGTTACTGGGTGTCAGTGTGTGTCTGTGTTCCTGGGTATCAGTGTATGTCTTTGTAACTTGGTGTCAGTGTATGTCTTTGTTACTGGGTGTCAGTGTGTGTCTTTGTGACTTGGTGTCAGTGTATGTCTTTGTTACTCGGTGTAAGTGTGTGTCTGTGATACTGGGTATCAGTGTATGTCTTTGTGACTTGGTATCAGTGTATGTCTTTGTTACTGGGTGTCAGTGTTTGTCTGTGTTCCTGGGTATCAGTGTATGTCTTTGTGACTTGGTGTCAGTGTATGTCTTTGTTACTTGGTGTAAGTGTGTGTCTGTGATACTGGGTGTCAGTGTATGTCTTTGTTACTTGGTGTATGTGTGTGTCTTTGTTACATGGTGTAATTGTAAGTCTTTGTTACTTGGTGTCAGTGTATGTCTTTGTTACTTGGTGTCAGTGTGTGTCTGTGTTACTGGGTATCAGTGTATGTCTTTGTGACTTGGTATCAATGTCTGTCTTTGTTACTGGGTGTCAGTGTGTGTCTGTGTTTCTGGGTATCAGTGTATGTCTTTGTGACTTGGTGTCAGTGTATGTCTTTGTTACTGGGTGTCAGTGTGTGTCTTTGTGACCTGGTGTCAGTGTATGTCTTTGTTCCTTGGTGTAAGTGTGTGTCTGTGATACTGGGTATCAGTGTATGTCTTTGTGACTTGTTATCAGTGTATGTCTTTGTTACTGGGTGTCAGTGTGTGTCTGTGTTCCTGGGTATCAGTGTATGTCTTTGTGCTTGGTGTCAGTGTATGTCTTTGTTACTTGGTGTCAGTGTATGTCTTTTTTACTGGGTGTAAGTGTGTGTCTGTGATACTGGGTGTCAGTGTATGTCTTTGTTACTTGGTGTAAGTGTGTGTCTGTGATACTGGGTATCAGTGTATGTCTTTGTTACTTGGTGTCAGTTTATGTCTTTGTTACTGGGTGTCAGTGTGTGTCTGCGTTACTGGGTATCAGTGTATGTCTTTGTGACTAGGTATCAGTGTATGTCTTTGTTACTGGGTGTCAGTGTAAGTCTTTGTTACTTGGAGTAAGTGTGTGTCTGTGTTACTGGGTATCACTGTATGTCTTTGTTACTTGGTGTAAGGGTATGTCTTTGTTACTTGGTGTAAGTGTGTGTCTTTGTGACTTGGTGTCAGTGTATGTCTTTGTTACTTGGTGTAAGTGTGTGTCTTTGTTACATGGTGTAATTGTAAGTCTTTGTTACTTGGTGTCAGTGTATGTCTTTGTTACTTGGTGTCAGTGTATGTCTTTGTTACTTGGTGTAAGTGTGTGTCTGTGATACTGGGTGTCAGTGTATGTCTTTGTTACTTGGTGTAAGTGTGTGTCTGTGATACTGGGTATCAGTGTACGTCTTTGTTACTTGGTGTCAGTGTATGTCTTTGTTACTGGGTGTCAGTGTATGTCTTTGTTACTTGGTGTAAGTGTATGTCTCTGTTACTTGGTGTAAGTGTGTGTCTTTGTGACTTGGTGTCAGTGTATGTCTTTGTTACTTGGTGTCAGTGTGTGTCTGTGTTACTGGGTATCAGTGTATGTCTTTATGACTTAATATCAGTGTATGTCTCTGTTACTTGGTGTAAGTGTGTGTCTTTGTGACTTGGTGTCAGTGTATGTCTTTGTTACTTGGTGTCAGTGTGTGTCTGTGTTACTGGGTATCAGTGTATGTCTTTATGACTTGGTATCAGTGTATGTCTTTGTTACTGGGTGTCAGTGTGTGTCTGTGTTCCTGGGTATCAGTGTATGTCTTTGTTACTTGGTGTCAGAGTATGTCTTTGTTACTGGGTGTCAGTGTGTGTCTTTGTGACTTGGTGTCAGTGTATGTCTTTGTTACTTTGTGTAAGTGTGTGTCTGTGATACTGGGTATCAGTGTATGTCTTTGTGACATGGTATCAGTGTATGTCTTTGTTACTGGGTGTCAGTGTGTGTCTGTGTTCCTGGGTATCAGTGTATGTCTTTGTGACTTGGTGTCAGTGTATGTCTTTGTTACTTGGTGTAAGTGTGTGTCTGTGATACTGGGTGTCAGTGTATGTCTTTGTTACTTGGTGTAAGTGTGTGTCAGTGATACTGGGTATCAGTGTATGACTTTGTTACTTGGTGTCAGTTTATGTCTTTGTTACTGGGTGTCAGTGTGTGTCTGCGTTACTGGGCATCAGTGTATGTCTTTGTGACTTGGTATCAGTGTATGTCTTTGTTACTGGGTGTCAGTGTATGTCTTTGTTACTTGGAGTAAGTGTGTGTCTGTGTTACTGGGTATCAGTGTATGTCTTTGTTACTTGGTGTAAGTGTATGTCTTTGTTACTTGGTGTAAGTGTGTGTCTTTGTGACTTGGTGTCAGTGTATGTCTTTGTTACTTGGTGTAAGTGAGTGTCTTTGTTACATGGTGTAATTGTAAGTCTTTGTTACTTGGTGTCAGTGTATGTCTTTGTTACTTGGTGTCAGTGTGTGTCTGTGTTACTGGGTATCAGTGTATGTCTTTGTGACTTGGTATCAATGTCTGTCTTTGTTACTGGGTGTCAGTGTGTGTCTGTGTTCCTGGGTATCAGTGTATGTCTTTGTTACTTGGTGTCAGTGTATGTCTTTGTTACTGGGTGTCAGTGTGTGTCTTTGTGACTTGGTGTCAGTTTGTGTCTGTGTTCCTGGGTATCAGTGTATGTCTCTGTGACTTGGTGTCAGTGTATGTCTTTATTACTGGGTGTCAGTGTGTGTCTTTGTGACTTGGTGTCAGTGTATGTCTTTGTTACTTGGTTTAATGTGTGTCTGTGATACTGGGTATCAGTGTATGTCTTTGTGACTTGGTATCAGTGTATGTCTTTGTTACTGGGTGTCAGTGTGTGTCTTTGTGACTTGGTGTCAGTGTAAGTCTTTGTTCCTTGGTGTAAGTGTGTGTCTGTGATACTGGGTATCAGTGTATGTCTTTTGACTTGATATCAGTGTATGTCTTTGTTACTGGGTGTCAGTGTGTGTCTGTGTTCCTGGGTATCAGTGTATGTCTTTGTGACTTGGTGTCAGTGTATGTCTTTGTTACTGGGTGTCAGTGTATGTCTTTGTTACTTGGAGTAAGTGTGTGTCTGTGTTACTGGGTATCACTGTATGTCTTTGTTACTTGGTGTAAGTGTATGTCTTTGTTACATGGTGTAAGTGTGTGTCTTTGTGACTTGGTGTCAGTGTATGTCTTTGTTACTTGGTGTAAGTGTGTGTCTTTGTTACATGGTGTAATTGTAAGTCTTTGTTACATGGTGTCAGTGTATGTCTTTGTTACTTGGTGTCAGTGTGTGTCTGTGTTACTGGGTATCAGTGTATCCCTTTGTGACTTGATATCAGTGTCTGTCTTTGTTACTGGGTGTCAGTGTGTGTCTGTGTTCCTGGGTATCAGTGTATGTCTTTGGTACTTGGTGTCAGTGTATGTCTTTGTTACTGGGTGTCAGTGTGTGTCTTTGTGACTTGGTGTCAGTTTGTGTCTGTGTTCCTGGGTATCAGTGTATGTCTTTGTGACTTGGTATCAGTGTCTGTCTTTGTTACTGGGTGTCAGTGTGTGTCTGTGTTCCTGGGTATCAGTGTATGTCTTTGTGACTTGGTGTCAGTGTATGTCTTTGTTACTGGGTGTCAGTGTGTGTCTTTGTGACTTGGTGTCAGTGTATGTCTTTGTGACTTGGTGTAAGTGTGTGTCTGTGATACTGGGTGTCAGTGTATGTCTTTGTTACTTTGTGTAAGTGTGTGTCTGTGATACTGGGTATCAGTGTATGTCTTTGTTACTTGGTGTCAGTTTATGTCTTTGTTACTGGGTGTCAGTGTGTGTCTGCGTTACTGGGTATCAGTGTATGTCTTTGTGACTTGGTATCAGTGTATGTCTTTGTTACCGGGTGTCAGTGTATGTCTTTGTTACTTGGAGTAAGTGTGTGTCTGTGTTACTGGGTATCAGTGTATGTCTTTGTTACTTGGTGTAAGTGTGTGTCTTTGTTACTGGGTGTCAGTGTGTGTCTGTGTTCCTGGGTATCAGTGTCTGTCTTTGTAACTTGGTGTCAGTGTATGTCTTTGTTACTGGGTGTCAGTGTGTGTCTTTGTGACTTGGTGTCAGTGTATGTCTTTGTTACTCGGTGTAAGTGTGTGTCTGTGATACTGGGTATCAGTGTATGTCTTTGTTACTGGGTGTCAGTGTTTGTCTGTGTTCCTGGGTATCAGTGTATGTCTTTGTGACTTGGTGTCAGTGTATGTCTTTGTTACTTGGTGTAAGTGTGTGTCTGTGATACTGGGTGTCAGTGTATGTCTTTGTTACTTGGTGTATGTGTGTGTCTTTGTTACATGGTGTAATTGTAAGTCTGTGTTACTTGGTGTCAGTGTATGTCTTTGTTACTTGGTGTCAGTGTGTGTCTGTGTTACTGGGTATCAGTGTATGTCTTTGTGACTTGGTATCAATGTCTGTCTTTGTTACTGGGTGTCAGTGTGTGTCTGTGTTTCTGGGTATCAGTGTATGTCTTTGTGACTTGGTGTCAGTGTATGTCTTTGTTACTGGGTGTCAGTGTGTGTCTTTGTGACTTGGTGTCAGTGTATGTCTTTGTTCCTTGGTGTAAGTGTGTGTCTGTGATACTGGGTATCAGTGTATGTCTTTTGACTTGATATCAGTGTATGTCTTTGTTACTGGGTGTCAGTGTGTGTCTGTGTTCCTGGGTATCAGTGTATGTCTTTGTGACTTGGTGTCAGTGTATGTCTTTGTTACCTGGTGTCAGTGTATGTCTTTGTTACTTGGTGTAAGTGTGTGTCTGTGATACTGGGTGTCAGTGTATGTCTTTGATACTTGGTGTAAGTGTGTGTCTGTGATACTGGGTATCAGTGTATGTCTTTGTTACTTGGTGTCAGTTTATGTCTTTGTTACTGGGTGTCAGTGTGTGTCTGCGTTACTGGGTATCAGTGTATGTCTTTGTGACTAGGTATCAGTGTATGTCTTTGTTACTGGGTGTCAGTGTATGTCTTTGTTACTTGGAGTAAGTGTGTGTCTGTGTTACTGGGTATCACTGTATGCCTTTGTTACTTGGTGTAAGTGTATGTCTTTGTTACATGGTGTAAGTGTGTGTCTTTGTGACTTGCTGTCAGTGTATGTCTTTGTTACTTGGTGTAAGTGTGTGTCTTTGTTACATGGTGTAATTGTAAGTCTTTGTTACATGGTGTCAGTGTATGTCTTTGTTACTTGGTGTCAGTGTGTGTCTGTGTTACTGGGTATCAGTGTATGTCTTTGTGACTTGGTATCAGTGTCTGTCTTTGTTACTGGGTGTCAGTGTGTGTCTGTGTTCCTGGGTATCAGTGTATGTCTTTGTGACTTGGTGTCAGTGTATGTCTTTGTTACTGGGTGTCAGTGTGTGTCTTTGTGACTTGGTGTCAGTGTATGTCTTTGTGACTTGGTGTCAGTGTATGTCTTTGTTACTTGGTGTAAGTGTGTGTCTGTGATACTGGGTGTCAGTGTATGTCTTTGTTACTTTGTGTAAGTGTGTGTCTGTGATACTGGGTATCAGTGTATGTCTTTGTTACTTGGTGTCAGTTTATGTCTTTGTTACTGGGTGTCAGTGTGTGTCTGAGTTACTGGGTATCAGTGTATGTCTTTGTTACTTGGTGTCAGTGTATGTCTTTGTTACTTGGAGTAAGTGTGTGTCTGTGTTACTGGGTATCAGTGTATGTCTTTGTTACTTGGTGTAAGTGTGTGTCTTTGTTACTGGTTGTCAGTTTGTGTCTGTGTTCCTGGGTATCAGTGTATGTCTTTGTAACTTGGTGTCAGTGTATGTCTTTGTTACTGGGTGTCAGTGTGTGTCTTTGTGACTTGGTGTCAGTGTATGTCTGTGTTCCTGGGTATCAGTGTATGTCTTTGTGACTTGGTGTCAGTGTATGTCTTTGTTACTTGGTGTAAGTGTGTGTCTGTGATACTGGGTGTCAGTGTATGTCTTTGTTACTTGGTGTAAGTGTGTGTCTTTGTTACATGGTGTAATTGTAAGTCTTTGTTACTTGGTGTCAGTGTATGTCTGTGTTACTGGGTATCAGTGTATGTCTTTGTGACTTGGTATCAATGTCTGTCTTTGTTACTGGGTGTCAGTGTGTGTCTGTGTTCCTGGGTATCAGTGTATGTCTTTGTGACTTGGTGTCAGTGTATGTCTTTGTTACTGGGTGTCAGTGTGTGTCTTTGTGACTTGGTGTCAGTGTATGTCTTTGTTCCTTGGTGTAAGTGTGTGTCTGTGATACTGGGTATCAGTGTATGTCTTTGTGACTTGGTATCAGTGTATGTCTTTGTTACTGGTGGCAGTGTGTGTCTGTGTTCCTGGGTATCAGTGTATGTCTTTGTGACTTGGTGTCAGTGTATGTCTTTGTTACTTGGTGTAAGTGTGTGTCTGTGATACTGGGTGCCAGTGTATGTCTTTGTGACTTGGTATCAGTGTCTGTCTTTGTTACTGGGTGTCAGTGTGTGTCTGTGTTCCTGGGTATCAGTGTATGTCTTTGTTACTTGGTATCAGTGTACGTCTTTGTTACTGGGTGTCAGTGTATGTCTTTGTTACTTGGAGTAAGTGTGTGTCTGTGATACTGGGTATCAGTGTATGTCTTTGTTACTTGGTGTCAGTTTATGTCTTTGTTACTGGGTGTGAGTGTGTGTCTGCGTTACTGGGTATCAGTGTATGTCTTTGTGACTAGGTATCAGTGTATGTCTTTGTTACTGGGTGTCAGTGTATGTCTTTGTTACTTGGAGTAAGTGTGTGTCTGTGTTACTGGGTATCACTGTATGTCTTTGTTACTTGGTGTAAGTGTATGTCTTTGTTACTTGGTGTAAGTGTGTGTCTTTGTGACTTGGTGTCAGTGTATGTCTTTGTTACTTGGTGTAAGTGTGTGTCTTTGTTACATGGTTTAATTGTAAGTCTTTGTTACTTGGTGTCAGTGTATGTCTTTGTTACTTGGTGTCAGTGTGTGTCTGTGTTACTGGGTATCAGTGTATGCTTTTGTGACTTGGTATCAGTGTCTGTCTTTGTTACTGGGTGTCAGTGTGTGTCTGTGTTCCTGGGTATCAGTGTATGTCTTTGTTACTTGGTGTCAGTGTATGTCTTTGTTACTGGGTGTCAGTGTGTGTCTTTGTGACTTGGTGTCAGTTTGTGTCTGTGTTCCTGGGTATCAGTGTATGTCTTTGTGACTTGGTATCAGTGTCTGTCTTTGTTACTGGGTGTCAGTGTGTGTCTGTGTTCCTGGGTATCAGTGTATGTCTTTGTGACTTGGTGCCAGTGTCTGTCTTTGTTACTGGGTGTCAGTGTATGTCTTTGTTACTTGGAGTAAGTGTGTGTCTGTGATACTGGGTATCAGTGTATGTCTTTGTTACTTGGTGTCAGTTTATGTCTTTGTTACTGGGTGTGAGTGTGTGTCTGCGTTACTGGGTATCAGTGTATGTCTTTGTGACTAGGTATCAGTGTATGTCTTTGTTACTGGGTGTCAGTGTATGTCTTTGTTACTTGGAGTAAGTGTGTGTCTGTGTTACTGGGTATCACTGTATGTCTTTGTTACTTGGTGTAAGTGTATGTCTTTGTTACTTGGTGTAAGTGTGTGTCTTTGTGACTTGGTGTCAGTGTATGTCTTTGTTACTTGGTGTAAGTGTGTGTCTTTGTTACATGGTTTAATTGTAAGTCTTTGTTACTTGGTGTCAGTGTATGTCTTTGTTACTTGGTGTCAGTGTGTGTCTGTGTTACTGGGTATCAGTGTATGCTTTTGTGACTTGGTATCAGTGTCTGTCTTTGTTACTGGGTGTCAGTGTGTGTCTGTGTTCCTGGGTATCAGTGTATGTCTTTGTTACTTGGTGTCAGTGTATGTCTTTGTTACTGGGTGTCAGTGTGTGTCTTTGTGACTTGGTGTCAGTTTGTGTCTGTGTTCCTGGGTATCAGTGTATGTCTTTGTGACTTGGTATCAGTGTCTGTCTTTGTTACTGGGTGTCAGTGTGTGTCTGTGTTCCTGGGTATCAGTGTATGTCTTTGTGACTTGGTGCCAGTGTCTGTCTTTGTTACTGGGTGTCAGTGTGTGTCTTTGTGACTTGGTGTCAGTGTATGTCTTTGTTACTTGGTGTCAGTGTATGTCTTTGTTACTTGGTGTAAGTGTGTGTCTGTGATACTGGGGGTCAGTGTATGTCTTTGTTACTTGGTGTAAGTGAGTGTCTGTGATACTGGGTATCAGTGTATGTCTTTGTTACTTGGTGTCAGTTTATGTCTTTGTTACTGGGTGTCAGTTTGTGTCTGTGTTCCTGGGTATCAGTGTATGTCTTTGTAACTTGGTGTCAGTGTATGTCTTTGTTACTGGGTGTCAGTGTGTGTCTTTGTGACTTGGTGTCAGTGTATGTCTTTGTTACTCGGTGTAAGTGTGTGTCTGTGATACTGGGTATCAGTGTATGTCTTTGTGACTTGGTATCAGTGTATGTCTTTGTTACATGGTGTAATTGTAACTCTTTGTTACTTGGTGTCAGTGTATGTCTTTGTTACTTGGTGTCAGTGTGTGTCTGTGTTACTGGGTATCAGTGTATGTCTTTGTGACTTTGTATCAATGTCTGTCTTTGTTACTGGGTGTCAGTGTGTGTCTGTGTTCCTGGGTATCAGTGTATGTCTTTGTGACTTGGTGTCAGTGTATGTCTTTGTTACTGGGTGTCAGTGTGTGTCTTTGTGACTTGGTGTCAGTGTATGTCTTTGTTCCTTGGTGTAAGTGTGTGTCTGTGATACTGGGTATCAGTGTATATCTTTGTGACTTGGTATCAGTGTATGTCTTTGTTACTGGGTGTCAGTGTGTGTCTGTGTTCCTGGGTATCAGTGTATGTCTTTGTGACTTGGTGTCAGTGTATGTCTTTGTTACTTGGTGTCAGTGTATGTCTTTGTTACTTGGTGTAAGTGTGTGTCTGTGATACTGGGTGTCAGTGTATGTCTTTGTTACTTGGTGTAAGTGTGTGTCTGTGATACTGGGTATCAGTGTATGTCTTTGTTACTTGGTGTCAGTTTATGTCTTTGTTACTGGGTGTCTGTGTGTGTCTGCGTTTCTGGGTATCAGTGTATGTCTTTGTGACTTGGTATCAGTGTACGTCTTTGTTACTGGGTGTCAGTGTATGTCTTTGTTACTTGGAGTAAGTGTGTGTCTGTGTTACTGGGTATCATTGTATGTCTTTGTTACTTGGTGTATGTGTATGTCTTTGTTACTTGGTGTAAGTGTGTGTCTTTGTGACTTGGTGTCAGCGTATGTCTTTGTTACTTGGTGTAAGTGTGTGTCTTTGTTACATGGTGTAATTGTAAGTCTTTGTTATTTGGTGTCAGTGTATGTCTTTGTTACTTGGTGTCAGTGTGTGTCTGTGTTACTGGGTATCAGTGTATGTCTTTGTGACTTGGTATCAGTGTCTGTCTTTGTTACTGGGTGTCAGTGTGTGTCTGTGTTCCTGGGTATCAGTGTATGTCTTTGTTACTTGGTGTCAGTGTATGTCTTTGTTACTGGGTGTCAGTGTGTGTCTTTGTGACTTGGTGTCAGTTTGTGTCTGTGTTCCTGGGTATCAGTGTAAGTCTTTGTGACTTGGTGTCAGTGTATGTCTTTGTTACTGGGTGTCAGTGTGTTTCTTTGTGACTTGGTGTCAGTGTATGTCTTTGTTACTTGGTGTAAGTGTGTGTCTGTGATACTGGGTATCAGTGTATGTCTTTGTGACTTGGTATCTGTGGATGTCTTTGTTACTGGGTATCAGTGTATGTCTTTGTGACTTGGTATCAGTGTCTGTCTTTGTTACTGGGTGTCAGTGTGTGTCTGTGTTCCTGGGTATCAGTGTATGTCTTTGTGACTTGGTGTCAGTGTATGTCTTTGTTACTGGGTGTCAGTGTGTGTCTTTGTGACTTGGTGTCAGTGTATGTCTTTGTTACTTGGTGTCAGTGTATGTCTTTGTTACTTGGTGTAAGTGTGTGTCTGTGATACTGGGTGTCAGTGTATGTCTTTGTTACTTTGTGTAAGTGTGTGTCTGTGATACTGGGTATCAGTGTATGTCTTTGTTACTTGGTGTCAGTTTATGTCTTTGTTACTGGGTGTCAGTGTGTGTCTGCGTTACTGGGTATCAGTGTATGTCTTTGTGACTTGGTATCAGTGTCTGTCTTTGTTACTGGGTGACAGTGTGTGTCTGTGTTCCTGGGTATCAGTGTATGTCTTTGTGACTTGGTGTCAGTGTATGTCTTTGTTACTGGGTGTCAGTGTGTGTCTTTGTGACTTGGTGTCAGTGTATGTCTTTGATACTTGGTTTAAGTGTGAGTCTGTGTTACTGGGTATCAGTGTATGTCTTTGTGACTTGGTATCAGTGTATGTCTTTGTGACTTGGTATCAGTGTCTGTCTTTGTTACAGGGTGTCAGTGTGTCTGTGTTCCTGGGTATCAGTGTATGTCTTTGTGACTTGGTGTCAGTGTATGTCTTTGTTACTGGGTGTCAGTGTGTGTCTTTGTGACTTGGTGTCAGTGTATGTCTTTGTTACTTGGTGGAAGTGTGTGGCTGTGATACTGGGTGTCAGTGTATGTCTTTGTTACTTGGTGTAAGTGTGTGTCTGTGATACTGGGTATCAGTGTATGTGTTTGTGACTTGTTGTCAGTGGATGTCTTCGTTACTGGGTGTCAGTGTATGTCTTTGTTACTTGGTGTAAGTATATGCCTGTGTTACTTTGTGTAAGTGTATGTCTTTGTTACTTGGTGTAAGTGTGCGTCTGTGTTACTGGGTATCAGTGTGTGTCTTTGTTACTGGGTATCAGTGTATGTCTTTGTGACTTGGTATCAGTGTATGTCTTTGTTACTGGGTGTCAGTGTGTGTCTGTGTTCCTGGGTATCAGTGTATGTCTTTGTGACTTGGTGTCAGTGTATGTCTTTGTTACTTGGTGTAAGTGTGTGTCTGTGATACTGGGTGTCAGTGTATGTCTTTGTTACTTGGTGTAAGTGTTTGTCTGTGATACTGGGTGTCAGTGTATGTCTTTGTTACTTGGTGTCAGTGTGTGTCTGTGTTCCTGGGTATCAGTGTATGTCTTTGTGACTTGGTGTCAGTGTATGTCTTTGTTACTGGGTGTCAGTGTGTGTCTTTGTGACTTGGTGTCAGTGTATGTTTTGATACTTGGTGTAAGTGTGAGTCTGTATTACTGGGTATCAGTGTATGTCTTTGTGACTTGGTATCAGTGTATGTCTTTGTTACTGGGTGTCAGTGTCTGTCTGTGTTACTGGGTATCAGTGTATGTCTTTGTGACTAGGTATCAGTGTATGTCTTTGTTACTGGGTGTCAGTGTGTGTCTGCGTTTCTGGGTATCAGTGTATGTCTTTGTGACTTGGTATCAGTGTCTGTCTTTGTTACTGGGTGTCAGTGTGTGTCTGTGTTCCTGGGTATCAGTGTATGTCTTTGTGACTTGGTGTCAGTGTATGCCTTTGTTACTGGGTGTCAGTGTGTGTCGTTGTGACTTGGTGTCAGTGTATGTCTTTGTTACTTGCTGTAAGTGTGTGTCTGTGATACTGGGTGTCAGTGTATGTCTTTGTTACTTGGTGTAAGTGTGTGTCTGTGATACTGGGTATCAGTGTATGTGTTTGTGACTTGTTGTCAGTGGATGTCTTCGTTACTGGGTGTCAGTGTATGTCTTTGTTACTTGGTGTAAGTATGTGCCTGTGTTACTTTGTGTAAGTGTATGTCTTTGTTACTTGGTGTAAGTGTGCGTCTGTGTTACTGGGTATCAGTGTGTGTCTTTGTTACTGGGTATCAGTGTATGTCTTTGTGACTTGGTATCAGTGTATGTCTTTGTTCCTGGGTGTCAGTGTGTGTCTGTGTTCCTGGGTATCAGTGTATGACTTTGTGACTTGGTGTCAGTGTATGTCTTTGTTACTTGGTGTAAGTGTGTGTCTGTGATACTGGGTGTCAGGGTATGTCTTTGTTACTTGGTGTAAGTGTGTGTCTGTGATACTGCGTGTCAGTGTATGTCTTTGTTACTTGGTGTCAGTTTGTGTCTGTGTTCCTGGGTATCAGTGTATGTCTTTGTGACTTGGTGTCAGTGTATGTCTTTGTTACTGGGTGTCAGTGTGTGTCTTTGTGACTTGGTGTCAGTGTATGTCTTTGTTACTTGGTGTCAGTGTATGTCTTTGTTACTGGGTGTCAGTGTGTGTCTTTGTGACTTGGTGTCAGTGTATGTCTTTGTTACTTGGTGTCAGTGTATGTCTTTGTTACTTGGTGTAAGTGTGTATCTGTGATACTGGGTGTCAGTGTATGTCTTTGTTACTTGGTGTAAGTGTGTGTCTGTGATACTGGGTATCAGTGTATGTCTTTGTTACTTGGTGTCAGTTTATGTCTTTGTTACTGGGTGTCAGTGTGTGTCTGCGTTACTGGGTATCAGTGTATGTCTTTGTGACTTGGTATCAGTGTCTGTCTTTGTTACTGGGTGTCAGTGTGTGTCTGTGTTCCTGGGTATCAGTGTATGTCTTTGTGACTTGGTGTCAGTGTATGTCTTTGTTACTGGGTGTCAGTGTGTGTCTTTGTGACTTGGTGTCAGTGTATGTCTTTGATACTTGGTGTAAGTGTGAGTCTGTGTTACTGGTTATCAGTGTATGTCTTTGTGACTTGGTATCAGTGTATGTCTTTGTGACTTGGTATCAGTGTCTGTCTTTGTTACAGGGTGTCAGTGTGTCTGTGTTCCTGGGTATCAGTGTATGTCTTTGTGACTTGGTGTCAGTGTATGTCTTTGTTACTGGGTGTCAGTGTGTGTCTTTGTGACTTGGTGTCAGTGTATGTCTTTGTTACTTGGTGGAAGTGTGTGGCTGTGATACTGGGTGTCAGTGTATGTCTTTGTTACTTGGTGTAAGTGTGTGTCTGTGATACTGGGTATCAGTGTATGTGTTTGTGACTTGTTGTCAGTGGATGTCTTCGTTACTGGGTGTCAGTGTATGTCTTTGTTACTTGGTGTAAGTATATGCCTGTGTTACTTTGTGTAAGTGTCTGTCTTTGTTACTTGGTGTAAGTGTGCGTCTGTGTTACTGGGTATCAGTGTGTGTCTTTGTTACTGGGTATCAGTGTATGTCTTTGTGACTTGGTATCAGTGTATGTCTTTGTTACTGGGTGTCAGTGTGTGTCTGTGTTCCTGGGTATCAGTGTATGTCTTTGTGTCTTGGTGTCAGTGTATGTCTTTGTTACTTGGTGTAAGTGTGTGTCTGTGATACTGGGTGTCAGTGTATGTCTTTGTTACTTGGTGTAAGTGTGTGTCTGTGATACTGGGTGTCAGTGTATGTCTTTGTTACTTGGTGTCATTGTGTGTCTGTGTTCCTGGGTATCAGTGTATGTCTTTGTGAATTGGTGTCAGTGTATGTCTTTGTTACTGGGTGTCAGTGTGTGTCTTTGTGACTTGGTGTCAGTGTATGTCTTTGATACTTGGTGTAAGTGTGAGTCTGTGTTACTGGGTATCAGTGTATGTCTTTGTGACTTGGTATCAGTGTATGTCTTTGTTACTGCTGGGTGTCAGTGTGTGTCTGTGTTACTGGGTATCAGTGTATGTCTTTGTGACTAGGTATCAGTGTATGTCTTTGTTACTGGGTGTCAGTGTGTGTCTGCGTTACTGGGTATCAGTGTATGTCTTTGTGACTTGGTGTCAGTGTCTGTCTTTGTTACTGGGTGTCAGTGTGTGTCTGTGTTCCTGGGTATCAGTGTATGTCTTTGTGACTTGGTGTCAGTGTATGTCTTTGTTACTGGGTGTCAGTGTGTGTCGTTGTGACTTGGTGTCAGTGTATGTCTTTGTTACTTGGTGTAAGTGTGTGTCTGTGATACTGGGTGTCAGTGTATGTCTTTGTTACTTGGTGTAAGTGTGTGTCTGTGATACTGGGTATCAGTGTATGTGTTTGTGACTTTTTGTCAGTGGATGTCTTCGTTACTGGGTGTCAGTGTATGTCTTTGTTACTTGGTGTCAGTGTCTGCCTGTGTTACTTTGTGTAAGTGTATGTCTTTGTTACTTGGTTTAAGTGTGCGTCTGTGTTACTGGGTATCAGTGTGTGTCTTTGTTACTGGGTATCAGTGTATGTCTTTGTGACTTGGTATCAGTGTATGTCTTTGTTCCTGGGTGTCAGTGTGTGTCTGTGTTCCTGGGTATCAGTGTATGTCTTTGTGACTTGGTGTCAGTGTATGTCTTTGTTACTTGGTGTAAGTGTGTGTCTGTGATACTGGGTGTCCGTGTATGTCTTTGTTACTTGGGGTGTAAGTGTGTGTCTGTGATACTGGGTGTCAGTGTATGTCTTTGTTACTGGGTGTAAGTGTGTGTCTGTGATACTGGGTATCAGTGTATGTCTTTGTGACTTGGTGTCAGTGTATGTCTTTGTTACTTGGTGTCAGTGTATTTCTTTGTTACTTGGTGTAAGTATATGCCTGTGTTACTTTGTGTAAGTGTATGTCTTTGTTACTTGGTGTAAGTGTGCGTCTGTGTTACTGGGTATCAGTGTGTGTCTTTGTTACTGGGTATCAGTGTATGTCTTTGTGACTTGGTATCAGTGTATGTCTTTGTTCCTGGGTGTCAGTGTGTGTCTGTGTTCCTGGGTATCAGTGTATGTCTTTGTGACTTGGTGTCAGTGTATGTCTTTGTTACTTGGTGTAAGTGAGTGTCTGTGATACTGGGTGTCAGTGTATGTCTTTGTTACTTGGTGTAAGTGTGTGTCTGTGATACTTGGTGTCAGTGTCTGTCTTTGTTACTGGGTGTCAGTGTGTGTCTGTGTTCCTGGGTATCAGTGTATGTCTTTGTGACTTGGTGTCAGTGTATGTCTTTGTTACTTGGTGTCAGTGTATGTCTTTGTTACTTGGTGTAAGTGTGTGTCTTTGTTACATGTTGTAATTGTAAGTCTTTGTTACTTGGTGTCAGTGTATGTCTTTGTTACTTGGTGTCAGTGTATGTCTTTGTTACTTGGTGTCAGTGTGTGTCTGTGTTACTGGGTATCAGTGTATGTCTTTGTGACTTGGTATCAGTGTATGTCTTTGTTACTGGGTGTCAGTCTGTGTCTGTGTTCCTGGGTATCAGTGTATGTCTTTGTGTCTTGGTGTCAGTGTATGTCTTTGTTACTTGGTGTAAGTGTGTGTCTGTGATACTGGGTGTCAGTGTATGTCTTTGTTACTTGGTGTAAGTGTGTGTCTGTGATACTGGGTGTCAGTGTATGTCTTTGTTACTTGGTGTCAGTGTGTATCTGTGTTCCTGGGTATCAGTGTATGTCTTTGTGAATTGGTGTCAGTGTATGTCTTTGTTACTGGGTGTCAGTGTGTGTCTTTGTGACTTGGTGTCAGTGTATGTCTTTGATACTTGGTGTAAGTGTGAGTCTGTGTTACTGGGTATCAGTGTATGTCTTTGTGACTTGGTATCAGTGTATGTCTTTGTTACTGCTGGGTGTCAGTGTGTGTCTGTGTTACTGGGTATCAGTGTATGTCTTTGTGACTAGGTATCAGTGTATGTCTTTGTTACTGGGTGTCAGTGTGTGTCTGCGTTACTGGGTATCAGTGTATGTCTTTGTGACTTGGTGTCAGTGTCTGTCTTTGTTACTGGGTGTCAGTGTGTGTCTGTGTTCCTGGGTATCAGTGTATGTCTTTGTGACTTGGTGTCAGTGTATGTCTTTGTTACTGGGTGTCAGTGTGTGTCGTTGTGACTTGGTGTCAGTGTATGTCTTTGTTACTTGGTGTAAGTGTGTGTCTGTGATACTGGGTGTCAGTGTATGTCTTTGTTACTTGGTGTAAGTGTGTGTCTGTGATACTGGGTATCAGTGTATGTGTTTGTGACTTTTTGTCAGTGGATGTCTTCGTTACTGGGTGTCAGTGTATGTCTTTGTTACTTGGTGTCAGTGTCTGCCTGTGTTACTTTGTGTAAGTGTATGTCTTTGTTACTTGGTTTAAGTGTGCGTCTGTGTTACTGGGTATCAGTGTGTGTCTTTGTTACTGGGTATCAGTGTATGTCTTTGTGACTTGGTATCAGTGTATGTCTTTGTTCCTGGGTGTCAGTGTGTGTCTGTGTTCCTGGGTATCAGTGTATGTCTTTGTGACTTGGTGTCAGTGTATGTCTTTGTTACTTGGTGTAAGTGTGTGTCTGTGATACTGGGTGTCCGTGTATGTCTTTGTTACTTGGGGTGTAAGTGTGTGTCTGTGATACTGGGTGTCAGTGTATGTCTTTGTTACTGGGTGTAAGTGTGTGTCTGTGATACTGGGTATCAGTGTATGTCTTTGTGACTTGGTGTCAGTGTATGTCTTTGTTACTTGGTGTCAGTGTATTTCTTTGTTACTTGGTGTAAGTATATGCCTGTGTTACTTTGTGTAAGTGTATGTCTTTGTTACTTGGTGTAAGTGTGCGTCTGTGTTACTGGGTATCAGTGTGTGTCTTTGTTACTGGGTATCAGTGTATGTCTTTGTGACTTGGTATCAGTGTATGTCTTTGTTCCTGGGTGTCAGTGTGTGTCTGTGTTCCTGGGTATCAGTGTATGTCTTTGTGACTTGGTGTCAGTGTATGTCTTTGTTACTTGGTGTAAGTGAGTGTCTGTGATACTGGGTGTCAGTGTATGTCTTTGTTACTTGGTGTAAGTGTGTGTCTGTGATACTTGGTGTCAGTGTCTGTCTTTGTTACTGGGTGTCAGTGTGTGTCTGTGTTCCTGGGTATCAGTGTATGTCTTTGTGACTTGGTGTCAGTGTATGTCTTTGTTACTTGGTGTCAGTGTATGTCTTTGTTACTTGGTGTAAGTGTGTGTCTTTGTTACATGTTGTAATTGTAAGTCTTTGTTACTTGGTGTCAGTGTATGTCTTTGTTACTTGGTGTCAGTGTATGTCTTTGTTACTTGGTGTCAGTGTGTGTCTGTGTTACTGGGTATCAGTGTATGTCTTTGTGACTTGGTATCAGTGTCTGTCTTTGTTACTGGGTGTCAGTGTGTGTCTGTGTTCCCGGGTATCAGTGTATGTCTTTGTGACTTGGTGTCAGTGTATGTCTTTGTTACTGGGTGTCAGTGTGTGTCTTTGTGACTTGGTGTCAGTGTATGTCTTTGATACTTGGTGTAAGTGTGTGTCTGTGATACTGGGTGTCAGTGTATGTCTTTGTTACTTGGTGTAAGTGTGTGTGATTTTGTTACATGTTGTAATTGTAAGTCTTTGTTACTTGGTGTCAGTGTATGTCTTTGTTACTTGGTGTCAGTGTGTGTCTGTGTTACTGGGTATCAGTGTATGTCTTTGTGACTTGGTATCAGTGTCTGTCTTTGTTACTGGGTGTCAGTGTGTGTCTGTGTTCCCGGGTATCAGTGTATGTCTTTGTGACTTGGTGTCAGTGTATGTCTTTGTTACTGGGTGTCAGTGTGTGTCTTTGTGACTTGGTGTCAGTGTATGTCTTTGATACTTGGTGTAAGTGTGAGTCTGTGTTACTGGGTATCAGTGTATGTCTTTGTGACTTGGTATCAGTGTATGTCTTTGTGACTTGGTATCAGTGTCTGTCTTTGTTACTGGGTGTCAGTGTGTCTGTGTTCCTGGGTATCAGTGTATGTCTTTGTGACTTGGTGTCAGTGAATGTCTTTGTTACTGGGTGTCAGTGTGTGTCTTTGTGACTTGGTGTCAGTGTATGTCTTTGTTACTTGGTGGAAGTGTGTGGCTGTGATACTGGGTGTCAGTGTATGTGTTTGTGACTTGTTGTCAGTGGATGTCTTCGTTACTGGGTGTCAGTGTATGTCTTTGTTACTTGGTGTCAGTATCTGCCTGTGTTACTTTGTGTAAGTGTATGTCTTTGTTACTTGGTGTAAGTGTGCGTCTGTGTTACTGGGTATCAGTGTGTGTCTTTGTTACTGGGTATCAGTGTATGTCTTTGTTCCTGGGTGTAAGTGTGTGTCTGTGATACTGGGTATCAGTGTATGTCTTTGTTACTTGGTGTCAGTTTATGTCTTTGTTACTTGGTGTAAGTGTATGTCTTTGATACTTGGTGTCAGTGCATGTGTTTGTGACTTGTTGTCAGTGGATGTCTTCGTTACTGGGTGTCAATGTATGTCTTTGTTACTTGGTGTAAGTGTATGTCTGTGTTACTTGGTGTAAGTGTATGTCTTTGTTACTTGGTGTAAGTGTGCGTCTGTGTTACTGGGTATCAGTGTATGTCTTTGTTACTGGGTATCAGTGTATGTCTTTGTGACTTGGTGTCAGTGTATGTCTTTGTTACTGGGTATCAGTGCATGTCAAAATACTTGGTGTTAGTGTATGTCTTTGTTACTTTGTGTCAGTGTGTTTCTGTTTTACTGGGTATCAGTGTTTGTCTTTGTTACTGTGTATCAGTGTGTGTTGGTGACACTAGGTGTCAGTATTTAGTTTAGTTCAGAGATACAGCACTGAAACAGGCCCTCCGGCCCACCGAGTCTGTGCCGACCATCAACCAAACATTTATACTCATCCAACACGAATCCCATATTCCAATAACATCCCCACCGTCCCCTATATATTTCCCTACCACCTACCTATACTAGGGGCAATTTATAATGGCCAATTAACCTACCAACCTGCAAGTCTTTGGGATGTGGGGGAAACCGGAGCACCCGGAGGAAACCCACGCAGACACAGGGAGAACTTGCAAACTCCGTACAGGCAGTACCCAGAATCGAACCCGGGTCCCTGGAGCTGTGAGGCTGCAGTGCTAACCACTGTGCCACTGTGCCGCCCAGTGTGTATCTTTGTTTCTGGGTGTCAGTGTATGTCTTTGTTACTTGGTGTAAGTGTGTGTCTGTGATACTGGGTGTCAGTGTATGTCTTTGTTACTTGGTGTAAGTGTGTGTCTTTGTTACATGGTGTAATTGTAAGTCTTTGTTACTTGGTGTCAGTGTATGTCTTTTTTACTTGGTGTCAGTGTGTGTCTGTGTTACTGGGTATCAGTGTATGTCTTTGTGACTTGGTATCAGTGTCTGTCTTTGTTACTGGGTGTCAGTGTGTGTCTGTGTTCCTGGGTATCAGTGTATGTCTTTGTGACTTGGTGTCAGTGTATGTCTTTGTTACTTGGTGTCAGTGTATGTCTTTGTTACTTGGTGTAAGTGCAAGTCTTTGTTACTTGGTGTCAGTGTACGTCTTTGTTACTTGGTGTCAGTGTGTGTCTGTGTTACTGGGTATCAGTGTATGTCTTTGTGACTTGGTATCAGTGTCTGTCTTTGTTACTGGGTGTCAGTCTGTGTCTGTGTTCCTGGGTATCAGTGTATGTCTTTGTTACTGGGTGTCAGTGTGTGTCTTTGTGACTTGGTGTCAGTGTATGTCTTTGTTACTTGGTGTCAGTGTATGTCTTTGTTACTTGGTGTAAGTGTGTGTCTGTGATACTGGGCGTCAGTGTATGTGTTTGTTACTTGGTGTAAATGTGTGTCTTTGTTACATGGTGTAACTGTAAGTCTTTGTTACTTGGTGTCAGTGTATGTCTTTGTTACTTGGTGTCAGTGTGTGTCTGTGTTACTGGGTATCAGTGTATGCCTTTGTGACTTGGTATCAGTGTCTGTCTTTGTTACTGGGTGTCAGTGTGTGTCTGTGTTCCTGGGTATCAGTGTATGTCTTTGTTACTGGGTGTCAGTGTGTGTCTTTGTGACTTGGTGTCAGTGTATGTCTTTGTTACTGGGTGTCAGTGTGTGTCTGTGTTACTGGGTATCAGTGTATGTCTTTGTGACTTGGTATCAGTGTATGTCTTTGTTACTGGGTGTCAGTGTGTGTCTGCGTTACTGGGTATCAGTGTATGTCTTTGTGACTTGGTATCAGTGTCTGTCTTTGTTACTGGGTGTCAGTGTGTGTCTGTGTTCCTGGGTATCAGTGTATGTCTTTGTGACTTGGTGTCAGTGTATGTCTTTGTTACTGGGTGTCAGTGTGTGTCTTTGTGACTTGGTGTCAGTGTATGTCTTTGTTACTTGGTGTAAGTGTGTGTCTGTGATATTGGGTATCAGTGTATGTCTTTGTGACTTGGTATCAGTGTATGTCTTTGTTACTGGGTGTCAGTGTGTGTCTGTGTTCCTGGGTATCAGTGTATGTCTTTGTGACTTGGTGTCAGTGCATGTCTTTGTGACTTGGTATCAGTGTCTGTCTTTGTTACTTGGTGTAAGTGTGTGTCTGTGATACTGGGTGTCAGTGTATGTCTTTGTTACTTGGTGTCAGTTTATGTCTTTGTTACTTGGTGTAAGTGTATTTCTTTGTTACTTGGTGTCAGTGCATGTGTTTGTGACTTGTTGTCAGTGGATGTCTTCGTTACTGGGTGTCAGTGTATGTCTGTGTTACTTGGTGTAAGTGTATGTCTTTGTTACTTGGTGTAAGTGTATGTCTTTGTTACTTGGTGTAAGTGTGCGTCTGTGTTACTGGGTATCAGTGTATGTCTTTGTTACTGGGTATCAGTGTATGTCTTTGTGACTTGGTGTCAGTGTATGTCTTTGTTACTGGGTATCAGTGCATGTCAAAATACTTGGTGTTAGTGTATGTCTTTGTTACTTTGTGTCAGTGTGTTTCTGTTTTACTGGGTATCAGTGTTTGTCTTTGTTACTGTGTATCAGTGTGTGTTGGTGACACTAGGTGTCAGTATTTAGTTTAGTTCAGAGATACAGCACTGAAACAGGCCCTCCGGCCCACCGAGTCTGTGCCGACCATCAACCAAACATTTATACTCATCCAACACGAATCCCATATTCCAATAACATCCCCACCGTCCCCTATATATTTCCCTACCACCTACCTATACTAGGGGCAATTTATAATGGCCAATTAACCTACCAACCTGCAAGTCTTTGGGATGTGGGGGAAACCGGAGCACCCGGAGGAAACCCACGCAGACACAGGGAGAACTTGCAAACTCCGTACAGGCAGTACCCAGAATCGAACCCGGGTCCCTGGAGCTGTGAGGCTGCAGTGCTAACCACTGTGCCACTGTGCCGCCTAGTGTGTATCTTTGTTTCTGGGTGTCAGTGTATGTCTTTGTTACTTGGTGTAAGTGTGTGTCTGTGATACTGGGTGTCAGTGTATGTCTTTGTTACTTGGTGTAAGTGTGTGTCTTTGTTACATGGTGTAATTGTAAGTCTTTGTTACTTGGTGTCAGTGTATGTCTTTTTTACTTGGTGTCAGTGTGTGTCTGTGTTACTGGGTATCAGTGTATGTCTTTGTGACTTGGTATCAGTGTCTGTCTTTGTTACTGGGTGTCAGTGTGTGTCTGTGTTCCTGGGTATCAGTGTATGTCTTTGTGACTTGGTGTCAGTGTATGTCTTTGTTACTTGGTGTCAGTGTATGTCTTTGTTACTTGGTGTAAGTGCAAGTCTTTGTTACTTGGTGTCAGTGTACGTCTTTGTTACTTGGTGTCAGTGTGTGTCTGTGTTACTGGGTATCAGTGTATGTCTTTGTGACTTGGTATCAGTGTCTGTCTTTGTTACTGGGTGTCAGTCTGTGTCTGTGTTCCTGGGTATCAGTGTATGTCTTTGTTACTGGGTGTCAGTGTGTGTCTTTGTGACTTGGTGTCAGTGTATGTCTTTGTTACTTGGTGTCAGTGTATGTCTTTGTTACTTGGTGTAAGTGTGTGTCTGTGATACTGGGCGTCAGTGTATGTGTTTGTTACTTGGTGTAAATGTGTGTCTTTGTTACATGGTGTAACTGTAAGTCTTTGTTACTTGGTGTCAGTGTATGTCTTTGTTACTTGGTGTCAGTGTGTGTCTGTGTTACTGGGTATCAGTGTATGCCTTTGTGACTTGGTATCAGTGTCTGTCTTTGTTACTGGGTGTCAGTGTGTGTCTGTGTTCCTGGGTATCAGTGTATGTCTTTGTTACTGGGTGTCAGTGTGTGTCTTTGTGACTTGGTGTCAGTGTATGTCTTTGTTACTGGGTGTCAGTGTGTGTCTGTGTTACTGGGTATCAGTGTATGTCTTTGTGACTTGGTATCAGTGTATGTCTTTGTTACTGGGTGTCAGTGTGTGTCTGCGTTACTGGGTATCAGTGTATGTCTTTGTGACTTGGTATCAGTGTCTGTCTTTGTTACTGGGTGTCAGTGTGTGTCTGTGTTCCTGGGTATCAGTGTATGTCTTTGTGACTTGGTGTCAGTGTATGTCTTTGTTACTGGGTGTCAGTGTGTGTCTTTGTGACTTGGTGTCAGTGTATGTCTTTGTTACTTGGTGTAAGTGTGTGTCTGTGATATTGGGTATCAGTGTATGTCTTTGTGACTTGGTATCAGTGTATGTCTTTGTTACTGGGTGTCAGTGTGTGTCTGTGTTCCTGGGTATCAGTGTATGTCTTTGTGACTTGGTGTCAGTGCATGTCTTTGTGACTTGGTATCAGTGTCTGTCTTTGTTACTTGGTGTAAGTGTGTGTCTGTGATACTGGGTGTCAGTGTATGTCTTTGTTACTTGGTGTCAGTTTATGTCTTTGTTACTTGGTGTAAGTGTATTTCTTTGTTACTTGGTGTCAGTGCATGTGTTTGTGACTTGTTGTCAGTGGATGTCTTCGTTACTGGGTGTCAGTGTATGTCTGTGTTACTTGGTGTAAGTGTATGTCTTTGTTACTTGGTGTAAGTGTATGTCTTTGTTACTTGGTGTCAGTGCATGTGTTTGTGACTTGTTGTCAGTGGATGTCTTCGTTACTGGGTGTCAGTGTATGTCTGTGTTACTTGGTGTAAGTGTATGTCTTTGTTACTTGGTGTAAGTGTGCGTCTGTGTTACTGGGTATCAGTGTGTGTCTTTGTTACTGGGTATCAGTTTGTTTCTGTGTTACTGGGTATCAGTGTTTGTCTTTGTTACTGTGTATCAGTGTGTGTTACTGGGTGTCAGTGTGTGTCTGTGACACTAGGTGTTCAGTATTTAGTTTAGTTTAGAGATACAGCACTGAAACAGGCCCTCCGGCCCACCGAGTCTGTGCCGACCATCAACCAAACATTTATACTCATCCTACACGAATCCCATATTCCAATAACATCCCCACTGTCCCCTATATATTTCCCTACCACCTACCTATACGAGGGGCAATTTATAATGGCCAATTAACCTACCAACCTGCAAGTCTTTGGGATGTGGGAGGAAACCGGAGCACCCGGAGGAAACCCACGCAGACACAGGGAGAACTTGCAAACTCCGTACAGGCAGTACCCAGAATCGAACCCGGGTCCCTGGAGCTGTGAGGCTGCAGTGCTAACCACTGTGCCACTGTGCCGCCCAGTGTGTATCTTTGTTTCTGGGTGTCAGTGTATGTCTTTGTTACTTGGTGTAATTGTGTGTCTGTGATACTGGGTGTCAGTGTATGTCTTTGTTACTTGGTGTAAGTGTGTGTCTTTGTTACATGGTGTCATTGTAAGTCTTTGTTACTTGGTGTCAGTGTATGCCTTTTTTACTTGGTGTCAGTGTGTGTCTGTGTTACTGGGTATCAGTGTATGTCTTTGTGACTTGGTATCAGTGTCTGTCTTTGTTACTGGGTGTCAGTGTGTGTCTGTGTTCCTGGGTATCAGTGTATGTCTTTGTGACTTGGTGTCAGTGTATGTCTTTGTTACTTGGTGTCAGTGTATGTCTTTGTTACTTGGTGTAAGTGCAAGTCTTTGTTACTTGGTGTCAGTGTATGTCTTTGTTACTTGGTGTCAGTGTGTGTCTGTGTTACTGGGTATCAGTGTATGTCTTTGTGACTTGGTATCAGTGTCTGTCTTTGTTACTGGGTGTCAGTGTGTGTCTGTGTTCCTGGGTATCAGTGTATGTCTTTGTTACTGGGTGTCAGTGTGTGTCTTTGTGACTTGGTGTCAGTGTATGTCTTTGTTACTTGGTGTCAGTGTATGTCTTTGTGACTTGGTATCAGTGTCTGTCTTTGTTACTTGGTGTAAGTGTGTGTCTGTGATACTTGGTGTCAGTGTATGTCTTTGTTACTTGGTGTAAATGTGTGTCTTTGTTACATGGTGTAACTGTAAGTCTTTGTTACCTGGTGTCAGTGTATGTCTTTGTTACTTGGTGTCAGTGTGTGTCTGTGTTACTGGGTATCAGTGTATGCCTTTGTGACTTGGTATCAGTGTCTGTCTTTGTTACTGGGTGTCAGTGTGTGTCTGTGTTCCTGGGTATCAGTGTATGTCTTTGTTACTGGGTGTCAGTGTGTGTCTTTGTGACTTGGTGTCAGTGTATGTCTTTGTTACTGGGTGTCAGTGTGTGTCTGTGTTACTGGGTATCAGTGTATGTCTTTGTGACTTGGCATCAGTGTATGTCTTTGTTACTGGGTGTCAGTGTGTGTCTGCGTTACTGGGTATCAGTGTATGTCTTTGTGACTTGGTATCAGTGTCTGTCTTTGTTACTGGGTGTCAGTGTGTGTCTGTGTTCCTGGGTATCAGTGTATGTCTTTGTGACTTGGTGTCAGTGTATGTCTTTGTTACTGGGTGTCAGTGTGTGTCTTTGTGACTTGGTGTCAGTGTATGTCTTTGTTACTTGGTGTAAGTGTGTGTCTGTGATACTGGGTATCAGTGTATGTCTTTGTGACTTGGTATCAGTGTATGTCTTTGTTACTGGGTGTCAGTGTGTGTCTGTGTTCCTGGGTATCAGTGTATGTCTTTGTGACTTGGTATCAGTGTCTGTCTTTGTTACTTGGTGTAAGTGTGTGTCTGTGATACTGGGTGTCAGTGTATGTCTTTGTTACTTGGTGTCAGTTTATGTCTTTGTTACTTGGTGTAAGTGTATGTCTTTGTTACTTGGTGTCAGTGCATGTGTTTGTGACTTGTTGTCAGTGGATGTCTTCGTTACTGGGTGTCAGTGTATGTCTGTGTTACTTGGTGTAAGTGTATGTCTTTGTTACTTGGTGTAAGTGTATGTCTTTGTTACTTGTTGTCAGTGCATGTGTTTGTGACTTGTTGTCAGTGGATGTCTTCGTTACTGGGTGTTAGAGTATGTCTGTGTTACTTGGTGTAAGTGTATGTCTTTGTTACTTGGTGTAAGTGTGCGTCTGTGTTACTGGGTATCAGTGTGTGTCTTTGTTACTGGGTATCAGTGTATGTCTTTGTGACTTGGTGTCAGTGTATGTCTTTGTTACTTGGTGTAAGTGTGTGTCTGTGATACTGGGTGTCAGTGTATGTCTTTGTTACTTGGTGTAAGTGTGTGTCTTTGTTACATGGTGTAATTGTAAGTCTTTGTTACTTGGTGTCAGTGTATGCCTTTTTTACTTGGTGTCAGTGTGTGTCTGTGTTACTGGGTATCAGTGTATGTCTTTGTGACTTGGTATCAGTGTCTGTCTTTGTTACTGGGTGTCAGTGTGTGTCTGTGTTCCTGGGTATCAGTGTATGTCTTTGTGACTTGGTGTCAGTGTATGTCTTTGTTACTTGGTGTCAGTGTATGTCTTTGTTACTTGGTGTAAGTGCAAGTCTTTGTTACTTGGTGTCAGTGTATGTCTTTGTTACTTGGTGTCAGTGTGTGTCTGTGTTACTGGGTATCAGTGTATGTCTTTGTGACTTGGTATCAGTGTCTGTCTTTGTTACTGGGTGTCAGTGTGTGTCTGTGTTCCTGGGTATCAGTGTATGTCTTTGTTACTGGGTGTCAGTGTGTGTCTTTGTGACTTGGTGTCAGTGTATGTCTTTGTTACTTGGTGTCAGTGTATGTCTTTGTGACTTGGTATCAGTGTCTGTCTTTGTTACTTGGTGTAAGTGTGTGTCTGTGATACTTGGTGTCAGTGTATGTCTTTGTTACTTGGTGTAAATGTGTGTCTTTGTTACATGGTGTAACTGTAAGTCTTTGTTACCTGGTGTCAGTGTATGTCTTTGTTACTTGGTGTCAGTGTGTGTCTGTGTTACTGGGTATCAGTGTATGCCTTTGTGACTTGGTATCAGTGTCTGTCTTTGTTACTGGGTGTCAGTGTGTGTCTGTGTTCCTGGGTATCAGTGTATGTCTTTGTTACTGGGTGTCAGTGTGTGTCTTTGTGACTTGGTGTCAGTGTATGTCTTTGTTACTGGGTGTCAGTGTGTGTCTGTGTTACTGGGTATCAGTGTATGTCTTTGTGACTTGGCATCAGTGTATGTCTTTGTTACTGGGTGTCAGTGTGTGTCTGCGTTACTGGGTATCAGTGTATGTCTTTGTGACTTGGTATCAGTGTCTGTCTTTGTTACTGGGTGTCAGTGTGTGTCTGTGTTCCTGGGTATCAGTGTATGTCTTTGTGACTTGGTGTCAGTGTATGTCTTTGTTACTGGGTGTCAGTGTGTGTCTTTGTGACTTGGTGTCAGTGTATGTCTTTGTTACTTGGTGTAAGTGTGTGTCTGTGATACTGGGTATCAGTGTATGTCTTTGTGACTTGGTATCAGTGTATGTCTTTGTTACTGGGTGTCAGTGTGTGTCTGTGTTCCTGGGTATCAGTGTATGTCTTTGTGACTTGGTATCAGTGTCTGTCTTTGTTACTTGGTGTAAGTGTGTGTCTGTGATACTGGGTGTCAGTGTATGTCTTTGTTACTTGGTGTCAGTTTATGTCTTTGTTACTTGGTGTAAGTGTATGTCTTTGTTACTTGGTGTCAGTGCATGTGTTTGTGACTTGTTGTCAGTGGATGTCTTCGTTACTGGGTGTCAGTGTATGTCTGTGTTACTTGGTGTAAGTGTATGTCTTTGTTACTTGGTGTAAGTGTATGTCTTTGTTACTTGTTGTCAGTGCATGTGTTTGTGACTTGTTGTCAGTGGATGTCTTCGTTACTGGGTGTTAGAGTATGTCTGTGTTACTTGGTGTAAGTGTATGTCTTTGTTACTTGGTGTAAGTGTGCGTCTGTGTTACTGGGTATCAGTGTGTGTCTTTGTTACTGGGTATCAGTGTATGTCTTTGTGACTTGGTGTCAGTGTATGTCTTTGTTACTTGGTGTAAGTGTGTGTCTGTGATACTGGGTGTCAGTGTATGTCTTTGTTACTTGGTGTAAGTGTGTGTCTTTGTTACATGGTGTAATTGTAAGTCTTTGTTACTTGGTGTCAGTGTATGCCTTTTTTACTTGGTGTCAGTGTGTGTCTGTGTTACTGGGTATCAGTGTATGTCTTTGTGACTTGGTATCAGTGTCTGTCTTTGTTACTGGGTGTCAGTGTGTGTCTGTGTTCCTGGGTATCAGTGTATGTCTTTGTGACTTGGTGTCAGTGTATGTCTTTGTTACTTGCTGTCAGTGTATGTCTTTGTTACTTGGTGTAAGTGCAAGTCTTTGTTACTTGGTGTCAGTGTATGTCTTTGTTACTTGGTGTAAGTGTGTGTCTGTGATATTGGGTATCAGTGTATGTCTTTGTGACTTGGTATCAGTGTATGTCTTTGTTACTGGGTGTCAGTGTGTGTCTGTGTTCCTGGGTATCAGTGTATGTCTTTGTGACTTGGTGTCAGTGCATGTCTTTGTGACTTGGTATCAGTGTCTGTCTTTGTTACTTGGTGTAAGTGTGTGTCTGTGATACTGGGTGTCAGTGTATGTCTTTGTTACTTGGTGTCAGTTTATGTCTTTGTTACTTGGTGTAAGTGTATTTCTTTGTTACTTGGTGTCAGTGCATGTGTTTGTGACTTGTTGTCAGTGGATGTCTTCGTTACTGGGTGTCAGTGTATGTCTGTGTTACTTGGTGTAAGTGTATGTCTTTGTTACTTGGTGTAAGTGTATGTCTTTGTTACTTGGTGTCAGTGCATGTGTTTGTGACTTGTTGTCAGTGGATGTCTTCGTTACTGGGTGTCAGTGTATGTCTGTGTTACTTGGTGTAAGTGTATGTCTTTGTTACTTGGTGTAAGTGTGCGTCTGTGTTACTGGGTATCAGTGTGTGTCTTTGTTACTGGGTATCAGTTTGTTTCTGTGTTACTGGGTATCAGTGTTTGTCTTTGTTACTGTGTATCAGTGTGTGTTACTGGGTGTCAGTGTGTGTCTGTGACACTAGGTGTCAGTATTTAGTTTAGTTTAGAGATACAGCACTGAAACAGGCCCTCCGGCCCACCGAGTCTGTGCCGACCATCAACCAAACATTTATACTCATCCTACACGAATCCCATATTCCAATAACATCCCCACTGTCCCCTATATATTTCCCTACCACCTACCTATACGAGGGGCAATTTATAATGGCCAATTAACCTACCAACCTGCAAGTCTTTGGGATGTGGGAGGAAACCGGAGCACCCGGAGGAAACCCACGCAGACACAGGGAGAACTTGCAAACTCCGTACAGGCAGTACCCAGAATCGAACCCGGGTCCCTGGAGCTGTGAGGCTGCAGTGCTAACCACTGTGCCACTGTGCCGCCCAGTGTGTATCTTTGTTTCTGGGTGTCAGTGTATGTCTTTGTTACTTGGTGTAATTGTGTGTCTGTGATACTGGGTGTCAGTGTATGTCTTTGTTACTTGGTGTAAGTGTGTGTCTTTGTTACATGGTGTCATTGTAAGTCTTTGTTACTTGGTGTCAGTGTATGCCTTTTTTACTTGGTGTCAGTGTGTGTCTGTGTTACTGGGTATCAGTGTATGTCTTTGTGACTTGGTATCAGTGTCTGTCTTTGTTACTGGGTGTCAGTGTGTGTCTGTGTTCCTGGGTATCAGTGTATGTCTTTGTGACTTGGTGTCAGTGTATGTCTTTGTTACTTGGTGTCAGTGTATGTCTTTGTTACTTGGTGTAAGTGCAAGTCTTTGTTACTTGGTGTCAGTGTATGTCTTTGTTACTTGGTGTCAGTGTGTGTCTGTGTTACTGGGTATCAGTGTATGTCTTTGTGACTTGGTATCAGTGTCTGTCTTTGTTACTGGGTGTCAGTGTGTGTCTGTGTTCCTGGGTATCAGTGTATGTCTTTGTTACTGGGTGTCAGTGTGTGTCTTTGTGACTTGGTGTCAGTGTATGTCTTTGTTACTTGGTGTCAGTGTATGTCTTTGTGACTTGGTATCAGTGTCTGTCTTTGTTACTTGGTGTAAGTGTGTGTCTGTGATACTTGGTGTCAGTGTATGTCTTTGTTACTTGGTGTAAATGTGTGTCTTTGTTACATGGTGTAACTGTAAGTCTTTGTTACCTGGTGTCAGTGTATGTCTTTGTTACTTGGTGTCAGTGTGTGTCTGTGTTACTGGGTATCAGTGTATGCCTTTGTGACTTGGTATCAGTGTCTGTCTTTGTTACTGGGTGTCAGTGTGTGTCTGTGTTCCTGGGTATCAGTGTATGTCTTTGTTACTGGGTGTCAGTGTGTGTCTTTGTGACTTGGTGTCAGTGTATGTCTTTGTTACTGGGTGTCAGTGTGTGTCTGTGTTACTGGGTATCAGTGTATGTCTTTGTGACTTGGCATCAGTGTATGTCTTTGTTACTGGGTGTCAGTGTGTGTCTGCGTTACTGGGTATCAGTGTATGTCTTTGTGACTTGGTATCAGTGTCTGTCTTTGTTACTGGGTGTCAGTGTGTGTCTGTGTTCCTGGGTATCAGTGTATGTCTTTGTGACTTGGTGTCAGTGTATGTCTTTGTTACTGGGTGTCAGTGTGTGTCTTTGTGACTTGGTGTCAGTGTATGTCTTTGTTACTTGGTGTCAGTGTGTGTCTGTGATACTGGGTATCAGTGTATGTCTTTGTGACTTGGTATCAGTGTATGTCTTTGTTACTGGGTGTCAGTGTGTGTCTGTGTTCCTGGGTATCAGTGTATGTCTTTGTGACTTGGTATCAGTGTCTGTCTTTGTTACTTGGTGTAAGTGTGTGTCTGTGATACTGGGTGTCAGTGTATGTCTTTGTTACTTGGTGTCAGTTTATGTCTTTGTTACTTGGTGTAAGTGTATGTCTTTGTTACTTGGTGTCAGTGCATGTGTTTGTGACTTGTTGTCAGTGGATGTCTTCGTTACTGGGTGTCAGTGTATGTCTGTGTTACTTGGTGTAAGTGTATGTCTTTGTTACTTGGTGTAAGTGTATGTCTTTGTTACTTGTTGTCAGTGCATGTGTTTGTGACTTGTTGTCAGTGGATGTCTTCGTTACTGGGTGTTAGAGTATGTCTGTGTTACTTGGTGTAAGTGTATGTCTTTGTTACTTGGTGTAAGTGTGCGTCTGTGTTACTGGGTATCAGTGTGTGTCTTTGTTACTGGGTATCAGTGTATGTCTTTGTGACTTGGTGTCAGTGTATGTCTTTGTTACTTGGTGTAAGTGTGTGTCTGTGATACTGGGTGTCAGTGTATGTCTTTGTTACTTGGTGTAAGTGTGTGTCTTTGTTACATGGTGTAATTGTAAGTCTTTGTTACTTGGTGTCAGTGTATGCCTTTTTTACTTGGTGTCAGTGTGTGTCTGTGTTACTGGGTATCAGTGTATGTCTTTGTGACTTGGTATCAGTGTCTGTCTTTGTTACTGGGTGTCAGTGTGTGTCTGTGTTCCTGGGTATCAGTGTATGTCTTTGTGACTTGGTGTCAGTGTATGTCTTTGTTACTTGCTGTCAGTGTATGTCTTTGTTACTTGGTGTAAGTGCAAGTCTTTGTTACTTGGTGTCAGTGTATGTCTTTGTTACTTGGTGTCAGTGTGTGTCTGTGTTACTGGGTATCAGTGTATGTCTTTGTGACTTGGTATCAGTGTCTGTCTTTTTTACTGGGTGTCAGTGTGTGTCTGTGTTCCTGGGTATCAGTGTATGTCTTTGTTACTGGGTGTCAGTGTGTGTCTTTGTGACTTGGTGTCAGTGTATGTCTTTGTTACTTGGTGTCAGTGTATGTCTTTGTGACTTGGTATCAGTGTCTGTCTTTGTTACTTGGTGTAAGTGTGTGTCTGTGATACTGGGTGTCAGTGTATGTCTTTGTTACTTGGTGTAAATGTGTGTCTTTGTTACATGGTGTAACTGTAAGTCTTTGTTACCTGGTGTCAGTGTATGTCTTTGTTACTTGGTGTCAGTGTGTGTCTGTGTTACTGGGTATCAGTGTATGCCTTTGTGACTTGGTATCAGTGTCTGTCTTTGTTACTGGGTGTCAGTGTGTGTCTGTGTTCCTGGGTATCAGTGTATGTCTTTGTTACTGGGTGTCAGTGTGTGTCTTTGTGACTTGGTGTCAGTGTATGTCTTTGTTACTGGGTGTCAGTGTGTGTCTGTGTTACTGGGTATCAGTGTATGTCTTTGTGACTTGGTATCAGTGTATGTCTTTGTTACTGGGTGTCAGTGTGTGTCTGCGTTACTGGGTATCAGTGTATGTCTTTGTGACTTGGTATCAGTGTCTGTCTTTGTTACTGGGTGTCAGTGTGTGTCTGTGTTCCTGGGTATCAGTGTATGTCTTTGTGACTTGGTGTCAGTGTATGTCTTTGTTACTGGGTGTCAGTGTGTGTCTTTGTGACTTGGTGTCAGTGTATGTCTTTGTTACTTGGTGTAAGTGTGTGTCTGTGATACTGGGTATCAGTGTATGTCTTTGTGACTTGGTATCAGTGTATGTCTTTGTTACTGGGTGTCAGTGTGTGTCTGTGTTCCTGGGTATCAGTGTATGTCTTTGTGACTTGGTGTCAGTGTATGTCTTTGTGACTTGGTATCAGTGTCTGTCTTTGTTACTTGGTGTAAGTGTGTGTCTGTGATACTGGGTGTCAGTGTATGTCTTTGTTACTTGGTGTCAGTTTATTTCTTTGTTACTTGGTGTAAGTGTATGTCTTTGTTACTTGGTGTCAGTGCATGTGTTTGTGACTTGTTGTCAGTGGATGTCTTCGTAACTGGGTGTCAGTGTATGTCTGTGTTACTTGGTGTAAGTGTATGTCTTTGTTACTTGGTGTAAGTGTATGTCTTTGTTACTTGGTGTCAGTGCATGTGTTTGTGACTTGTTGTCAGTGGATGTCTTCGTTACTGGGTGTCAGAGTATGTCTGTGTTACTTGGTGTAAGTGTATGTCTTTGTTACTTGGTGTAAGTGTGCGTCTGTGTTACTGGGTATCAGTGTGTGTCTTTGTTACTGGGTATCAGT
Source organism: Heterodontus francisci (assembly GCF_036365525.1). NCBI lineage: Eukaryota > Metazoa > Chordata > Chondrichthyes > Heterodontiformes > Heterodontidae > Heterodontus > Heterodontus francisci. The sequence continues at coordinate 12,237,937 of NW_027140867.1, read as the reverse complement.
GTATGTCTTTGTTACTGGGTGTCAGTGTGTGTCTTTGTGACTTGGTGTCAGTGTATGTCTTTGTTACTTGGTGTCAGTGTATGTCTTTGTGACTTGGTATCAGTGTCTGTCTTTGTTACTTGGTGTAAGTGTGTGTCTGTGATACTTGGTGTCAGTGTATGTCTTTGTTACTTGGTGTAAATGTGTGTCTTTGTTACATGGTGTAACTGTAAGTCTTTGTTACCTGGTGTCAGTGTATGTCTTTGTTACTTGGTGTCAGTGTGTGTCTGTGTTACTGGGTATCAGTGTGTGTCTTTGTGACTTGGTGTCAGTGTATGTCTTTGTTACTGGGTGTCAGTGTGTGTCTGTGTTACTGGGTATCAGTGTATGTCTTTGTGACTTGGTATCAGTGTATGTCTTTGTTACTGGGTGTCAGTGTGTGTCTGCGTTACTGGGTATCAGTGTATGTCTTTGTGACTTGGTATCAGTGTCTGTCTTTGTTACTGGGTGTCAGTGTGTGTCTGTGTTCCTGGGTATCAGTGTATGTCTTTGTGACTTGGTGTCAGTGTATGTCTTTGTTACTGGGTGTCAGTGTGTGTCTTTGTGACTTGGTGTCAGTGTATGTCTTTGTTACTTGGTGTAAGTGTGTGTCTGTGATACTGGGTATCAGTGTATGTCTTTGTGACTTGGTATCAGTGTATGTCTTTGTTACTGGGTGTCAGTGTGTGTCTGTGTTCCTGGGTATCAGTGTATGTCTTTGTGACTTGGTGTCAGTGTATGTCTTTGTGACTTGGTATCAGTGTCTGTCTTTGTTACTTGGTGTAAGTGTGTGTCTGTGATACTGGGTGTCAGTGTATGTCTTTGTTACTTGGTGTCAGTTTATTTCTTTGTTACTTGGTGTAAGTGTATGTCTTTGTTACTTGGTGTCAGTGCATGTGTTTGTGACTTGTTGTCAGTGGATGTCTTCGTAACTGGGTGTCAGTGTATGTCTGTGTTACTTGGTGTAAGTGTATGTCTTTGTTACTTGGTGTAAGTGTATGTCTTTGTTACTTGGTGTCAGTGCATGTGTTTGTGACTTGTTGTCAGTGGATGTCTTCGTTACTGGGTGTCAGAGTATGTCTGTGTTACTTGGTGTAAGTGTATGTCTTTGTTACTTGGTGTAAGTGTGCGTCTGTGTTACTGGGTATCAGTGTGTGTCTTTGTTACTGGGTATCAGTGTATGTCTTTGTTACTGGGTGTCAGTGTGTGTCTTTGTGACTTGGTGTCAGTGTATGTCTTTGTTACTTGGTGTCAGTGTATGTCTTTGTGACTTGGTATCAGTGTCTGTCTTTGTTACTTGGTGTAAGTGTGTGTCTGTGATACTTGGTGTCAGTGTATGTCTTTGTTACTTGGTGTAAATGTGTGTCTTTGTTACATGGTGTAACTGTAAGTCTTTGTTACCTGGTGTCAGTGTATGTCTTTGTTACTTGGTGTCAGTGTGTGTCTGTGTTACTGGGTATCAGTGTATGCCTTTGTGACTTGGTATCAGTGTCTGTCTTTGTTACTGGGTGTCAGTGTGTGTCTGTGTTCCTGGGTATCAGTGTATGTCTTTGTTACTGGGTGTCAGTGTGTGTCTTTGTGACTTGGTGTCAGTGTATGTCTTTGTTACTGGGTGTCAGTGTGTGTCTGTGTTACTGGGTATCAGTGTATGTCTTTGTGACTTGGCATCAGTGTATGTCTTTGTTACTGGGTGTCAGTGTGTGTCTGCGTTACTGGGTATCAGTGTATGTCTTTGTGACTTGGTATCAGTGTCTGTCTTTGTTACTGGGTGTCAGTGTGTGTCTGTGTTCCTGGGTATCAGTGTATGTCTTTGTGACTTGGTGTCAGTGTATGTCTTTGTTACTGGGTGTCAGTGTGTGTCTTTGTGACTTGGTGTCAGTGTATGTCTTTGTTACTTGGTGTAAGTGTGTGTCTGTGATACTGGGTATCAGTGTATGTCTTTGTGACTTGGTATCAGTGTATGTCTTTGTTACTGGGTGTCAGTGTGTGTCTGTGTTCCTGGGTATCAGTGTATGTCTTTGTGACTTGGTATCAGTGTCTGTCTTTGTTACTTGGTGTAAGTGTGTGTCTGTGATACTGGGTGTCAGTGTATGTCTTTGTTACTTGGTGTCAGTTTATGTCTTTGTTACTTGGTGTAAGTGTATGTCTTTGTTACTTGGTGTCAGTGCATGTGTTTGTGACTTGTTGTCAGTGGATGTCTTCGTTACTGGGTGTCAGTGTATGTCTGTGTTACTTGGTGTAAGTGTATGTCTTTGTTACTTGGTGTAAGTGTATGTCTTTGTTACTTGTTGTCAGTGCATGTGTTTGTGACTTGTTGTCAGTGGATGTCTTCGTTACTGGGTGTCAGAGTATGTCTGTGTTACTTGGTGTAAGTGTATGTCTTTGTTACTTGGTGTAAGTGTGCGTCTGTGTTACTGGGTATCAGTGTGTGTCTTTGTTACTGGGTATCAGTGTATGTCTTTGTGACTTGGTGTCAGTGTATGTCTTTGTTACTTGGTGTAAGTGTGTGTCTGTGATACTGGGTGTCAGTGTATGTCTTTGTTACTTGGTGTAAGTGTGTGTCTTTGTTACATGGTGTAATTGTAAGTCTTTGTTACTTGGTGTCAGTGTATGCCTTTTTTACTTGGTGTCAGTGTGTGTCTGTGTTACTGGGTATCAGTGTATGTCTTTGTGACTTGGTATCAGTGTCTGTCTTTGTTACTGGGTGTCAGTGTGTGTCTGTGTTCCTGGGTATCAGTGTATGTCTTTGTGACTTGGTGTCAGTGTATGTCTTTGTTACTTGCTGTCAGTGTATGTCTTTGTTACTTGGTGTAAGTGCAAGTCTTTGTTACTTGGTGTCAGTGTATGTCTTTGTTACTTGGTGTCAGTGTGTGTCTGTGTTACTGGGTATCAGTGTATGTCTTTGTGACTTGGTATCAGTGTCTGTCTTTTTTACTGGGTGTCAGTGTGTGTCTGTGTTCCTGGGTATCAGTGTATGTCTTTGTTACTGGGTGTCAGTGTGTGTCTTTGTGACTTGGTGTCAGTGTATGTCTTTGTTACTTGGTGTCAGTGTATGTCTTTGTGACTTGGTATCAGTGTCTGTCTTTGTTACTTGGTGTAAGTGTGTGTCTGTGATACTGGGTGTCAGTGTATGTCTTTGTTACTTGGTGTAAATGTGTGTCTTTGTTACATGGTGTAACTGTAAGTCTTTGTTACCTGGTGTCAGTGTATGTCTTTGTTACTTGGTGTCAGTGTGTGTCTGTGTTACTGGGTATCAGTGTATGCCTTTGTGACTTGGTATCAGTGTCTGTCTTTGTTACTGGGTGTCAGTGTGTGTCTGTGTTCCTGGGTATCAGTGTATGTCTTTGTTACTGGGTGTCAGTGTGTGTCTTTGTGACTTGGTGTCAGTGTATGTCTTTGTTACTGGGTGTCAGTGTGTGTCTGTGTTACTGGGTATCAGTGTATGTCTTTGTGACTTGGTATCAGTGTATGTCTTTGTTACTGGGTGTCAGTGTGTGTCTGCGTTACTGGGTATCAGTGTATGTCTTTGTGACTTGGTATCAGTGTCTGTCTTTGTTACTGGGTGTCAGTGTGTGTCTGTGTTCCTGGGTATCAGTGTATGTCTTTGTGACTTGGTGTCAGTGTATGTCTTTGTTACTGGGTGTCAGTGTGTGTCTTTGTGACTTGGTGTCAGTGTATGTCTTTGTTACTTGGTGTAAGTGTGTGTCTGTGATACTGGGTATCAGTGTATGTCTTTGTGACTTGGTATCAGTGTATGTCTTTGTTACTGGGTGTCAGTGTGTGTCTGTGTTCCTGGGTATCAGTGTATGTCTTTGTGACTTGGTGTCAGTGTATGTCTTTGTGACTTGGTATCAGTGTCTGTCTTTGTTACTTGGTGTAAGTGTGTGTCTGTGATACTGGGTGTCAGTGTATGTCTTTGTTACTTGGTGTCAGTTTATTTCTTTGTTACTTGGTGTAAGTGTATGTCTTTGTTACTTGGTGTCAGTGCATGTGTTTGTGACTTGTTGTCAGTGGATGTCTTCGTAACTGGGTGTCAGTGTATGTCTGTGTTACTTGGTGTAAGTGTATGTCTTTGTTACTTGGTGTAAGTGTATGTCTTTGTTACTTGGTGTCAGTGCATGTGTTTGTGACTTGTTGTCAGTGGATGTCTTCGTTACTGGGTGTCAGAGTATGTCTGTGTTACTTGGTGTAAGTGTATGTCTTTGTTACTTGGTGTAAGTGTGCGTCTGTGTTACTGGGTATCAGTGTGTGTCTTTGTTACTGGGTATCAGTGTATGTCTTTGTGACTTGGTGTCAGTGTATGTCTTTGTTACTTGGTGTAAGTGTGTGTCTGTGATACTGGGTGTCAGTGTATGTCTTTGTTACTTGGTGTAAGTGTGTGTCTTTGTTACATGGTGTAATTGTAAGTCTTTGTTACTTGGTGTCAGTGTATGTCTTTTTTACTTGGTGTCAGTGTGTGTCTGTGTTACTGGGTATCAGTGTATGTCTTTGTGACTTGGTATCAGTGTCTGTCTTTGTTACTGGGTGTCAGTGTGTGTCTGTGTTCCTGGGTATCAGTGTATGTCTTTGTGACTTGGTGTCAGTGTATGTCTTTGTTACTTGGTGTCAGTGTATGTCTTTGTTACTTGGTGTAAGTGCAAGTCTTTGTTACTTGGTGTCAGTGTATGTCTTTGTTACTTGGTGTCAGTGTGTGTCTGTGTTACTGGGTATCAGTGTATGTCTTTGTGACTTGGTATCAGTGTCTGTCTTTGTTACTGGGTGTCAGTGTGTGTCTGTGTTCCTGGGTATCAGTGTATGTCTTTGTTACTGGGTGTCAGTGTGTGTCTTTGTGACTTGGTGTCAGTGTATGTCTTTGTTACTTGGTGTCAGTGTATGTCTTTGTTACTTGGTGTAAGTGTGTGTCTGTGATACTGGGTGTCAGTGTATGTCTTTGTTACTTGGTGTAAATGTGTGTCTTTGTTACATGGTGTAACTGTAAGTCTTTGTTACTTGGTGTCAGTGTGTGTCTGTGTTACTGGGTATCAGTGTATGCCTTTGTGACTTGGTATCAGTGTCTGTCTTTGTTACTTGGTGAAAGAGAATGTCTTTGTTTCTTGGTGTAAGTGCATGTCTTTGTTACTTGGTGTAAGTGTGTATCTGTGTTACTGGGTATCAGTGTATGTCTTTGTTACTTGGTGTCAGTGTATGTCTTTGTTACTTGGTGTAAGTGTGTGTCTGTGTCACTGGGTATCAGTGTATGTCTTTGTTACTTGGTGTCAGTGTATGTCTTTGTTACTTGGTGTAAGTGTGTGTCTGTGTTACTGGGTATAAGTGTATGTCTGTGTTGCTGGGGGTCAGTGTATGTCTGTGTTTCTTGGTGGAAGTGTGTGTCTTTGTTACTTGGTGTAATTGTATGTCTTTGTCACTTGGTTTCAGTGTGTGTCTGTGTTACTTGGTGTAAGTGTATGTCTTTGTTACTTGGTGTAAGTGTGTGTCTGTTTTCCTGGGTGTCAGCGTATGTGTTTGTGACTTGGTGTCAGTGTATGTCTCTGTTTCTGGGTGTCAGTGTATGTCTTTGTTACTTGGTGTCTGTGCATGTCTTTGTTACTTGGTGTGAGTGTATGTCTTTGTTACTTGGTGTCATTGTATGTGTTTGTGACTTGGTGTCACTGTATGTCTTTGTTACTTGGTGTAAGTGTATGTCAAAATACTTGGTGTAAGTGTATGTCTGTGTTACTTGGTGTAAGTGTATGTCTTTGTTACTTGGTGTAAGTGTGCGTCTGTGTTACTGGGTATCAGTGTATGTCTTTGTTACTTGCTGTCAGTGTATGTTTTTGATACTTGGTGTAAGTGTGTGTCTGTTTTCCTGGGTGTCAGTGTATGTGTTTGTGACTTGGTGTCAGTGTATGTCTTTGTTTCTGGGTGTCAGTGTATGTCTTTGTTACTTGGTGTCAGTGCATGTCTTTGTTACTTGGTGTGAGTGTATGTCTTTGTTACTTGGTGTCATTGTATGTGTTTGTGACTTGGTGTCACTGTATGTCTTTGTTACTTGGTGTAAGTGTATGTCAAAATACTTGGTGTAAGTGTATGTCTGTGTTACTGGGTGTAAGTGTATGTCTTTGTTACTTGGTGTAAGTGTGCGTCTGTGTTACTGGGTATCAGTGTATGTCTTTGTTACTTGCTGTCAGTGTATGTTTTTGATACTTGGTGTAATTGTGTGTCTGTGTTACAGGGTATCAGAGTATGTCTTTTTTACTTGCTGTCAGTGTATGTCTGTGTTACTTGGTGTAGGTGCGTGTCTGTGTTACTGGGTGTCAGTGTGTGTCTGTGTTACTTGCTGTAAGTGTGTGTCTTTGTGACTTGGTGTCAGTGTATGTCTTTGTTACTTGGTATCAGTGTATGTCTTTGTGACTTGGTGTAATTGTCTGTCTTTGTTACTTGGTGTAAGTGTATGTCTTTGTTACTTGGTGTCAGTGTATGTCTGTGTTACTTGGTGTAAGTGTGTGGCTTTGTTACTTGGTGTAAGTGTGTGTCTGTGTTACTGGGTATCAGTGTTTATCTTTGTTACTTGGTGTAAGTGTGAGTCTGTGTTACTGGGTATCAGTGCATGTCTTTGTTACTTGGTGTCATTGTTTGTCTTTGTTACTTGGTGTAAGTGTGTGTCTGTGATACTGGGTATCAGTGTATGTCTTTGTGACTTATTATCAGTGTATGTCTTTGTTACTGGGTGTCAGTGTGTGTCTGTGTTCCTGGGTATCAGTGTAAGTCTTTGTGACTTGGTGTCAGTGTATGTCTTTGTGACTTGGTATCAGTGTCTGTCTTTGTTACTTGGTGTAAGTGTGTGTCTGTGATACTGGGTGTCAGTGTATGTCTTTGTTACTTGGTGTCAGTTTATTTCTTTGTTACTTGGTGTAAGTGTATGTCTTTGTTACTTGGTGTCAGTGCATGTGTTTGTGACTTGTTGTCAGTGGATGTCTTCGTAACTGGGTGTCAGTGTATGTCTGTGTTACTTGGTGTAAGTGTATGTCTTTGTTACTTGGTGTAAGTGTATGTCTTTGTTACTTGGTGTCAGTGCATGTGTTTGTGACTTGTTGTCAGTGGATGTCTTCGTTACTGGGTGTCAGAGTATGTCTGTGTTACTTGGTGTAAGTGTATGTCTTTGTTACTTGGTGTAAGTGTGCGTCTGTGTTACTGGGTATCAGTGTGTGTCTTTGTTACTGGGTATCAGTGTATGTCTTTGTGACTTGGTGTCAGTGTATGTCTTTGTTACTTGGTGTAAGTGTGTGTCTGTGATACTGGGTGTCAGTGTATGTCTTTGTTACTTGGTGTAAGTGTGTGTCTTTGTTACATGGTGTAATTGTAAGTCTTTGTTACTTGGTGTCAGTGTATGTCTTTTTTACTTGGTGTCAGTGTGTGTCTGTGTTACTGGGTATCAGTGTATGTCTTTGTGACTTGGTATCAGTGTCTGTCTTTGTTACTGGGTGTCAGTGTGTGTCTGTGTTCCTGGGTATCAGTGTATGTCTTTGTGACTTGGTGTCAGTGTATGTCTTTGTTACTTGGTGTCAGTGTATGTCTTTGTTACTTGGTGTAAGTGCAAGTCTTTGTTACTTGGTGTCAGTGTATGTCTTTGTTACTTGGTGTCAGTGTGTGTCTGTGTTACTGGGTATCAGTGTATGTCTTTGTGACTTGGTATCAGTGTCTGTCTTTGTTACTGGGTGTCAGTGTGTGTCTGTGTTCCTGGGTATCAGTGTATGTCTTTGTTACTGGGTGTCAGTGTGTGTCTTTGTGACTTGGTGTCAGTGTATGTCTTTGTTACTTGGTGTCAGTGTATGTCTTTGTTACTTGGTGTAAGTGTGTGTCTGTGATACTGGGTGTCAGTGTATGTCTTTGTTACTTGGTGTAAATGTGTGTCTTTGTTACATGGTGTAACTGTAAGTCTTTGTTACTTGGTGTCAGTGTGTGTCTGTGTTACTGGGTATCAGTGTATGCCTTTGTGACTTGGTATCAGTGTCTGTCTTTGTTACTTGGTGAAAGAGAATGTCTTTGTTTCTTGGTGTAAGTGCATGTCTTTGTTACTTGGTGTAAGTGTGTATCTGTGTTACTGGGTATCAGTGTATGTCTTTGTTACTTGGTGTCAGTGTATGTCTTTGTTACTTGGTGTAAGTGTGTGTCTGTGTCACTGGGTATCAGTGTATGTCTTTGTTACTTGGTGTCAGTGTATGTCTTTGTTACTTGGTGTAAGTGTGTGTCTGTGTTACTGGGTATAAGTGTATGTCTGTGTTGCTGGGGGTCAGTGTATGTCTGTGTTTCTTGGTGGAAGTGTGTGTCTTTGTTACTTGGTGTAATTGTATGTCTTTGTCACTTGGTTTCAGTGTGTGTCTGTGTTACTTGGTGTAAGTGTATGTCTTTGTTACTTGGTGTAAGTGTGTGTCTGTTTTCCTGGGTGTCAGCGTATGTGTTTGTGACTTGGTGTCAGTGTATGTCTCTGTTTCTGGGTGTCAGTGTATGTCTTTGTTACTTGGTGTCTGTGCATGTCTTTGTTACTTGGTGTGAGTGTATGTCTTTGTTACTTGGTGTCATTGTATGTGTTTGTGACTTGGTGTCACTGTATGTCTTTGTTACTTGGTGTAAGTGTATGTCAAAATACTTGGTGTAAGTGTATGTCTGTGTTACTTGGTGTAAGTGTATGTCTTTGTTACTTGGTGTAAGTGTGCGTCTGTGTTACTGGGTATCAGTGTATGTCTTTGTTACTTGCTGTCAGTGTATGTTTTTGATACTTGGTGTAAGTGTGTGTCTGTTTTCCTGGGTGTCAGTGTATGTGTTTGTGACTTGGTGTCAGTGTATGTCTTTGTTTCTGGGTGTCAGTGTATGTCTTTGTTACTTGGTGTCAGTGCATGTCTTTGTTACTTGGTGTGAGTGTATGTCTTTGTTACTTGGTGTCATTGTATGTGTTTGTGACTTGGTGTCACTGTATGTCTTTGTTACTTGGTGTAAGTGTATGTCAAAATACTTGGTGTAAGTGTATGTCTGTGTTACTGGGTGTAAGTGTATGTCTTTGTTACTTGGTGTAAGTGTGCGTCTGTGTTACTGGGTATCAGTGTATGTCTTTGTTACTTGCTGTCAGTGTATGTTTTTGATACTTGGTGTAATTGTGTGTCTGTGTTACAGGGTATCAGAGTATGTCTTTTTTACTTGCTGTCAGTGTATGTCTGTGTTACTTGGTGTAGGTGCGTGTCTGTGTTACTGGGTGTCAGTGTGTGTCTGTGTTACTTGCTGTAAGTGTGTGTCTTTGTGACTTGGTGTCAGTGTATGTCTTTGTTACTTGGTATCAGTGTATGTCTTTGTGACTTGGTGTAATTGTCTGTCTTTGTTACTTGGTGTAAGTGTATGTCTTTGTTACTTGGTGTCAGTGTATGTCTGTGTTACTTGGTGTAAGTGTGTGGCTTTGTTACTTGGTGTAAGTGTGTGTCTGTGTTACTGGGTATCAGTGTTTATCTTTGTTACTTGGTGTAAGTGTGAGTCTGTGTTACTGGGTATCAGTGCATGTCTTTGTTACTTGGTGTCATTGTTTGTCTGTGTTACTTGGTGTAAGTGTGTGTCTGTGTTACTGGGTATCAGTGTATGACTATTGACTTACTGTCAGGGTATGTCTTTGTTACTTGGTGTAAGTGTGTGTCTGTGTTACTGGGTATCAGTGTATGTCTATATGACTTGGTATCAGTGTATGTCTTTGTTACTGGGTTTCAGTGTGTGTCTGTGTTACTGTGTTTCAGTGTATGTCTTTGTGACTTGGTATCAGTGTCCGTCTTCGTTACTGGGTGTCAGTGTGTGTCTGTGTTACTGGGTATCAGTGTATGTATTTGTGACTTGCTCTCAGTGTATGTCTTTGTTACTGGGTGTCAGTGTGTGTCTTTGTGACTTGGTGTCAGTGTATGTCTGTGTTTCTTGGTGTCAGTGTATGTCTGTGTTTCTTGGTATAAGTGTGTGTCTGTGCATCAGTGTATGTCTTTGTGACTTGGTGTCAGTGTATGTCTTTGTTACTGGGTGTCAGTGTATTTCTGTGTTACTGGGGGTCAGTGTGTTTCTGTGTTACTGGGCGTCAGTGTATGTCTTTGTTACTTTGTATCAGTGTATGTCTTTGTTACTTGGTATCAGTGTATGTCTTTGTGACTTGGTGTAATTGTCTGTCTTTGTTACTTGGTGTAAGTGTATGTCTTTGTTACTTGGTGTCAGTGTATGTCTTTGTTACTTGGTGTATGGGTGTGTCTGTGATACTGGGTATCAGTGTATGTCTTTGTTACTTGGTGTCAGTGTATGTCTGTGTTACTGGGTTTCAGTGTGTGTCTGTGTATCAGTGTATGTCTTTGTGACTTGGTGTCAGTGTATGTCTTTGTTACTGGGTTTCAGTGTGTGTCTTTGTGACTTGGTGTCAGCGTATGTCTGTGTTACTTGGTGTCAGTGTATGTCTGTGTTTCTTGGTATAAGTGTGTGTCTGTGCATCAGTGTATGTCTTGGTGATTTGGTGTCAGTGTATGTCTTTGTTACTGGGTGTCAGTGTATGTCTGTGTTACTGGGGGTCAGTGTGTTTCTGTGTTACTGGGGGTCAGTGTATGTCTTTGTTACTTTGTATCAGTGTATGTCTGTGTTACTTGGTGTAAGTGTGTGTCTTTGTTTCTTGGTGTAAGTGCATGTCTTTGTTACTTGGTGTAAGTGTGTGTCTGTGTTACTTGGTGTAAGTGTATGTCTTTGTTACTTGGTGTAAGTGTGCGTCTGTGTTACTGGGTATCAGTGTATGTCTTTGTTACTTGGTGTCAGTGCATGTCTTTGTTACTTAATGTCAGTGTATGTCTTTGTTACTTGGTGTAAGTGTGTGTCTGTTTTACTGGGTATCAGTGTCTGTCTTTGTTACTTGGTGTCAGTGTGTGTCTGTGTTACTGGGTGTCAGTGTATGTGTTTCTGACTTGGTGTCAGTGTATGTCTTTGTTACTTGGTGTCAGTGCATGTCTTTGTTACTTGGTGTGAGTGTATGTCTTTGTTACTTGGTGTCATTGTATGTGTTTGTGACTTGGTGTCACTGTTTGTCTTTGTTACTTGGTGTAAGTGTATGTCAAAATACTTGGTGTAAGTGTATGTCTGTGTTACTTGGTGTCAGTGTATGTTTTTGATACTTGGTGTAAGTGTGCGTCAGTGGTACTGGGTATCAGTGTATGTCTTTGTTACTTGCTGTCAGTGTATGTTTTTGATACTTGGTGTAATTGTGTGTCTGTGTTACAGGGTATCAGTGTATGTCTTTGTTACTTTCTGTCAGTGTATGTCTGTGTTACTTGGTGTAAGTGCGTGTCTGTGTTACTGGGTGTCAGTGTGTGTCTGTGTTACTGGGTATCAGTGTATGTCTTTGTGACTTGGTGTCAGTGGATGTCTTTGTTACTGGGTATCAGTGTATGTCTTTGTTGCTTGTTGTGAGTGTATGTCTTTGTTACTTGGTGTAAGTGTGTGTCTGTGTTACTGGGTATAAGTGAATGTCTGTGTTGCTGGGGGTCAGTGTATGTCTGTGTTACTTGGTGGAAGTGTGTGTCTTTGTTACTTGGTGTAATTGTATGTCTTTGTCACTTGGTTTCAGTGTATGTCTTTGTTACTTGGTGTAAGTGTGTGTCTGTTTTACTGGGTATCAGTGTCTGTCTTTGTTACTTGGTGTCAGTGTGTGTCTGTGTTACTGGGTGTCAGTGTATGTCTTTTTTTCTGGGTGTCAGTGCATGTCTTTGTTATTTGGTGTGAGTGTATGTCTTTGTTACTTGGTGTCATTGTATGTGTTTGTTACTTGGTGTAAGTGTATGTCTTTGTTACTTGGTGTCATTGTATGTGTTTGTTACTTGGTGTAAGTGTATGTCAAAATACTTGGTTTAAGTGTATGTCTGTGTTACTTGGTGTAAGTGTATGTCTTTGTTACTTGGTGTAATTGTATGTCAAAATACTTGGTGTAAGTGTATGTCTGTGTTACTTGGTGTAAGTGTATGTCTTTGTTACTTGGTGTAATTGTGCGTCTGTGTTACTGGGTATCAGTGTATGTCTTTGTTACTTGCTGTCAGTGTATGTTTTTGATACTTGGTGTAATTGTGTGTCTGTGTTACAGGGTATCAGTGTATGTCTTTGTTACTTGCTGTCAGTGTATGTCTGTGTTACTTGGTGTAAGTGCGTGTCTGTGTTACTGGGTGTCAGTGTGTGTCTGTGTTACTTGGTGTAAGTGTGTGTCTTTGTTACTTGGTGTCCTTGTGTGTCTGTGTTACTGGGTGTCAGTGTATGTCTTTGTTACTTGGTGTAAGTGTGTGTCTGTGTTACTGGGTATCAGTGTTTGTCTTTGTTACTTGGTGTAAGTGTGTGTCTGTGTTCCTGGGTATCAGTGCATGTCTTTGTTACTTGGTGTCAGTGTATGTCTGTGTTACTTGGTGTAAGTGTGTGTCTATGTTACTGGGTATCAGTGGGTGTCTTTGTGACTTGGTGTCAGTGTATGTCTTTGTTACTTGATGTCAGTGTATGTCTGTGTTACTTGGTGTCAGTGTATGTCTGTGTTTCTTAGTATAAGTGTGTGTCTGTGTATCAGTGTATGACTTTGTGACTTGGTGTCAGTGTATGTCTTTGTTACCGGGGGTCAGTGTATGTCTGTGTTACTGGGGGTCAGTGTGTGTCTGTGTTACTGGGGTCAGTGTATGTCTTTGTTACTTTGTATCAGTGTATGTCTGTGTTACTTGGTATCAGTGTATGTCTTTGTGACTTGGTGTCAGTGTATGTCTTTGTGACTTGGTGTCAGTGTATGTCTTTGTTACTTGGTGTAAGTGTGTGTCTGTGATACTGGGTATCAGTGTATGTCTTTGTTACTTGGTGTCAGTGTATGTCTGTGTTACTTGGTATCAGTGTATGTCTTTGTGACTTGGTGTCAGTGTATGTCTTTGTTACTTGGTGTAAGTGTGTGTCTGTGATACTGGGTATCAGTGCATGTCTTTGTTACTTGGTGTCAGTGTATGTCTGTGTTACTTGGTGCAAGTGTGTGTCTGTGTATCAGTGTATGTCTTTGTGACTTGGTGTCAGTGTATATCTGTGTTACTGGTGGTCAGTGTGTGTCTGTGTTACTGGGGGTCAGTGTGTTTCTGTGTCACTGGGTATCAGTGTGTGTCTGTGTTACTGGGGGTCAGTGTGTTTCTGTGTCACTGGGTATCAGTGTCTGTCTTTGTTACTTGTTGTAAGTGTACGTCATTGTTACTTGGTGTCAGTGTATTTGTTTGTGACTTGGTGTCAGTGTCTGTCTTTGTTCCTGTTTATTAGTGTTTCTCTGTGTGACTGGGTGTCAGTGTGTGTTTGTTTGTGTTACTGGGTGTCAGTGTGTATCTGTGACACTAGGTGTCAGTATTTAGTTTAGTTTAGAGATGCAGCACTTCAACAGGCCCTTCTGCCCACCGAGTCTGTGCAGACCGTTAACCACCAATTTATACTAATCCTACATTAATCCTGTATTCCTATCACATCCGCACCTGTCCCTATATATTTCCCTGCCACCTACCTATACTAGGGGCAATTTATGATGGCCAATTAGCCTATCAACCTGCAAGTCTTTGGCATGTGGGAGGAAACTGGAGCACCCGGAGGAAACCCACGCAGACACAGGGAGAACTTGCAAACTCCGCGCAGGCAGTCCCCAGAATCGAACCCGGGTCCCTGCAGCTGTGAGTCTGCGGTGCTAACCACTGCGCCAATGTGCCACATACCCCCCAACCCCCCTCCCCCCCCGCCCCCCCACAGTGTGTGCCTGTGTTACTGGGTATCAGTGTATGTCTTTGTTACTTGGTGTCAGTGTATGTCTGTGTTACTTGGTGTAAGTGCGTGTCTGTGTTACTGGGTGTCAGTGTGTGTCTGTGTTACTTGGTGTAAGTGTGTGTCTTTGTTACTTGGTGTCCTTGTGTGTCTGTGTTACTGGGTGTCAGTGTATGTCTTTGTTACTTGGTGTAAGTGTGTGTCTGTGTTACTGGGAATCAGTGTTTGTCTTTGTTACTTGGTGTAAGTGTGTGTCTGTGTTACTGGGTATCAGTGCATGTCTTTGTCACTTGGTGTCAGTGTATGTCTGTGTTACTTTATTGTAAGTGTGTGTCTGTGTTACTGGGTATCAGTGTATGACTTTGTGACTTGCTGTCAGTGTATGTCTTTGTTACTGGGTGCCAGTGTGTGTCTATGTGACATGTTGTCAGTGTATGTCTTTGTTACTTGGTGTAAGTGTGTGTCTGTGTTACTGGGTATCAGTGTATGTCTTTGTTACTTGGTGTCAGTGTATGTCTTTATGACTTGGTATCAGTGTATGTCTTTGTTACTGGGTGTCAGTGTGTGTCTGTGTTACTGGGTTTCAGTGTATGTCTTTGTGACTTGGTATCAGTGTCCGTCTTTGTTACTTGGTGTCAGTTTATGTCTGAGTTACTTGGTGTAACTGTGTCTTTGTTACTTGGTGTAAGTGTATGTCTTTGTGACTTGCTGTCTGTGTATGTCTTTGTTACTTGGTGTCAGTGTGTGTCTGTGTTACTGGGTATCAGTGTATGTCTTTGTGACTGGGTGTCAGTGTGTGTCTGTGTTACTGGGGATCAGTGTATGTCTTTGAGACTTGGTATCAGTGTGTGTGTTTGTGACTTGGTATCAGTGTATGTCTTTGTTACTGGGTGTCAGTGTGTGTCTGTGTTCCTGGGTATCAGTGCATGTCTGTGTTACTTGGTGTAAGTGTGTGTCTGTGTTCCTGGGTGTCAGTGTTTGTCTGTGTTACTTGGTGTAAGTCCGTGTCTTTGTTACTTGGTGTCCGTGTGTGTCTGTGTTGCTGGGTGTCAGTGTATGTCTTTGTTACTGGGTGTCAGTGTTTGTCTTTGTTACTTGGTGCAAGTGTGTGTCTGTGTTCCTTGGTGTAAGTGTGTGTCTGTGTTACTGGGTATCAGTGTATGTCTCTGTTACTTGGTGTCAGTGGTTCTCTGTGTTATTGGGTGTCAGTGCATGTTTGTCTGTGTTACTGGGTGTCAGTTTGCATCTGTGACACTAGGTGTCATTGTTTAGTTTTGTTTTGAGATACAGCACTTTAACAGGCCCTTCGGCCCACCGAGTCAGTGCCGACCATCAACCACCCATTTATACTAATCCTACACTAATCCCGTATTTATATCACATCGCCACCTATCCCTATACATTTCCCTACCACCTACCTATACTAGGGGCAATTTATAATGGCCAATTAACCTATCAACCTGCAAGTCTTTGGCATGTGGGAGGAAACCGGAGCCACGGGAGGAAACTCATGCTGACACAGGGAGAACTCACAAACTCCGCACAGGCAGAACCCAGAATCGAACCCGGGTCCCTGGAGCTGTGAGGCTGCGGTGCTAACCACTGCGCCAGTGTGCCACCCGCCACCCGACCCCAGTGTGTGCCCGTGTTACTGCGTATCAGTTTCTGTCTTTGTTACTTGGTGTAAGTGTGTGTCTGTGTTACTGGGTATTAGTGTATGTCTTTGTTACTTGGTGTCAGTGTATGTCTGTGTTACTTGGTGTAATTGTGCGTCTGTGTTAATGGGTATCATTGTATGTCTTTGTGACTTGGTATCAGTGTATGTCTTTGTTACTGGGTGTCAGTGTGTGTCTTTGTGAATTGTTGTCAGTGCATGTCTTTGTTACTTGGTGTAAGTGTATGTCAAAATACTTGGTGTAAGTGTATGTCTTTGTTACTTGGTGTAATTGTCTGTCTTTGTTACTTGGTGTAAGTGTATGTCTTTGTAACTTGGTGTCAGTGTATGTCTTTGTTACTTGGTGTCAGTGTATGTCTTTGTTACTTGGTGTAAGTGTGTGTCTTTGTTACTTGGTGTCAGTGTGTGTCTGTGTTACTGGGTATCAGTGTTTGTCTTTGTGACTTGGTATCAGTGTATGACTTTGTTACTGGGTGTCAGTGTGTGTCTGTGTTGCTGGGTATCAGTGTATGTCTTTGTGACTTGGTATCTGTGTATGTCTTTGTTACTGGGTGTCAGTGTGTGTCTGTGTTACTGGGTATCAGTGTATGTCTTTGTGACTTGGTATCAGTGTATGTCTTTGTTACTGGGTGTCAGTGTGTGTCTGTGTTACTTGGTGTAAGTGTGTGTCTTTGTTACTTGGTATCCGTGTGTGTCTGTGTTACTGGGTGTCAGTGTATGTCTTTGTTACTTTGTGTCAGTGTATGTCTGTGTTACTTGGTGTAAGTGTGCGTCTGTGTTACTGGGTGTCAGTGTATGTCTTTGTGACTTGGTATCAGTGTATGTCTTTGTTACTGGGTGTCAGTGTGTGTCTTTGTGACTTGTTGTCAGTGTATGTCTTTGTTACTAGGTGTAAGTGTCTGTCTGTGTTCCTGGGTATCAGTGTATGTCTTTGTTACTTGGTGTCAGTGTATGTCAAAATACTTGTTGGAAGTGTATGTCTTTGTTACTTGGTGTAATTGTCTGTCTTTGCTACTTGGTGTAAGTGTATGTCTTTGTAACTTGGTGTCAGTGTATGTCTTTGTTACTTGGTGTCAGTGTATGTCTGTGTTACTTGCTGTAAGTGTGTGTCTCTGTTGCTGGATATCAGTGTATGTCTTTGTTACTGGGTGTCAGTGTATGTCTGTGTTGCTTTGTGTAAGTGTGTGTCTGTGTTACTGGGTGTCAGTGTGTGTCTGTGTTACTTGGTGTAAGTGTGTGTCTTTGTTACTTGGTGTCCGTGTGTGTCTGTGTTACTGGGTGTCAGTGTATGTCTTTGTTACTTTGTGTCAGTGTATGTCTGTGTTACTTGGTGTAAGTGTGCGTCTGTGTTACTGGGTATCAGTGTATGTCTTTGTGACTTGGTATCAGTGCATGTCTTTGTTACTGGGTGTCAGTGTGTGTCTTTGTGACTTGTTGTCAGTGTATGTCTTTGTTACTAGGTGTAAGTGTCTGTCTGTGTTACTGTGTATCAGTGTATGTCTTTGTTACTTGGTGTCAGTGTATGTCAAAATACTTGTTGTAAGTGTATGTCTTTGTTACTTGGTGTAATTGTCTGTCTTTGTTACTTGGTGTAAGTGTATGTCTTTGTAACTTGGTGTCAGTGTATGTCTTTGTTACTTGGTGTCAGTGTATGTCTGTGTTACTTGGTGTAAGTGTGTGTCTTTGTTACTTGGTGTAAGAGTATGTCTTTGTTACTGGGTGTCTCTGTAAGTCTTTGTTACTTGGTAGTCGTTGTGTGTCTGTGTTACTGGGTATCTGTGTATTTCTTTGTGACTTGGTATCAGTGTATGTCTTTGTTACTGGGTGTCAGTGTGTGTCTTTGTGACTTGGTGTCAGTGCATGTCTTTGTTACTTGGTGTAAGTGTGTGTCTGTGTTACTGGGTATCAGTGCATGCCTTTGTTACTTGGTGTCAGTGCATTTCAAAATACTTGGTGTAAGTGTACGTCTTTGTTAATTGGTGCAATTGTCTGTCTTTGTTACTTGGTGTAAGTGTATGACTTTGAAACTTGGTGTCAGTGTATGTCTTTGTTACTTGGTGTCAGTTTATGTCTGAGTTACTTGGTGTAACTGTGTCTTTGTTGCTTGGTGTAAGTGTATGACTTTGTGACTTGCTGTCTGTGTATGTCTTTGTTACTTGGTGTCAGTGTGTGTCTGTGTTACTGGGTATCAGTGTATGTCTTTGTGATTGGGTGTCAGTGTTTGTCTTTGTTACTTGGTGCAAGTGTGTGTCTGTGTTCCTTGGTGTAAGTGTGTGTCTGTGTTACTGGGTATCAGTGTATGTCTTTGTTACTTGGTGTCAGTGGTTCTCTGTGTTATTGGGTGTCAGTGCATGTTTGTCTGTGTTACTGGGTGTCAGTTTGCATCTGTGACACTAGGTGTCATTGTTTAGTTTTGTTTTGAGATACAGCACTTTAACAGGCCCTTCGGCCCACCGAGTCAGTGCCGACCATCAACCACCCATTTATACTAATCCGACACTAATCCCGTATTTATATCACATCCCCACCTATCCCTATACATTTCCCTACCACCTACCTATACTAGGGGCAATTTATAATGGCCAATTAACCTATCAACCTGCAAGTCTTTGGCATGTGGGAGGAAACCGGAGCCCCGGGAGGAAACTCACGCTGACACAGGGAGAACTCACAAACTCCGCACAGGCAGAACCCAGAATCGAACCCGGGTCCCTGGAGCTGTGAGGCTGCGGTGCTAACCACTGCGCCAGTGTGCCACCCGCCACCCGACCCCAGTGTGTGCCCGTGTTACTGCGCATCAGTTTCTGTCTTTGTTACTTGGTGTAAGTGTGTGTCTGTG
This sequence comes from Heterodontus francisci, assembly GCF_036365525.1. Taxonomy (NCBI): domain Eukaryota; kingdom Metazoa; phylum Chordata; class Chondrichthyes; order Heterodontiformes; family Heterodontidae; genus Heterodontus; species Heterodontus francisci. The sequence goes on along the minus strand of NW_027140867.1, from coordinate 12,219,623 downwards.
TTACTGGGTATCAGTGTATGTCTTTGTTACTTGGTGTCAGTGTATGTCTGTGTTACTTGGTGTAAGTGTGCGTCTGTGTTACTGGGTATCAATGTATGTCTTTGTGACTTGGTATCAGTGTATGTCTTTGTTACTGGGTGTCAGTGTGTGTCTTTGTGAATTGTTGTCAGTGCATGTCTTTGTTACTTGGTGTAAGTTTGTGTCTGTGTTACTGGGTATCAGTGTATGTCTTTGTTACTTGGTGTCAGTGTATGTCAAAATACTTGGTGTAAGTGTATGTCTTTGTTACTTGGTGTAATTGTCTGTCTTTGTTACTTGGTGTAAGTGTATGTCTTTGTAACTTGGTGTCAGTGTATGTCTTTGTTACTTGGTGTCAGTGTATGTCTTTGTTACTTGGTGTCAGTGTGTGTCTGTGTTACTGGGTATCAGTGTATGTCTTTGTGACTTGGTATCTGTGTATGTCTTTGTTACTGGGTGTCAGTGTGTGTCTGTGTTACTGGGTATCAGTGTATGTCTTTGTGACTTGGTATCAGTGTATGTCTTTGTTACTGGGTGTCAGTGTGTGTGTCTGTGTTCCTGGGTATCAGTGTATGTCTTTGCGACTTGGTGTCATTATATGTCTTTGTTACTGGGTGTCAGTGTGTGTCTTTGTGACTTGGTGTCAGTGTATGTCTGTGTTACTTGTTGTAAGAGTGTGTCTGTGTTACTGGGTATCAGTGTATGTCTTTGTTACTTGGTGTCAGTGTATGACTGTGTTACTTGGTGTAAGTGTTTGTCTGTGTTGCTGGGTGTCAGTGTGTGTCTGTGTTACTTGGTGTAAGTCTGTGTCTTTGTTACTTGGTGTCCGTATGTGTCTGTGTTACTGGGGGTCAGTGTATGTCTTTTTTACTTGGTGTCAGTGTATGTCTGTGTTGCTTGCTGTCAGTGTGTGTCTGTGTTACTGGGTGTCAGTGTGTGTCTGTGTTACTTGGTGTAAGTGTGTGTCTTTGTTACTTGGTGTCCGAGTGTTTCTGTGTTACCGGGTGTCAGTGTATGTCTTTGTTACTGGGTGTCTGTGTATGTCTTTGTTACTTGGTGTAAGTGCATGTCTTTGTTACTTGGTGTAAGTGTGTGTCTGTGTTACTGGGTATCAGTGTCTGTCTTTGTTACTAGGTGCAAGTGTGTGTCTGTGTTACTGGGTATCAGTGTATGTCTTTGTGACTTGGTATCAGTGTATGTCTTTGTTACTGGGTGTCAGTGTGTGTCTTTGTTACTTGGTGTAAGTGTATGTCAAAATACTTGGTGTAAGTGTGTGTATGTGTGACTGGGTATCAGTGTATGTCCTTGTTACTTGGTGTCAGTGTATGTCAAAATACTTGGTGTAAGTGTATGTCTTTGTTACTTGGTGTAATTGTCTGTCTTTGTTACTTGGTGTAAGTGTATGTCTTTGTAACTTAGTGTCAGTGTATGTCTTTGTTACTTGGTGTCAGTGTATGTCTGTGTTACTTGGTGTAAGTGTTTGTCTTTGTTACTTGGTGTAAGTGTATGTCTTTGTTACTTGGTGTAAGTTTGTGTCTTTGTTACTTGGTGTCAGTGTATGTCTGTGTTACTTGGTGTAAGTGTATGTCTTTGTTACTTTGTGTCATTGTCTGTCTTTGTTACTTGGTGTAAGAGTGTGTCTGTGTTAGTGGGTATCAGTGTATGTATTTGTTACTTGGTGTCAGTGTATGTCTTTGTTACTTGGTGTCAGTGTATGTCTTTGTTACTTGGTGTAAGTGTGTGTCTGTGTTACTGTGTATCAGTGTATGTCTTTGTTCCTTGGTGTAAGTGTGTGTCTGTGTTACTGGGTATCATTGTATGTCTTTGTTACTTGGTGTCTGTGCATGTCTTTGTTACTTGGTGTCAGTGTATGTCTTTGATACTGGGTGTCAGTATATGTTTTTGTTGACCGCAATTGTTGACAACGCGATCGGTAGGTGGCGCTGTTTTGGCACATGCGCAAATACAGCATGTGCCACGAAAACGTCACAGCTTGCGACTGTCGCAGCTGCCAGGACTAAAGATGGCGCTGCTCAAAGAATCACAGAGATGAAACCTGACAAACACGTGGCAGAATTCAATGGCCGGAGTGAGAGAGTGGAGCGGGCCGGGGAAAGCAGCGCGGGGGGGGGGGGAGATCAGCGCGGGGGCCGGGGGGGGGGGGTGGGAGATCAGCGCGGGGGCCGGGGAGATCAGCGCGGGGGCCGGGGGAAAGCAGCGCGGGGGCCGGGGAGATCAGCGCGGGGGCCGCGGAGATCTGCGCGCGGGCCGGGGAGAGCAGCGCGGGGGCCGGGGAGATAAGCGCGGGGGCCGGGGACAGCAGCGCGGGGGCCGGGGTTGAGCAGCGCGGGGGCCGGGGAGAGCAGCGGTAGCGGTGCCGGGGGGCGAGGGGGGGGGGGAGGGAGAGGGAGGAGAAAGAGGGAGGGGGGAGAAAGAGGGAGGGGAGAGAAAGAGGGAGAGGGGGAGAAAGAGGGGTAAGGAAGGGGGAGAAAGAGGGAGAGGGAGGGGTAAGGAAGTGGGGAGGGAGAGAGAAAGAGGGAGAGGGAGGGGTAAGGAAGGGGGGAGGGAGAGAGCTGGGGGAGAGGGAGGAAGGGGAGAGAGTGCGGGGGGAGCAGCGGAATGGAAGAGGAGCGCCTTTTTCTGTGCATGCGCCGTAAACACAACAGCAAAAGACTTACTGGCCAGTCCCTGGACCCGGTGACACCAAGGTCTTCGCACGCTCGCTCCCCGCGGCTCTCTACGGCCTCTCGCTTCCGGCCCTCTCCATTCAGTCGTTCCCTCCAGCTGCGGATGCCCAATCCAGTTGCTTTCTCCCCTACCCAGTTGCTTTCTCTACTTCTCCACAGTACTTCAGGCATTGCAACAGTTTGGTCCCTGCATTTTGCATGCTCCCTCTCCCCACCCCTCCCCGCTCTCCCCACCCCTCCCCCTCTTCACCCACCCCTCCCTCTACCCCCCCACCATAGTTGAATATCTGAAGTGCAGTTGCAAAGTCGGGGAAATAGCATGCAAAACAAAACCTCAACAATTCTGGGTTTAATTATTGAAAAGTTTTATTAAGTTCATTAAGTATCCGAGGAACTGCTGTGCATGGATACATGAGTGTTGTGTCCAGCATTCCCGTTAGACAGACAGGCCGAGTCTCTGCTATGCACAGCTAAAGAGATTGTTCCTGGAGAGCCTTGTGGTGAATAAACGCTTGGCTCTCTATTCCACTACTGTATTGTCCATGTGAAGAAGGCAAAGTCACAAGAGTCTGAGCTCAGTCTATTCTTGGTGAATGTTCCCCAAGCGCATCCCAATGTGCATTCCCAATTCATCCAAAAATGCAATGTTCCTTTCCACATCGTGATGAGCTCCGCAGCATGATCTAGTTGCCTTCGTTGCTTGAATGCTGACCTTAAGTCTCAAGGATTGTTTTCTCGACGGCATGTTTTACATGAAAAGAAATAAAGCAAATCAGAGTCAGAGCTTGCCTCCCTCCATCCACTGAAATTACTGTTGTGCGCACCTTTTTAAGTTCTGCAGTGAAGGCACCAATTGATAACGTCGCCAATGAAGCACTTATTATCCACCTCAGATGCAGGAATCAGCACATCCTTGCGTCCTCTCCCGCACTGCCTCCTTTGCTTGAATGCCGTCCTTAAGTCTCAAGGATTGTTTTCTCAAGGGCACGTTTTACATGAAAGAAAATAAGGAAAGAACATCAGTGTCAGAGCTTCCCTCCCTCCAATGAAATTACTGTTGAGCATGCTTTGTGTTCTGCGGTAAAGGCATGTCCTGATAACACCGCCAATGAATCACTTAGTACCCACCTCAGCTGCAGGAGGCAGGATGATGTTACTGCCCCTATCTCGTGATGGTTCAATGCTGCTCTCAGGGAAAACATGAATGATGTGAGGGTGCTGGAAAAGAAACACATTTCTTTTGGGCTATGAACATAAAGCTGGCAATTTAGCCCAGCAGTTCCCTGCCAGTGGTTATGTTACTCGTGCGTCTTTCCATCCATTCCCATTTAATCCTGCCTACTACTATCACCAGTTGTGTTCACAGCAAGAGCATTCACATTTCTGCTACCACTGGACACGGCATGCTTGTTTCTTTTAGTGCTCAGTCTCTTCTTGCTGAATGTTCCCCAAGTGCTTGACCCCTTTGGACGCCCTCTCTGCTTGACAGGCAGCAACTGGCAATTGCGGAGTCTCACAAGGCTCTGCATGGTTGTTTCAACGTCGGATGGGGAAACAGGTGGCTGTGTGTCCATGAGCACTGCCCTGATGGGTGTAGGAGCAGGTAACTGTGTGCCCATGAGCACTGCCCTGATGGGTGTAGGAGCAGGTAACTGTGTGTCCAAGTGCACTGCCCTGATGGGTGTAGGAGCAGGTAACTGTGTGCCCATGAGCACTGCCCTGATGGGTGTAGGAGCAGGTAACTGTGTGTCCATGTGCACTGCCCTGATGGGTGTAGGAGCAGGTGACTGTGTAACTGAGCAGCAAGAAGAGGGTACCGCAGGTAGGGGAAGTGGAGATTTTAACAGGCAGGCATATGTATGGTCCATCAGATCATTAGGCCAGGGGGTGAGACGCTCAGGATCCAGGGTTTGTGACACGTGACTGATGTCCAGCACGTGGCCACCTCCATCCGAAGGTGCTTCCGGGCAATTGTTGGGCATAGTAAATGGCTCCATCTCATCAGCCAGTCCTTGCTGCCAGCAGAGAGTCTGTTGCCGCAGCCAGTCCAATCTCCTCATGAATGCTGCCGTTCCACTCTGCAGAACGGCCTGTTGTAGCTGGTACAATTGATCTGAAAGCAAGCGGTATTTTTCATTGTGGCTGAGGGGCCTTGGCTGTTCCTCTGTAATCACAATGGCAGCAGCCATGCCTGTCGTCGTTGGTGTCTGAGATGCACGCCAGCGACAATTGGGGGCGAGCCTGTCCAGAGGCAGACCCAGATGCCTCTGCACAACAACAGCATGTTTGCAGTGCAACAAAGGCTGAATGGAGAAGATGCAGCTGCAGGTAGCCTGGCCATCATGTATCTGCAGTGTGTACTGTTTGGCGCCAGAAATCACAGTCACTGTGCCTTCATCCTGCTACATGCGGTGGCTCAGACAATGGAAATGTTTTCAGAGCAACTCACAACAGGGACTGGAGAACATGCAGTGGCCCAGACAATGGAAATGTTTTCAGAGCAACTCACAACAGGGGCTGGAGAACATGCGGTGGCCCATACAATAGAAATGTTTTCAGAACAACTCACAACAGGGACTGGAGAACAGGCGGTGGCCCAGACAATGGAAATGTTTTCAGAGCAACTCACAAATGCAGAGCAACTTACCTTGGAACAATCTCCTGTGTCAAATAAAAATGAAGCAAGTCTCCAAAACGAATAAATCATTCAGATAAAATGCGAGAAAATGCCCGACGAAACCTCCCCTCCTGCCACTTTCAAAAAGTCGCGCCGAAGCTTTGACGCATGCGCACAGGCCAAACTGGCGCATCGGCGAGGAAGACGAGATCACGCGATGACGTCATCTGCGCATGCGCACAACGATCCTCGCAGGTCGGACCGCATCGCATGCGCAGAGATGAGGAGACAGTGTGCGCATGCGCGTACAGCGTCATCTGCGCATGCGCTATGCGGATCAGGTCATTCGGAACGCAGCGCATGCGCAGGGGGCATGAGACAGTCTGCGCATGTGCGCACCGCGGCGCATCCTGATGACGTGTCCGATGAAGTAGCGTTGTCATGAATTACTTTGTTTGGTTAATGGGTGTCAGTATATGTCTTTGTTACTTGGTGTCCGTGTGTGTCTATGTTACTGGGTGTCAGTGTATGTCTTTGTTACTGGGTGTCAGTGAATGCCTTTGTTAGTTGGTGTCTGTGTATGTCTTTGTTACTTGGTGTAGGTGTGTGTCTGTGTAACTGAGTATCAGTGTATGTCTTTGTTACTTGGTGTAAGTTTGTGTCTGTGTTCCTGGGTATCAGTTTCTGTCTTTGTTACTTGGTGTAAATGTGTGTCTGTGTTACTGGGTGTCAGTGTATGTCTTAGTTACTTGGTGTCAGTGTATGTCAGTGTACTTGGTGTAACTGTGTGTCTTTGTGACTTGGTGTCAGTGTATGTTTGTGTTACTTGGTGTAAGTGTATGTCTTTGTTACTTGGTGTCAGTGTATGTTTTTGTTACGTGGTGTAAGTGTATGTCTTTGTTACTTGGTGTCAGTGCATGTCTTTGTTAATTGGTGTAAGTGTATGTCTTTGTTACTTGGTGTCAGTGTATGTCTCTGTTACTTGGTGTAAGTGTGTGTCTGTGCTACTGGTTATCAGTGTATGTCTTTGTTACTTGGTGTCATTGTCTGTCTTTTTTACTTGGTGTAAGTGTGTGTCTGTGTTACTGGGTATCATGTATGTCTTTCTTACTTGGTGTCAGTGTATGTCTGTGTTACTTGGTGTAATTGTGTGTCTGTGTTAGTGGGTATCAGTGTATGTCTTTGTTACGTGGTGTCAGTGTATGTCTTTGTTACTTGGTGTAAGTGTATGTCTTTGTCACTTGGTGTCAGTGTATGTCTTTGTTACTTGGTGTAAGTGTGTGTCTGTGTTACTGAGTATCAGTGTATGTCTTTGTTACTTGGTGTAAGTGTGTGTCTGTGTTACTGGGTATCAGTGTATGTCTTTGTTACTTGGTGTCAGTGTACGTCTTTGTTACTTGGTGTCAGTGTATGTCTTTGTTACTTGGTGTAAGCGTGTGTCTGTGTTACTGGGTGTCAGTGTATGTTTTTGTTAATGGGTGTCAGTGTATGTCTTTGTTACTTGGTGTCCGCGTGTGCCTGTGTTACTGGGTGTCAGTGTATGCCCTTGTTACTGGGTGTCAGTGTATGCCTTTGTTACTTGGTGTCAGTGTATGTCTTTGTTACTTGGTGTAAGTTTGTGCCTGTTAACTGAGTATCAGTGTATGTCTTTGTTACTTGGTGTAAGCGTGTGTCTGTGTTACTGGGTATCAGTGTATGTCTTTGTTACTTGGTGTCAGTGTATGTCTTTGTTACTTGGTGTAAGTGTCTGTCTGTGTTACTGGGTATCAGTGTAAGTCTTTGTTACTTGGTGTCAGAGTGTGCCTTTGTTACCTGGTGTCATTGTGTCTCTTTGTTACTGGGTATCAGTGTATGTCTTCGTTACTGGATATCAGTGTATGTCTTTGTTACTTGGTGTCAGTGTATGTCTGTGTTACTTGGTGTAAGTGTGCGTCTGTGTTACTGGGTATCAGTGTATGTCTTTGTGACTTGGTATCAGTGTATGTCAAAATACTTGGTGTCAGTGTGTGTCTTTGTGAATTGTTGTCAGTGTATGTCTTTGTTACCTGGTGTAAGTGTGTGTCTGTGTTACTGGGTATCAGTGTATGTCTTTGTTACTTGGTGTCAGTGTATGTCAAAATACTTGGTGTAAGTGTATGTCTTTGTGACTTGGTGTAATTGTCTGTCTTTGTTACTTGGTGTAAGTGTATGTCTTTGTAACTTGGTGTCAGTGTATGTCTTTGTTACTTGGTGTCAGTGTATGTCTTTGTTACTTGGTGTCAGTGTGTGTCTGTGTTACTGGGTATCAGTGTATGTCTTTGTGACTTGGTATCTGTGTATGTCTTTGTTACTGGGTGTCAGTGTGTGTCTGTGTTACTGGGTATCAGTGTATGTCTTTGTGACTTGGTATCAGTGTATGTCTTTGTTACTGGGTGTCAGTGTGTGTGTCTGTGTTCCTGGGTATCAGTGTATGTCTTTGCGACTTGGTGTCATTATATGTCTTTGTTACTGGGTGTCAGTGTGTGTCTTTGTGACTTGGTGTCAGTGTATGTCTGTGTTACTTGTTGTAAGAGTGTGTCTGTGTTACTGGGTATCAGTGTATGTCTTTGTTACTTGGTGTCAGTGTATGACTGTGTTACTTGGTGTAAGTGTTTGTCTGTTTTGCTGGGTGTCAGTGTGTGTCTGTGTTACTTGGTGTAAGTCTGTGTCTTTGTTACTTGGTGTCCGTATGTGTCTGTGTTACTGGGGGTCAGTGTATGTCTTTTTTACTTGGTGTCAGTGTATGTCTGTGTTGCTTGCTGTCAGTGTGTGTCTGTGTTACTGGGTGTCAGTGTGTGTCTGTGTTACTTGGTGTAAGTGTGTGTCTTTGTTACTTGGTGTCCGAGTGTTTCTGTGTTACCGGGTGTAAGTGTATGTCTTTGTTACTGGGTGTCTGTGTATGTCTTTGTTACTTGGTGTAAGTGCATGTCTTTGTTACTTGGTGTAAGTGTGTGTCTGTGTTACTGGGTATCAGTGTCTGTCTTTGTTACTAGGTGCAAGTGTGTGTCTGTGTTACTGGGTATCAGTGTATGTCTTTGTGACTTGGTATCAGTGTATGTCTTTGTTACTGGGTGTCAGTGTGTGTCTTTGTGACTTGGTGTAAGTGTATGTCAAAATACTTGGTGTAAGTGTGTGTATGTGTGACTGGGTATCAGTGTATGTCCTTGTTACTTGGTGTCAGTGTATGTCAAAATTCTTGGTGTAAGTGTATGTCTTTGTTACTTGGTGTAATTGTCTGTCTTTGTTACTTGGTGTAAGTGTATGTCTTTGTAACTTAGTGTCAGTGTATGTCTTTGTTACTTGGTGTCAGTGTATGTCTGTGTTACTTGGTGTAAGTGTTTGTCTTTGTTACTTGGTGTAAGTGTATGTCTTTGTTACTTGGTGTAAGTTTGTGTCTTTGTTACTTGGTGTCAGTGTATGTCTGTGTTACTTGGTGTAAGTGTATGTCTTTGTTACTTTGTGTCATTGTCTGTCTTTGTTACTTGGTGTAAGAGTGTGTCTGTGTTAGTGGGTATCAGTGTATGTCTTTGTTACTTGGTGTCAGTGTATGTCTTTGTTACTTGGTGTCAGTGTATGTCTTTGTTACTTGGTGTAAGTGTGTGTCTGTGTTACTGTGTATCAGTGTATGTCTTTGTTCCTTGGTGTAAGTGTGTGTCTGTGTTACTGGGTATCAGTGTATGTCTTTGTTACTTGGTGTCTGTGCATGTCTTTGTTACTTGGTGTCAGTGTATGTCTTTGATACTGGGTGTCAGTATATGTTTTTGTTGACCGCAATTGTTGACAACGCGATCGGTAGGTGGCGCTGTTTTGGCACATGCGCAAATACAGCATGTGCCACGAAAACGTCACAGCTTGCGACTGTCGCAGCTGCCAGGACTAAAGATGGCGCTGCTCAAAGAATCACAGAGATGAAACCTGACAAACACGTGGCAGAATTCAATGGCCGGAGTGAGAGAGTGGAGCGGGCCGGGGAAAGCAGCGCGGGGTGGGGGGGGAGATCAGCGCGGGGGCCGGGGGGGGGGGGGGGGGTGGGAGATCAGCGCGGGGGCCGGGGAGATCAGCGCGGGGGCCGGGGAAAGCAGCGCGGGGGCCGGGGAGATCAGCGCGGGGGCCGCGGAGATCTGCGCGCGGGCCGGGGAGAGCAGCGCGGGGGCCGGGGAGACCAGCGCGGGGGCCGGGGAGATAAGCGCGGGGGCCGGGGCCAGCAGCGCGGGGGCCGGGGTTGAGCAGCGCGGGGGCCGGGGAGAGCAGCGGTAGCGGTGCCGGGGGGCGAGGGGGGGGGGGAGGGAGAGGGAGGAGAAAGAGGGAGGGGGGAGAAAGAGGGAGGGGAGAGAAAGAGGGAGAGGGGGAGAAAGAGGGGTAAGGAAGGGGGAGAAAGAGGGAGAGGGAGGGGTAAGGAAGTGGGGAGGGAGAGAGAAAGAGGGAGAGGGAGGGGTAAGGAAGGGGGGAGGGAGAGAGCTGGGGGAGAGGGAGGAAGGGGAGAGAGTGGGGGGGGAGCAGCGGAATGGAAGAGGATCGCCTTTTTCTGTGCATGCGCCGTAAACACAACTGCAAAAGACTTACTGGCCAGTCCCTGGACCCGGTGACACCAAGGTCTTCGCACGCTCGCTCCCCGCGGCTCTCTACGGCCTCTCGCTTCCGGCCCTCTCCATTCAGTCGTTCCCTCCAGCTGCGGATGCCCAATCCAGTTGCTTTCTCCCCTACCCAGTTGCTTTCTCTACTTCTCCACAGTACTTCAGGCATTGCAACAGTTTGGTCCCTGCATTTTGCATGCTCCCTCTCCCCACCCCTCCCCGCTCTCCCCACCCCTCCCCCTCTTCACCCACCCCTCCCTCTACCCCCCCCCACCATAGTTGAATATCTGAAGTGCAGTTGCAAAGTCGGGGAAATAGCATGCAAAACAAAACCTCAACAATTCTGGGTTTAATTATTGAAAAGTTTTATTAAGTTCATTAAGTATCCGAGGAACTGCTGTGCATGGATACATGAGTGTTGTGTCCAGCATTCCCGTTAGACAGACAGGCCGAGTCTCTGCTATGCACAGCTAAAGAGATTGTTCCTGGAGAGCCTTGTGGTGAATAAACGCTTGGCTCTCTATTCCACTACTGTATTGTCCATGTGAAGAAGGCAAAGTCACAAGAGTCTGAGCTCAGTCTATTCTTGGTGAATGTTCCCCAAGCGCATCCCAATGTGCATTCCCAATTCATCCAAAAATGCAATGTTCCTTTCCACATCGTGATGAGCTCCGCAGCATGATCTAGTTGCCTTCGTTGCTTGAATGCTGACCTTAAGTCTCAAGGATTGTTTTCTCGACGGCATGTTTTACATGAAAAGAAATAAAGCAAATCAGAGTCAGAGCTTGCCTCCCTCCATCCACTGAAATTACTGTTGTGCGCACCTTTTTAAGTTCTGCAGTGAAGGCACCAATTGATAACGTCGCCAATGAAGCACTTATTATCCACCTCAGATGCAGGAATCAGCACATCCTTGCGTCCTCTCCCGCACTGCCTCCTTTGCTTGAATGCCGTCCTTAAGTCTCAAGGATTGTTTTCTCAAGGGCACGTTTTACATGAAAGAAAATAAGGAAAGAACATCAGTGTCAGAGCTTCCCTCCCTCCAATGAAATTACTGTTGAGCATGCTTTGTGTTCTGCGGTAAAGGCATGTCCTGATAACACCGCCAATGAATCACTTAGTACCCACCTCAGCTGCAGGAGGCAGGATGATGTTACTGCCCCTATCTCGTGATGGTTCAATGCTGCTCTCAGGGAAAACATGAATGATGTGAGGGTGCTGGAAAAGAAACACATTTCTTTTGGGCTATGAACATAAAGCTGGCAATTTAGCCCAGCAGTTCCCTGCCAGTGGTTATGTTACTCGTGCGTCTTTCCATCCATTCCCATTTAATCCTGCCTACTACTATCACCAGTTGTGTTCACAGCAAGAGCATTCACATTTCTGCTACCACTGGACACGGCATGCTTGTTTCTTTTAGTGCTCAGTCTCTTCTTGCTGAATGTTCCCCAAGTGCTTGACCCCTTTGGACGCCCTCTCTGCTTGACAGGCAGCAACTGGCAATTGCGGAGTCTCACAAGGCTCTGCATGGTTGTTTCAACGTCGGATGGGGAAACAGGTGGCTGTGTGTCCATGAGCACTGCCCTGATGGGTGTAGGAGCAGGTAACTGTGTGCCCATGAGCACTGCCCTGATGGGTGTAGGAGCAGGTAACTGTGTGTCCAAGTGCACTGCCCTGATGGGTGTAGGAGCAGGTAACTGTGTGCCCATGAGCACTGCCCTGATGGGTGTAGGAGCAGGTAACTGTGTGTCCATGTGCACTGCCCTGATGGGTGTAGGAGCAGGTGACTGTGTAACTGAGCAGCAAGAAGAGGGTACCGCAGGTAGGGGAAGTGGAGATTTTAACAGGCAGGCATATGTATGGTCCATCAGATCATTAGGCCAGGGGGTGAGACGCTCAGGATCCAGGGTTTGTGACACGTGACTGATGTCCAGCACGTGGCCACCTCCATCCGAAGGTGCTTCCGGGCAATTGTTGGGCATAGTAAATGGCTCCATCTCATCAGCCAGTCCTTGCTGCCAGCAGAGAGTCTGTTGCCGCAGCCAGTCCAATCTCCTCATGAATGCTGCCGTTCCACTCTGCAGAACGGCCTGTTGTAGCTGGTACAATTGATCTGAAAGCAAGCGGTATTTTTCATTGTGGCTGAGGGGCCTTGGCTGTTCCTCTGTAATCACAATGGCAGCAGCCATGCCTGTCGTCGTTGGTGTCTGAGATGCACGCCAGCGACAATTGGGGGCGAGCCTGTCCAGAGGCAGACCCAGATGCCTCTGCACAACAACAGCATGTTTGCAGTGCAACAAAGGCTGAATGGAGAAGATGCAGCTGCAGGTAGCCTGGCCATCATGTATCTGCAGTGTGTACTGTTTGGCGCCAGAAATCACAGTCACTGTGCCTTCATCCTGCTACATGCGGTGGCTCAGACAATGGAAATGTTTTCAGAGCAACTCACAACAGGGACTGGAGAACATGCAGTGGCCCAGACAATGGAAATGTTTTCAGAGCAACTCACAACAGGGGCTGGAGAACATGCGGTGGCCCAGACAATAGAAATGTTTTCAGAACAACTCACAACAGGGACTGGAGAACAGGCGGTGGCCCAGACAATGGAAATGTTTTCAGAGCAACTCACAAATGCAGAGCAACTTACCTTGGAACAATCTCCTGTGTCAAATAAAAATGAAGCAAGTCTCCAAAACGAATAAATCATTCAGATAAAATGCGAGAAAATGCCCGACGAAACCTCCCCTCCTGCCACTTTCAAAAAGTCGCGCCGAAGCTTTGACGCATGCGCACAGGCCAAACTGGCGCATCGGCGAGGAAGACGAGATCACGCGATGACGTCATCTGCGCATGCGCACAACGATCCTCGCAGGTCGGACCGCATCGCATGCGCAGAGATGAGGAGACAGTGTGCGCATGCGCGTACAGCGTCATCTGCGCATGCGCTATGCGGATCAGGTCATTCGGAACGCAGCGCATGCGCAGGGGGCATGAGACAGTCTGCGCATGTGCGCACCGCGGCGCATCCTGATGACGTGTCCGATGAAGTAGCGTTGTCATGAATTACTTTGTTTGGTTAATGGGTGTCAGTATATGTCTTTGTTACTTGGTGTCCGTGTGTGTCTATGTTACTGGGTGTCAGTGTATGTCTTTGTTACTGGGTGTCAGTGAATGCCTTTGTTAGTTGGTGTCTGTGTATGTCTTTGTTACTTGGTGTAGGTGTGTGTCTGTGTAACTGAGTATCAGAGTATGTCTTTGTTACTTGGTGTAAGTTTGTGTCTGTGTTCCTGGGTATCAGTTTCTGTCTTTGTTACTTGGTGTAAATGTGTGTCTGTGTTACTGGGTGTCAGTGTATGTCTTAGTTACTTGGTGTCAGTGTATGTCAGTGTACTTGGTGTAACTGTGTGTCTTTGTGACTTGGTGTCAGTGTATGTTTGTGTTACTTGGTGTAAGTGTATGTCTTTGTTACTTGGTGTCAGTGTATGTTTTTGTTACGTGGTGTAAGTGTATGTCTTTGTTACTTGGTGTCAGTGCATGTCTTTGTTAATTGGTGTAAGTGTATGTCTTTGTTACTTGGTGTCAGTGTATGTCTCTGTTACTTGGTGTAAGTGTGTGCCTGTGCTACTGGTTATCAGTGTATGTCTTTGTTACTTGGTGTCATTGTCTGTCTTTTTTACTTGGTGTAAGTGTGTGTCTGTGTTACTGGGTATCATGTATGTCTTTCTTACTTGGTGTCAGTGTATGTCTGTGTTACTTGGTGTAATTGTGTGTCTGTGTTAGTGGGTATCAGTGTATGTCTTTGTTACGTGGTGTCAGTGTATGTCTTTGTTACTTGGTGTAAGTGTATGTCTTTGTCACTTGGTGTCAGTGTATGTCTTTGTTACTTGGTGTAAGTGTGTGTCTGTGTTACTGAGTATCAGTGTATGTCTTTGTTACTTGGTGTAAGTGTGTGTCTGTGTTACTGGGTATCAGTGTATGTCTTTGTTACTTGGTGTCAGTGTACGTCTTTGTTACTTGGTGTCAGTGTATGTCTTTGTTACTTGGTGTAAGCGTGTGTCTGTGTTACTGGGTGTCAGTGTATGTTTTTGTTAATGGGTGTCAGTGTATGTCTTTGTTACTTGGTGTCCGCGTGTGCCTGTGTTACTGGGTGTCAGTGTATGCCCTTGTTACTGGGAGTCAGTGTATGTCTTTGTTACTTGGTGTCAGTGTATGTCTTTGTTACTTGGTGTAAGTTTGTGCCTGTTAACTGAGTATCAGTGTATGTCTTTGTTACTTGGTGTAAGCGTGTGTCTGTGTTACTGGGTATCAGTGTATGTCTTTGTTACTTGGTGTCAGTGTATGTCTTTGTTACTTGGTGTAAGTGTCTGTCTGTGTTACTGGGTATCAGTGTAAGTCTTTGTTACTTGGTGTCAGAGTGTGCCTTTGTTACCTGGTGTCATTGTGTCTCTTTGTTACTGGGTATCAGTGTATGTCTTCGTTACTGGATATCAGTGTATGTCTTTGTTACTTGGTGTCAGTGTATGTCTGTGTTACTTGGTGTAAGTGTGCGTCTGTGTTACTGGGTATCAGTGTATGTCTTTGTGACTTGGTATCAGTGTATGTCAAAATACTTGGTGTCAGTGTGTGTCTTTGTGAATTGTTGTCAGTGTATGTCTTTGTTACCTGGTGTAAGTGTGTGTCTGTGTTACTGGGTATCAGTGTATGTCTTTGTTACTTGGTGTCAGTGTATGTCAAAATACTTGGTGTAAGTGTATGTCTTTGTGACTTGGTGTAATTGTCTGTCTTTGTTACTTGGTGTAAGTGTATGTCTTTGTAACTTGGTGTCAGTGTATGTCTTTGTTACTTGGTGTCAGTGTAAGTCTTTGTTACTTGGTGTCAGTGTGTGTCTGTGTTACTGGGTATCAGTGTTTGTCTTTGTGACTTGGTATCAGTGTATGTCTTTGTTACTGGGTGTCAGTGTGTGTCTGTGTTACTGGGTATCAGTGTATGTCTTTGTGACTTGGTATCTGTATATGTCTTCGTTACTGGGTGTCAGTGTGTGTCTGTGTTACTGGGTATCAGTGTATGTCTTTGTGACTTGGTATCAGTGTATGTCTTTGTTACTGGGTGTCAGTGTGTGTCTGTGTTCCTGGGTATCAGTGTATGTCTTTGCGACTTGGTGTCATTATATGTCTTTGTTACTGGGTGTCAGTGTGTGTCTTTGTGACTTGGTGTCAGTGTATGTCTGTGTTACTTGTTGTAAGAGTGTGTCTGTGTTACTGGGTATCAGTGTATGTCTTTGTTACTTGGTGTCAGTGTATGACTGTGTTACTTGGTATAAGTGTTTGTCTGTGTTGCTGGGTGTCAGTGTGTGTCTGTGTTACTTGGTGTAAGTCTGTGTATTTGTTACCTGGTGTCCGTATGTGTCTGTGTTACTGGGGGTCAGTGTATGTCATTTTTACTTGGTGTCAGTGTATGTCTGTGTTGCTTGCTGTCAGTGTGTGTCTGTGTTACTGGGTGTCAGTGTGTGTCTGTGTTACTTGGTGTAAGTGTGTGTCTTTGTTACTTGGTGTCCGTGTGTGTCTGTGTTACTGGGTGTCAGAGTATGTCTTTGTTACTTGGTGTAAGTGTGTGTCTGTGTTACTGGGTATCAGTGTCTGTCTTTTTTACTTGGTGTAAGTGTGTGTCTGTGTTACTGGGTATCAGTCCTTGTCTTTGTTACTTGGTGTAAGTGTGTGTCTGTGTTACTGGGTATCAGTGTATGTCTTTGTTACTTGGTGTCAGTGTATGTCTTTGTTACTTGGTGTCAGTGTGTGTCTGTGTTACTTGGTGTAAGTGTGTGTCTTTGTTACTGGTTATCAGTGTATGTCTTTGTTACTTGGTGTCATTGTCTGTCTTTTTTACTTGGTGTAAGTGTGTGTCTGTGTTACTGGGTATCATGTATGTCTTTCTTGCTTGGTGTCAGTGTATGTCTGTGTTACTTGGTGTAATTGTGTGTCTGTGTTACTGGGTATCAGTGTATGTCTTTGTTACGTGGTGTCAGTGTATGTCTTTGTTCCTTGGTGTAAGTGTATGTCTTTGTCACTTGGTGTCAGTGTATGTCTTTGTTACATGGTGTAAGTGTGTGTCTGTGTTACTGAGTATCAGTGTATGTCTTTGTTACTTGGTGTAAGTGTGTGTCTGTGTTACTGGGTATCAGTGTATGTCTTCGTTACTTGGTGTCAGTGTATGTCTTTGTTACTTGGTGTCAGTGTATGTCTTTGTTACTTGGTGTAAGCGTGTGTCTGTGTTACTGGGTGTCAGTGTATGTTTTTGTTAATGGGTGTCAGTGTATGTCTTTGTTACTTGGTGTCCACGTGTGCCTGTGTTACTGGGTGTCAGTGTATGTCCTTGTTACTGGGTGTCAGTGTATGCCTTTGTTACTTGGTGTCAGTGTATGCCTTTGTTACTTGGTGTCAGTGTATGTCTTTGTTACTTGGTGTAAGTTTGTGTCTGTGTAACTGAGTATCAGTGTATGTCTTTGTTACTTGGTGTAAGCGTGTGTCTGTGTTACTGGGTATCAGTGTATGTCTTTGTTACTTGGTGTCAGTGTATGTCTTTGTTACTTGGTGTAAGTGTCTGTTTGTGTTACTGGGTATCAGTGTATGTCTTTGTTACTTGGTGTCAGTGTATGTCTTTGTTACTTGGTGTAAGTGTCTGTCTGTGTTACTGGGTATCAGTGTAAGTCTTTGTTATTTGGTGTCAGAGTGTGCCTTTGTTACCTGGTGTCATTGTGTCTCTTTGTTACTGGGTATCAGTGTATGTCTTCGTTACTGGATATCAGTGTATGTCTTTGTTACTTGGTGTCAGTGTATGTCTGTGTTACTTGGTGTAAGTGTGCGTCTGTGTTACTGGGTATCAGTGTATGTCTTTGTGACTTGGTATCAGTGTATGTCAAAATACTTGGTGTCAGTGTGTGTCTTTGTGAATTGTTGTCAGTGTATGTCTTTGTTACCTGGTGTAAGTGTGTGTCTGTGTTACTGGGTATCAGTGTATGTCTTTGTTACTTGGTGTCAGTGTATGTCAAAATACTTGGTGTAAGTGTATGTCTTTGTGACTTGGTGTAATTGTCTGTCTTTGTTACTTGGTGTAAGTGTATGTCTTTGTAACTTGGTGTCAGTGTATGTCTTTGTTACTTGGTGTCAGTGTAAGTCTTTGTTACTTGGTGTCAGTGTGTGTCTGTGTTACTGGGTATCAGTGTTTGTCTTTGTGACTTGGTATCAGTGTATGTCTTTGTTACTGGGTGTCAGTGTGTGTCTGTGTTACTGGGTATCAGTGTATGTCTTTGTGACTTGGTATCTGTATATGTCTTTGTTACTGGGTGTCAGTGTGTGTCTGTGTTACTGGGTATCAGTGTTTGTCTTTGTGACTTGGTATCAGTGTATGTCTTTGTTACTGGGTGTCAGTGTGTGTCTGTGTTACTGGGTATCAGTGTATGTCTTTGTGACTTGGTATCTGTATATGTCTTCGTTACTGGGTGTCAGTGTGTGTCTGTGTTACTGGGTATCAGTGTATGTCTTTGTGACTTGGTATCAGTGTATGTCTTTGTTACTGGGTGTCAGTGTGTGTCTGTGTTCCTGGGTATCAGTGTATGTCTTTGCGACTTGGTGTCATTATATGTCTTTGTTACTGGGTGTCAGTGTGTGTCTTTGTGACTTGGTGTCAGTGTATGTCTGTGTTACTTGTTGTAAGAGTGTGTCTGTGTTACTGGGTATCAGTGTATGTCTTTGTTACTTGGTGTCAGTGTATGACTGTGTTACTTGGTATAAGTGTTTGTCTGTGTTGCTGGGTGTCAGTGTGTGTCTGTGTTACTTGGTGTAAGTCTGTGTATTTGTTACCTGGTGTCCGTATGTGTCTGTGTTACTGGGGGTCAGTGTATGTCATTTTTACTTGGTGTCAGTGTATGTCTGTGTTGCTTGCTGTCAGTGTGTGTCTGTGTTACTGGGTGTCAGTGTGTGTCTGTGTTACTTGGTGTAAGTGTGTGTCTTTGTTACTTGGTGTCCGTGTGTGTCTGTGTTACTGGGTGTCAGAGTATGTCTTTGTTACTTGGTGTAAGTGTGTGTCTGTGTTACTGGGTATCAGTGTCTGTCTTTTTCACTTGGTGTAAGTGTGTGTCTGTGTTACTGGGTATCAGTCCTTGTCTTTGTTACTTGGTGTAAGTGTGTGTCTGTGTTACTGGGTATCAGTGTATGTCTTTGTTACTTGGTGTCAGTGTATGTCTTTGTTACTTGGTGTCAGTGTGTGTCTGTGTTACTTGGTGTAAGTGTGTGTCTTTGTTACTGGTTATCAGTGTATGTCTTTGTTACTTGGTGTCATTGTCTGTCTTTTTTACTTGGTGTAAGTGTGTGTCTGTGTTACTGGGTATCATGTATGTCTTTCTTGCTTGGTGTCAGTGTATGTCTGTGTTACTTGGTGTAATTGTGTGTCTGTGTTACTGGGTATCAGTGTATGTCTTTGTTACGTGGTGTCAGTGTATGTCTTTGTTCCTTGGTGTAAGTGTATGTCTTTGTCACTTGGTGTCAGTGTATGTCTTTGTTACATGGTGTAAGTGTGTGTCTGTGTTACTGAGTATCAGTGTATGTCTTTGTTACTTGGTGTAAGTGTGTGTCTGTGTTACTGGGTATCAGTGTATGTCTTCGTTACTTGGTGTCAGTGTATGTCTTTGTTACTTGGTGTCAGTGTATGTCTTTGTTACTTGGTGTAAGCGTGTGTCTGTGTTACTGGGTGTCAGTGTATGTTTTTGTTAATGGGGGTCAGTGTATGTCTTTGTTACTTGGTGTCCACGTGTGCCTGTGTTACTGGGTGTCAGTGTATGTCCTTGTTACTGGGTGTCAGTGTATGCCTTTGTTACTTGGTGTCAGTGTATGCCTTTGTTACTTGGTGTCAGTGTATGTCTTTGTTACTTGGTGTAAGTTTGTGTCTGTGTAACTGAGTATCAGTGTATGTCTTTGTTACTTGGTGTAAGCGTGTGTCTGTGTTACTGGGTATCAGTGTATGTCTTTGTTACTTGGTGTCAGTGTATGTCTTTGTTACTTGGTGTAAGTGTCTGTTTGTGTTACTGGGTATCAGTGTATGTCTTTGTTACTTGGTGTCAGTGTATGTCTTTGTTACTTGGTGTAAGTGTCTGTCTGTGTTACTGGGTATCAGTGTAAGTCTTTGTTATTTGGTGTCAGAGTGTGCCTTTGTTACCTGGTGTCATTGTGTCTCTTTGTTACTGGGTATCAGTGTATGTCTTCGTTACTGGATATCAGTGTATGTCTTTGTTACTTGGTGTCAGTGTATGTCTGTGTTACTTGGTGTAAGTGTGCGTCTGTGTTACTGGGTATCAGTGTATGTCTTTGTGACTTGGTATCAGTGTATGTCAAAATACTTGGTGTCAGTGTGTGTCTTTGTGAATTGTTGTCAGTGTATGTCTTTGTTACCTGGTGTAAGTGTGTGTCTGTGTTACTGGGTATCAGTGTATGTCTTTGTTACTTGGTGTCAGTGTATGTCAAAATACTTGGTGTAAGTGTATGTCTTTGTGACTTGGTGTAATTGTCTGTCTTTGTTACTTGGTGTAAGTGTATGTCTTTGTAACTTGGTGTCAGTGTATGTCTTTGTTACTTGGTGTCAGTGTAAGTCTTTGTTACTTGGTGTCAGTGTGTGTCTGTGTTACTGGGTATCAGTGTTTGTCTTTGTGACTTGGTATCAGTGTATGTCTTTGTTACTGGGTGTCAGTGTGTGTCTGTGTTACTGGGTATCAGTGTATGTCTTTGTGACTTGGTATCTGTATATGTCTTTCTTACTGGGTGTCAGTGTGTGTCTGTGTTACTGGGTATCAGTGTATGTCTTTGTGACTTGGTATCAGTGTATGTCTTTGTTACTGGGTGTCAGTGTGTGTCTGTGTTCCTGGGTATCAGTGTATGTCTTTGCGACTTGGTGTCATTATATGTCTTTGTTACTGGGTGTCAGTGTGTGTCTTTGTGACTTGGTGTCAGTGTATGTCTGTGTTACTTGTTGTAAGAGTGTGTCTGTGTTACTGGGTATCAGTGTATGTCTTTGTTACTTGGTGTCAGTGTATGACTGTGTTACTTGCTATAAGTGTTTGTCTGTGTTGCTGGGTGTCAGTGTGTGTCTGTGTTACTTGGTGTAAGTCTGTGTATTTGTTACCTGGTGTCCGTATGTGTCTGTGTTACTGGGGGTCAGTGTATGTCATTTTTACTTGGTGTCAGTGTATGTCTGTGTTGCTTGCTGTCAGTGTGTGTCTGTGTTACTGGGTGTCAGTGTGTGTCTGTGTTACTTGGTGTAAGTGTGTGTCTTTGTTACTGGTTATCGGTGTATGTCTTTGTTACTTGGTGTCATTGTCTGTCTTTTTTACTTGGTGTCAGTGTGTGTCTGTGTTACTGGGTATCATGTATGTCTTTCTTGCTTGGTGTCAGTGTATGTCTGTGTTACTTGGTGTAATTGTGTGTCTGTGTTACTGGGTATCAGTGTATGTCTTTGTTACGTGGTGTCAGTGTATGTCTTTGTTCCTTGGTGTAAGTGTATGTCTTTGTCACTTGGTGTCAGTGTATGTCTTTGTTACATGGTGTAAGTGTGTGTCTGTGTTACTGAGTATCAGTGTATGTCTTTGTTACTTGGTGTAAGTGTGTGTCTGTGTTACTGGGTATCAGTGTATGTCTTCGTTACTTGGTGTCAGTGTATGTCTTTTTTACTTGGTGTCAGTGTATGTCTTTGTTACTTGGTGTAAGCGTGTGTCTGTGTTACTGGGTGTCAGTGTATGTTTTTGTTAATGGGTGTCAGTGTATGTCTTTGTTACTTGGTGTCCGCGTGTGCCTGTGTTACTGGGTGTCAGTGTATGTCCTTGTTACTGGGTGTCAGTGTATGCCTTTGTTACTTGGTGTCAGTGTATGTCTTTGTTACTTGGTGTAAGTTTGTGTCTGTGTAACTGAGTATCAGTGTATGTCTTTGTTACATGGTGTAAGCGTGTGTCTGTGTTACTGGGTATCAGTGTATGTCTTTGTTACTTGGTGTCAGTGTATGTCTTTGTTACTTGGTGTCAGTGTGTGTCTGTGTTACTTGGTGTAAGTGTGTGTCTTTGTTACTGGTTATCATTGTATGTCTTTGTTACTTGGTGTCATTGTCTGTCTTTTTTACTTGGTGTAAGTGTGTGTCTGTGTTACTGGGTATCATGTATGTCTTTCTTGCTTGGTGTCAGTGTATGTCTGTGTTACTTGGTGTAATTGTGTGTCTGTGTTACTGGGTATCAGTGTATGTCTTTGTTACGTGGTGTCAGTGTATGTCTTTGTTCCTTGGTGTAAGTGTATGTCTTTGTCACTTGGTGTCAGTGTATGTCTTTGTTACATGGTGTAAGTGTGTGTCTGTGTTACTGAGTATCAGTGGATGTCTTTGTTACTTGGTGTAAGTGTGTGTCTGTGTTACTGGGTATCAGTGTATGTCTTCGTTACTTGGTGTCAGTGTATGTCTTTGTTACTTGGTGTCAGTGTATGTCTTTGTTACTTGTTGTAGGCGTGTGCCTGTGTTACTGGGTGTCAGTGTATGTTTTTGTTAATGGGTGTCAGTGTATGTCTTTGTTACTTGGTGTCCACGTGTGCCTGTGTTACTGGGTGTCAGTGTATGTCCTTGTTACTGGGTGTCAGTGTATGCCTTTGTTACTTGGTGTAAGTTTGTGTCTGTGTAACTGATTATCAGTGTATGTCTTTGTTACTTGGTGTAAGCGTGTGTCTGTGTTACTGGGTATCAGTGTATGTCTTTGTTACTTGGTGTCAGTGTATGTCTTTGTTACTTGGTGTAAGTGTCTGTTTGTGTTACTGGGTATCAGTGTATGTCTTTGTTACTTGGTGTCAGAGTGTGCCTTTGTTACCTGGTGTCATTGTGTCTCTTTGTTACTGGGTATCAGTGTATGTCATTGTTACTGGGTGTCAGTGTATGTCTTTGTGACTTGGTGTCAATGTATGTCTGTGTTACTTGCTGTAAGTGTTCGTATGTGTTACTGGGTATCAGTGTCAGTCATTGTTACTTGGTGTAAGTGTGTGTCTGTGTTACTGGGTATCAGTGCATGTCTTTGTTACTTGGTGTCAGTGTATGTCTGTGTTACTTGGTGTAAGTGTGTGTCTGCGTAACTGAGTATCAGTGCATGTCTTTGTTACTTGGTGTAAGTGTGTGTCTGTGATACTGGGTGTCAGTGTATGTCTTTGTTACTTGGTGTCAGTGTATGTCTGTGTACTTGGTTTAAGTGTGTGTCTCTGTTACTTGTTTCAGTGCATGTCTGTGTTACTTGGTGTCAGTGTATGTCTTTGTTACTTGGTGTAAGTGTATGTCTTTGTTACTTGGTGTCAGTGTATGTCTTTGTTATTGGTGTAAGTGTGTGTCTGTGCTACTGAGTATCAGTGTATGTCTTTGTTCCTTGGAGTAAGTGTGTGTCTGTGTTACTTGGTGACAGTGTATGTCTGTGTTACTTGGTGTCAGTGTATGTCTTTGTTACTTGGTGTAAGTGTATGCCTTTGTTACTTGGTGTCAGTGTATGTCTTTGTTACTTGGTGTAAGTTTGTGTCTGTGTAACTGAGTATCAGTGTATGTCTTTGTTACTTGGTGTAAGCGTGTGTCTGTGTTACTGGGTATCAGTGTATGTCTTTGTTACTTGGTGTCAGTGTATGTCTTTGTTACTTGGTGTAAGTGTCTGTTTGTGTTACTGGGTATCAGTGTATGTCTTTGTTACTTGGTGTCAGTGTATGTTTTGTTACTTGGTGTAAGTGTCTGTCTGTGTTACTGGGTATCAGTGTAAGTCTTTGTTACTTGGTGTCAGAGTGTGCCTTTGTTACCTGGTGTCATTGTGTCTCTTTGTTACTGGGTATCAGTGTATGTCTTCGTTACTGGATATCAGTGTATGTCTTTGTTACTTGGTGTCAGTGTATGTCTGTGTTACTTGGTGTAAGTGTGCGTCTGTGTTACTGGGTATCAGTGTATGTCTTTGTGACTTGGTATCAGTGTATGTCAAAATACTTGGTGTCAGTGTGTGTCTTTGTGAATTGTTGTCAGTGTATGTCTTTGTTACCTGGTGTAAGTGTGTGTCTGTGTTACTGGGTATCAGTGTATGTCTTTGTTACTTGGTGTCAGTGTATGTCAAAATACTTGGTGTAAGTGTATGTCTTTGTGACTTGGTGTAATTGTCTGTCTTTGTTACTTGGTGTAAGTGTATGTCTTTGTAACTTGGTGTCAGTGTATGTCTTTGTTACTTGGTGTCAGTGTAAGTCTTTGTTACTTGGTGTAAGTGTGTGTCTTTGTTACTTGGTGTCAGTGTGTGTCTGTGTTACTGGGTATCAGTGTTTGTCTTTGTGACTTGGTATCAGTGTATGTCTTTGTTACTGGGTGTCAGTGTGTGTCTGTGTTACTGGGTATCAGTGTATGTCTTTGTGACTTGGTATCTGTATATGTCTTTGTTACTGGGTGTCAGTGTGTGTCTGTGTTACTGGGTATCAGTGTATGTCTTTGTGACTTGGTATCAGTGTATGTCTTTGTTACTGGGTGTCAGTGTGTGTCTGTGTTCCTGGGTATCAGTGTATGTCTTTGCGACTTGGTGTCATTATATGTCTTTGTTACTGGGTGTCAGTGTGTGTCTTTGTGACTTGGTGTCAGTGTATGTCTGTGTTACTTGTTGTAAGAGTGTGTCTGTGTTACTGGGTATCAGTGTATGTCTTTGTTACTTGGTGTCAGTGTATGACTGTGTTACTTGGTATAAGTGTTTGTGTGTGTTGCTGGGTGTCAGTGTGTGTCTGTGTTACTTGGTGTAAGTCTGTGTATTTGTTACCTGGTGTCCGTATGTGTCTGTGTTACTGGGGGTCAGTGTATGTCATTTTTACTTGGTGTCAGTGTATGTCTGTGTTGCTTGCTGTCAGTGTGTGTCTGTGTTACTGGGTGTCAGTGTGTGTCTGTGTTACTTGCTGTCAGTGTGTGTCTGTGTTACTGGGTATCAGTGAATGTCTTTGTTACTTGGTGTCAGTGTATGTCTTTGTTACTGGGTGTCAGTGTACGTTTTTGTTAATGGGTGTCAGTGTATGTCTTTGTTACTTGGTATCCGTGTGTGTCTGTGTTACTGGGTGTCAGTGTATGTCTTTGTTACTGTGTGTCAGTGTATGTCTTTGTTACTTGGTGTAAGTGTGTGTCTGTGTTACTGGGTATCAGTTAATTTCTTTGATACTTGGTGTCAGTGTATGTCCTTGTCAGTTGCTGTAAGTGTGTGTCTGTGTTACTGGGTATCAGTGTATGTCTATGTTACTTGGTGTCAGTGTGTGCCTTTGTTACTTGGTGTCAGTGTGTGTCTTTGTTACTGGGTGTCAGTGTATGCCTTTGTTACTGGATGTCAGTGTATGTCTTTGTGACTTGGTGTAAGTGTGTGTATGAGTTACTGTGTATCAGAGTCTGTCATTGTTACTTGTTGTCAGTGTGTGTCTGTGTTACTGGGTATCAGTGTATGTTTTTGATACTTGGTGTCAGTGTATGTCTGTGTTACTTGGTGTAAGTGTGTGTCTTTGTTACTTGGTGTCAGTGTATGTCTGTGTTACTTGGTGTAAGTGTGTGTCTTTGTTACTTGGTGTCAGTGTATGTCCTTGTTACTTGGTGTCATTGTCTGTCTTTGTTACATGGTGTAAGTGTGTGTCTGTGTTGCTGGGTATCAGTGTATGTCTTTGTTACTTGCTGTCAGTGTATGTCTTTGTTACTTGGTGTCAGTGTATGTCTTTGTTACTTGGTGTAAGTGTGTGTCTGTGTTACTGGGTATCAGTGAATATCTTTGTTACTTCGTGTCAGTGTATGTCTTTGTTACTGGGTGTCAGTGTAGGTTTTTGTTAATGGGTGTCAGTGTATGTCTTTGTTACTTGGTATCCGTGTGTGTCTGTGTTACTGGGTGTCAGTGTATGTCTTTGTTACTGTGTGTCAGTGTCTGCCTTTGTTACTTGGTATCCGTGTGTGTCTGTGTTACTGGGTATCAGTGTATGTCTTAGTTACTTGGTGTCAGTGTATGTCTGCGTACTTGGTGTAAGTGTGTGCCTTTGTGACTTGGTGTAAGTGTGTGTCTGTGTTACTGGGTGTCAGTGTTTGTCTATGTTACTTGGTGTCAGTGTGTGCCTTTGTTACTTGGTGTCAGTGTGTGTCTTTGTTACTGGGTGTCAGTGTATGCCTTTGTTACTGGATGTCAGTGTATGTCTTTGTGACTTGGTGTAAGTGTGTGTATGAGTTACTGTGTATCAGAGTCTGTCATTGTTACTTGTTGTCAGTGTGTGTCTGTGTTACTGGGTATCAGTGTATGTTTTTGATACTTGGTGTCAGTGTATGTCTGTGTTACTTGGTGTAAGTGTGTGTCTTTGTTACTTGGTGTCAGTGTATGTCTGTGTTACTTGGTGTAAGTGTGTGTCTTTGTTACTTGGTGTCAGTGTATGTCCTTGTTACTTGGTGTCATTGTCTGTCTTTGTTACATGGTGTAAGTGTGTGTCTGTGTTGCTGGGTATCAGTGTATGTCTTTGTTACTTGCTGTCAGTGTATGTCTTTGTTACTTGGTGTCAGTGTATGTCTTTGTTACTTGGTGTAAGTGTGTGTCTGTGTTACTGGGTATCAGTGAATATCTTTGTTACTTCGTGTCAGTGTATGTCTTTGTTACTGGGTGTCAGTGTAGGTTTTTGTTAATGGGTGTCAGTGTATGTCTTTGTTACTTGGTATCCGTGTGTGTCTGTGTTACTGGGTGTCAGTGTATGTCTTTGTTACTGTGTGTCAGTGTCTGCCTTTGTTACTTGGTATCCGTGTGTGTCTGTGTTACTGGGTATCAGTGTATGTCTTAGTTACTTGGTGTCAGTGTATGTCTGCGTACTTGGTGTAAGTGTGTGCCTTTGTGACTTGGTGTAAGTGTGTGTCTGTGTTACTGGGTATCAGTGTTTGTCTATGTTACTTGGTGTCAGTGAGTGCCTTTGTTACTTGGTGTCATTGTGTGTCTTTGTTACTGGGTGTCAATGTATGCCTTTGTTACTGGGTGTCAGTGTATGTCTTTGTGACTTGGTGTAAGTGTGTGTATGAGTTACTGTGTATCAGTGTCTGTCATTCTTACTTGTTGTAAGTGTGTGTCTGTGTTACTGGGTATCAGTTTATGTCTTTGTGACTTGGTGTAAGTGTGTGTATGAGTTACTGTGTATCAGTGTATGTCATTGTTACTTGTTGTAAGTGTGTGTCTGTGTTACTGGGTATCAGTGTATGTCTTTGTTACTTGGTGTCAGTGTATGTCTCTGTTACTTGGTGTAAGTGTGTGTCTTTGTTACTTGGTGACAGTGTATGTCTGTGTTACTTGGTGTCAGTGTGTGTCTTTGTTACTTGGTGTCAGTGTATGTCTTTGTTACTTGGTGTAAGTGTGTGGCTTTGTTACTTGGTGTCAGTGTATGTCTTTGTTACTTGGTGTCATTGTTTGTCTTTGTTACATGGTGTAAGTGTGTGTCTGTGTTGCTGGGTATCAATGTATGTCTTTGTTACTTGGTGTAAGTGTGTGTCTGTGTTATTGGGTATCAGTGTATGTCGTTGTTACTTGGTGACTGTGTATGTCTTTGTTACTTGGTGTCAGTGTGTGTCTTTGTTACTTCGTGTCAGTGTGGGTCTTTGTTACTGGGTGTCAGTGTTTGTCTTTGTTACTGGGTGTCAGTGTATGTCTTTGTGACTTGGTGTTAGTGTGTGTCTGTGGTACTGGGTATCAGTGTCTGTCTTTGTTACTTTGAGTAAGTGTGTGTCTGTGCAACTGGGTATCAGTGTATGTCTTTGTTACTTGGTGTCAGTGTATGTCTGTGTACTTGGTGTAAGTGTGTGTCTTTGTTACTTGGTGTCAGTGTATGTCTGTGTTACTTGGTGTAAGTGTATGTCTTTGATACTTGGTGTCAGTGTATGTCTTTGTTACTGGGTGTAAGTGTATGTCGTTGTTACTTGGTGTCAGTGTATGTTTTTGTTACCTGGTGTCATTGTGTCTCTTTGTTACTGGGTATCAGTGTCTGTCTTTGTTACTGGGTGTCAGTGCATGTCTTTGTGACTTGGTGTCAGTGTATGTCTGTGTTACTTGGTGTAAGTGCGTGTCTGTGTAACTGAGTATCAGTGCATGTCTTTGTTACTTGGTGTAAGTGTGTGTCTGTGTTATTGGGTATCAGCGTATGTCTTTGTTACTTTGTGTCAGTGTATGTCTGTGTTACTTGGTGTAAGTGTTCGTATGTGTTGCTGGGTATCAGTGTCAGTCATTGTTACTTGGTGTAAGTTTGTGTCTGTGTTACTGGGTATCAGTGCATGACTTTGTTACTGGGTGTCAGTGTATGTCTGTGTTACTTGGTGTAAGTGTGTGTCTGTGTAACTGAGTATCAGTGCATGTCTTTGTTACATGGTGTAAGTGTTTGTCTGTGTTACTGGGTGTCAGTGTATGTCTTTGTTACTTGGTGTCAGTGTATGTCTGTGTACTTGGTGTAAGTGTGTGTCTTTGTTACTTGTTTCAGTGTATGTCTGTGTTTCTTGGTGTAAGTGTATGTCTTTGTTAATTGGTGTCTTTGTCTGTCTTTGTTACTTGCTGTAAGTGTGTGTCTGTGTTACTGAGTATCAGTGTATGTCTTTGTTCCTTGGAGTAAATGTGTGTCTGTGTTACTGGGTATCAGTGTATGTCTTTGTTACTTGCTGTCAGAGTATGTCTTTGTTACTTGGTGTCAGTGTATGTCTTTGTTACTTGGTGTAAGTGTGTGTCTGTGTTACTTGGTTTCAGTGAATGTCTTAGTTACTTGGTGTCAGTGTATGTCTTTGTTACTGGGTGTCAGTGTACGTTTTTGTTAATGGGTGTCAGTGTATGTCTTTGTTACTTGGTATCCGTGTGTGTCTGTGTTACTGGGTGTCAGTGTATGTCTTTGTTACTGTGTGTCAGTGTATGTCTTTGTTACATGGTGTAAGTGTGTGTCTGTGTTACTGGCTATCAGTTAATTTCTTTGATACTTGGTGTCAGTGTATGTCCTTGTCAGTTGCTGAAAGTGTGTGTCTGTTTTACTGGGTATCAGTGTATGTCTAGGTTACTTGGTGTCAGTGTGTGCCTTTGTTACTTGGTGTCATTGTGTGTCTTTGTTACTGGTTTTCAGTGTATGCCTTTGTTACTGGGTGTCAGTGTATGTCTTTGTGACTTGGTGTAAGTGTGTGTATGAGTTTCTGTGTATCAGTGTCTGTCATTGTTACTTGTTGTAAGTGTGTGTCTTTGTTACTGGGTATCAGTGTATGTCTTTGTTACTTGGTGTCAGTGTATGTCTGTGTTACTTGGTGTAAGTGTGTGTCTTTGTTACTTGGTGTCAGTGGATGTCTGTGTTACTTGGTGTAAGTGTGTGTCTTTGTTACTTGGTGTCAGTGTATGTCTTTGTTACTTGGTGTCATTGTATGTCTTTGTTACATGGTGTAAGTGTGTGTCTGTGTTGCTGGGTATCAGTGCATGTCTGTGTTACTTGGTGTCAGTGTATGTCTGCGTACTTGGTGTAAGTGTGTGCCTTTGTGACTTGGTGTAAGTGTGTGTCTGTGTTACTGGGTATCAGTGTTTGTCTATGTTACTTGGTGTCAGTGAGTGCCTTTGTTACTTGGTGTCATTGTGTGTCTTTGTTACTGGGTGTCAGTGTATGCCTTTGTTACTGGGTGTCAGTGTATGTCTTTGTGACTTGGTGTAAGTGTGTGTATGAGTTACTGTGTATCAGTGTCTGTCATTGTTACTTGTTGTATGTGTGTGTCTGTGTTACTGGGTATCAGTTTATGTCTTTGTGACTTGGTGTAAGTGTGTGTATGAGTTACTGTGTATCAGTGTATGTCATTGTTACTTGTTGTAAGTGTGTGTCTGTGTTACTGGGTATCAGTGTATGTCTTTGTTACTTGGTGTCAGTGTATGTCTGTGTTACTTGGTGTAAGTGTGTGTCTTTGTTACTTGCTGACAGTGTATGTCTGTGTTACTTGGTGTCAGTGTGTGTCTTTGTTACTTGGTGTCAGTGTATGTCTTTGTTACTTGGTGTAAGTGTGTGGCTTTGTTACTTGGTGTCAGTGTATGTCTTTGTTACTTGGTGTCATTGTATGTCTTTGTTACATGGCGTAAGTGTGTGTCTGTGTTGCTGGGTATCAATGTATGTCTTTGTTACTTGGTGTAAGTGTGTGTCTGTGTTATTGGGTATCAGTGTATGTCGTTGTTACTTGGTGACTGTGTATGTCTTTGTTACTTGGTGTCAGTGTGTGTCTTTGTTACTTCGTGTCAGTGTGTGTCTTTGTTACTGGGTGTCAGTGTTTGTCTTTGTTACTGGGTGTCAGTGTATGTCTTTGTGACTTGGTGTTAGTGTGTGTCTGTGGTACTGGGTATCAGTGTCTGTCTTTGTTACTTTGAGTAAGTGTGTGTCTGTGCAACTGGGTATCAGTGTATGTCTTTGTTACTTGGTGTCAGTGTATGTCTGTGTACTTGGTGTAAGTGTGTGTCTTTGTTACTTGGTGTCAGTGTATGTCTGTGTTACTTGGTGTAAGTGTATGTCTTTGATACTTGGTGTCAGTGTATGTCTTTGTTACTGGGTGTAAGTGTATGTCGTTGTTACTTGGTGTCAGTGTATGTTTTTGTTACTTGGTGTCAGAGTGTGCCTTTGTTACCTGGTGTCATTGTGTCTCTTTGTTACTGGGTATCAGTGTCTGTCTTTGTTACTGGGTGTCAGTGCATGTCTTTGTGACTTGGTGTCAGTGTATGTCTGTGTTACTTGGTGTAAGTGCGTGTCTGTGTAACTGAGTATCAGTGCATGTCTTTGTTACTTGGTGTAAGTGTGTGACTGTGTTACTGGGTATCAGTGTATGTCTTTGTTACTTGGTGTCAGTGTATGTCTGTGTTACTTGGTGTAAGTGTTCGTATGTGTTGCTGGGTATCAGTGTCAGTCATTGTTACTTGGTGTAAGTTTGTGTCTGTGTTACTGGGTATCAGTGCATGACTTTGTTACTTGGTGTCAGTGTATGTCTGTGTTACTTGGTGTAAGTGTGTGTCTGTGTAACTGAGTATCAGTGCATGTCTTTGTTACATGGTGTAAGTGTGTGTCTGTGTTACTGGGTGTCAGTGTATGTCTTTGTTACTTGGTGTCAGTGTATGTCTGTGTACTTGGTGTAAGTGTGTGTCTTTGTTACTTGTTTCAGTGTATGTCTGTGTTACTTGGTGTAAGTGTATGTCTTTGTTAATTGGTGGCTTTGTCTGTCTTTGTTACTTGCTGTAAGTGTGTGTCTGTGTTACTGAGTATCAGTGTATGTCTTTGTTACTTGCTGTCAGAGTATGTCTTTGTTACTTGGTGTCAGTGTATGTCTTTGTTACTTGGTGTAATTGTGTGTCTGTGTTACTGGGTATCAGTGAATGTCTTAGTTACTTGGTGTCAGTGTATGTCTTTGTTACTGGGTGTCAGTGTACGTTTTTGTTAATGGGTGTCCCTGTATGTCTTTGTTACTTGGTATCCGTGTGTGTCTGTGTTACTGGGTGTCAGTGTATGTCTTTGTTACTGTGTGTCAGTGTATGTCTTAGTTACTTGGTGTAAGTGTGTGTCTGTGTTACGGGGTATCAGTTAATTTCTTTGATACTTGGTGTCAGTGTATGTCCTTGTCAGTTGCTGAAAGTGTGTGTCTGTTTTACTGGGTATCAGTTTATGTCTAGGTTACTTGGTGTCAGTGTGTGCCTTTGTTACTTGGTGTCATTGTGTGTCTTTGTTACTGGGTGTCAGTGTATGCCTTTGTTACTGGCTGTCAGTGTATGTCTTTGTGACTTGGTGTAAGTGTGTGTATGAGTTACTGTGTATCAGTGTCTGTCATTGTTACTTGTTGTAAGTGTGTGTCTTTGTTACTGGGTATCAGTGTATGTCTTTGTTACTTGGTGTCAGTGTATGTCTGTGTTACTTGGTGTAAGTGTGTGTCTTTGTTACTTGGTGTCAGTGGATGTCTGTGTGACTTGGTGTAAGTGTGTGTCTTTGTTACTTGGTGTCAGTGTATGTCTTTGTTACTTGGTGTCATTGTATGTCTTTGTTACATGGTGTAAGTGTGTGTCTGTGTTGCTGGGTATCAGTGTATGTCTGTGTTACTTGGTGTAAGTGTATGTCTTTGTTAATTGGTGTCTTTGTCTGTCTTTGTTACTTGGTGTAAGTGTGTGTCTGTGTTACTGGGTATCAGTGTATGTCTTTGTTACTTGGTGTCAGTGTATGCCTTTGTTACTTGGTGTCAGTGTATGTCTTTGTTACTTGGTGTAAGTGTATGGCTTTGTTACTTGGTGTCAGTGTATGTCTTTGTTACTTGGTGTAAGTGTGTGTCTTTGTTACTGGGTATCAGTGTATGTCTTTGTTACTTGGTGTCAGTGTATGTCTGTGTTACTTGGTGTAAGTGTGTGTCTTTGTTACTTGGTGTCAGTGTATGTCTTTGTTAATTGGTGTCATTGTATGTCTTTGTTCCTTGGAGTAAATGTGTGTCTGTGTTACTGGGTATCAGTGTATGTCTTTGTTACTTGCTGTCAGAGTATGTCTTTGTTACTTGGTGTCAGTGTATGTCTTTGTTACTTGGTGTAAGTGTGTGTCTGTGTTACTGGGTATCAGTGAATGTCTTAGTTACTTGGTGTCAGTGTATGTCTTTGTTACTGGGTGTCAGTGTACGTTTTTGTTAATGGGTGTCAGTGTATGTCTTTGTTACTTGGTATCCGTGTGTGTCTGTGTTACTGGGTGTCAGTGTATGTCTTTGTTACTGTGTGTCAGTGTATGTCTTTGTTACTTGGTGTAAGTGTGTGTCTGTGTTACTGGGTATCAGTTAATTTCTTTGATACTTGGTGTCAGTGTATGTCCTTGTCAGTTGCTGAAAGTGTGTGTCTGTTTTACTGGGTATCAGTTTATGTCTAGGTTACTTGGTGTCAGTGTGTGCCTTTGTTACTTGGTGTCATTGTGTGTCTTTGTTACTGGGTGTCAGTGTATGCCTTTGTTACTGGGTGTCAGTGTATGTCTTTGTGACTTGGTGTAAGTGTGTGTATGAGTTACTGTGTATCAGTGTCTGTCATTGTTACTTGTTGTAAGTGTGTGTCTTTGTTACTGGGTATCAGTGTATGTCTTTGTTACTTGGTGTCAGTGTATGTCTGTGTTACTTGGTGTAAGTGTG
Organism: Heterodontus francisci; assembly: GCF_036365525.1. NCBI lineage: Eukaryota > Metazoa > Chordata > Chondrichthyes > Heterodontiformes > Heterodontidae > Heterodontus > Heterodontus francisci. Next base: position 12,187,533 of record NW_027140867.1, on the reverse strand, counting down.
TGTCTTTGTTACTTGGTGTCAGTGTATGTCTTTGTTCTTTGGTGTCATTGTATGTCTTTGTTACATGGTGTAAGTGTGTGTCTGTGTTGCTGGGTATCAGTGTATGTCTGTGTTACTGGGTATCAGTGAATGTCTTTGTTACTTCGTGTCAGTGTATGTCTTTGTTACAGGGTGTCAGTGCACGTTTTTGTTAATGGGTGTCAGTGTATGTCTTTGTTACTTGGTATCCGTGTGTGTCTGTGTTACTGGGTGTCAGTGTATGTCTTTGTTACTGTGTGTCAGAGTCTGCCTTTGTTACTTGGTATCCGTGTGTGTCTGTGTTACTGAGTATCAGTGTATGTCTTTGTTACTTGGTGTAAGTGTATGTCTGTGTTACTGGGTATCAGTGTATGTCTTTGTTACTTGGTGTAAGTGTATGTCTTTGTTACTGGGTGTCAGTGTATGTCTTTGTTACTGTGTGTCAGTGTCTGCCTTTGTTACTTGGTATCCGTGTGTGTCTGTGTTACTGAGTATCAGTGTATGTCTTTGTTACTTGGTGTAAGTGTATGTCTGTGTTACTGGGTATCAGTGTATGTCTTAGTCACTTGGTGTCAGTGTATGTCTGCGTACTTGGTGTAAGTGTGTGCCTTTGTGACTTGGTGTAAGTGTGTGTCTGTGTTACTTGGTGTAAGTGTGTGTCTGTGTAACTGAGTATCAGTGCATGTCTTTGTTACTTGGTGTCAGTGTATGTCTGTGTTACTTGGTGTAAGTGTTCGTATATGTTACTGGGTATCAGTGTGAGTCATTGTTACTTGGTGTAAGTGTGTGTCTGTGTTACTGGGTATCAGTGCATGTCTTTGTGACTTGGTGTCAGTGTATGTCTGTGTTACTTGGTGTAAGTGTGTGTCTGTGTAACTGAGTATCAGTGCATGTCTTTGTTACTTGGTGTAAGTGTGTGTCTGTGTTACTGGGTGTCAGTGTATGTCTTTGTTACTTGGTGTCAGTGTATGTCTGTGTACTTGGTGTAAGTGTGTGTCTTTGTTACTTGTTTCAGTGTATGTCTGTGTTACTTGGTGTAAGTGTATGTCTTTGTTAATTGGTGTCTTTGTCTGTCTTTGTTACTTGGTGTAAGTGTGTGTCTGTGTTACTGGGTATCAGTGTATGTCTTTGTTACTTGGTGTCAGTGTATGTATTTGTTACTTGGTGTCAGTGTATGTCTTTGTTACTTGGTGTAAGTGTATGTCTTTGTTACTTGGTGTCAGTGTATGTCTTTGTTACTTGGTGTAAGTGTGTGTCTGTGCTACTGAGTATCAGTGTATGTCTTTGTTCCTTGGAGTAAGTGTGTGTCTGTGTTACTGGGTATCAGTGAATGTCTTTGTTACTTGGTGTCAGTGTATGTCTTTGTTACTGGGTGTCAGTGTACGTTTTTGTTAATGGGTGTCAGTGTATGTCTTTGTTACTTGGTATCCGTGTGTGTCTTTGTTACTGGGTGTCAGTGTATGTCTTTGTTACTTGGTGTCAGTGTATGTCTTTGTTACTTGGTGTAAGTGTGTGTCTGTGTTACTGGGTAGCAGTGAATGTCTTTGTTACTTGGTGTCAGTGTATGTCTTTGTTACTGGGTGTCAGTGTACGTTTTTGTTAATGGGTGCCAGTGTATGTCTTTGTTACTTGGTATCCGTGTGTGTCTGTGTTACTGGGTGTCAGTGTATGTCTTTGTTACTGTGTGTCAGTGTATGTCTTTGTTACTTGGTGTAAGCGTGTGTCTGTGTTACTGGGTATCAGTTAATTTCTTTGATACTTGGTGTCAGTGTCTGTCCTTGTCAGTTGGTGTAAGTGTGTGTCTGTGTTACTGGGTATCAGAGTATGTCTATGTCACTTGGTGTCAGTGTGTGCCTTTGTTACTTGGTGTCATTGTGTGTCTTTGTTACTGGGTGTCAGTGTATGCCTTTTTTACTGGGTGTCAGTGTATGTCTTTGTGACTTGGTGTAAGTGTGTGTCTTTGTTACAGGGTATCAGTGTATGTCTTTGTTACTTGGAGTCAGTGTATGTCTGTGCTACTTGGTGTAAGTGTGTGTCTTTGTTACTTGGTGTCAGTGTATGTCTGTGTTACTTGGTGTAAGTGTGTGTCTTTGTTACTTGGTGTCAGTGTATGTCTTTGTTACTTGGTGTCATTGTATGTCTTTGTTACATGGTGTAAGTGTGTGTCTGTGTTGCTGGCTATCAGTGTATGTCTGTGTTACTTGGTGTCAGTGTATGTCTTTGTTACTTGGTGTCATTGTATGTCTTTGTTACATGGTGTAAGTGTGTGTCTGTGTTGCTGGCTATCAGTGTATGTCTGTGTTACTTGCTGTCAGTGTATGTCTTTGTTACTTGGAATCAGTGTATGTCTTTGTTACTTGGTGTAAGTGTATGTCTGTGTTACTGGGTATCAGTGTATGTCTTAGTTACTTGGTGTCAGTGTATGTCTGCGTACTTGGTGTAAGTGTGTGCCTTTGTGACTTGGTGTAAGTGTGTGTCTGTGTTACTTGGTGTAAGTGTGTGTCTGTGTAACTGAGTATCAGTGCATGTCTTTGTTACTTGGTGTAAGTGTGTGTCTGTGTTTCTGGGTATCAGTGTATGTCTTTGTTACTTGGTGTCAGTGTATGTCTGTGTTACTTGGTGTAAGTGTTCGTTTGTGTTACTGGGTATCAGTGTCAGTCATTGTTACTTGGTGTAAGTGTGTGTCTGTGTTACTGGGTATCAGTGCATGTCTTTGTTTCTTGGTGTCAGTGTATGTCTGTGTTACTTGGTGTAAGTGTGTGTCTGTGTAACTGAATATCAGTGTATGTCTTTGTTACTTGGTGTAAGTGTGTGTCTGTGTTACTTGGTGTCAGTGTATGTCTTTGTTACTTGGTGTAAGTGTGTGTCTGTGTCACTGGGTATCAGTGTGTGTCCTTGTTACTTGGTGTCAGTGTATGTCTTTGTTACTTGGTGTCAGTGTCTGTCTTTGTTACTTGGTGTAAGCGTGTGTCTGTGTTACTGGGTATCAGTGTATGTCTTTGTTACTTGGTTTCAGTGTATGTCTGAGTTACCTGGTGTTAGTGTGTGTCTTTGTTACTTGGTGTCAGTGTATGTCTGTGTTACTTGGTGTTACTGTGTGTCTTTGTTACTTGGTGTCAGTGTATGTCTTTGTTACTTGGTGTAAGTGTGTGTCTTTGTTACTTGGTGTCAGTGTATGTCTTTGTTACTTGGTGTCATTGTATGTCTTTGTGACTTGGTGTTAGTGTGTCTCTGTGGTACTGGGTATCAGTGTCTGTCTTTGTTACTTGGAGTAAGTGTGTGTCTGTGCTACTGGGTATCAGTGTATGTCTTTGTTACTTGGTGTAAGTGTGTGTCTGTGTTATTGGGTATCAGTGTATGTCGTTGTTACTTGGTGACTGTGTATGTCTTTGAAACTTGGTGTCAGTGTGTGTCTTTGTTACTTCTTGTCAGTGTGTGTCTTTGTTACTAGGTGTCAGTGTTTGTCTTTGTTACTGGGAGTCAGTGTATGTCTTTGTGACTTGGTGTTAGTGTGTGTCTGTGGTACTGGGTATCAGTGTCTGTCTTTGTTACTTGGAGTAAGTGTGTGTCTGTGCTATTGGGTATCAGTGTATGTCTTTGTTACTTGGTGTCTGTGTATGTCTGTGTACTTGGTGTAATTGTGTGTCTTTGTTACTTGGTGTCAGTGTATGTCTGTGTTACTTGGTGTAAGTGTATGTCTTTGATACTTGGTGTCAGTGTATGTCTTTGTTACTGGCTGAAAGTGTATGTCTTTGTTACTTGGTGTCAGTGCATGTCTTTGTTACTTGGTGTAAGTGTATGTCTTTGTTACTTGGTGTAAGTGTGTGTCTGTGTTACTGGGTATCAGTGTATGTCTTTGTTACTTGGTGTCAGTGTATGTCTTTGTTACATGGTGTCAGTGTATGTCTGTGTTACTTGGTGTAAGTGCGTGTCTGTGTTACTGGGGATCAGTGTATGTCTTTGTAACTTGGTGTCAGTGTATGTCTTTGTTACTTGGTGTAAGTGTATGTCTTTGTTACTTGTTGTCAGTGTATGTCTGTGTTACTTGGTGTAAGTGTGTGTCTTTGTTACTTGGTGTCAGTGTATGTCTTTGTTACTTGGTGCAAGTGTGTGTCTGTGTCACTGGGTATCAGTGTGTGTCCTTGTTACTTGGTGTCAGTGTATGTCTTTGTTACTTGGTGTCAGTGTCTGTCTTTGTTACTTGGTGTAAGTGTATGTATTTGTTACTTGGTGTCAGTGTATGTCTTTGTTACTTGGTGTAAGTGTATGTATTTGTTACTTGGTGTCAGTGTGTTAGTTTGTGTTACTGTGTGTTAGTGTGTGTCTGTGTTACTTGGTGTATGGGTGTGTCTTTGTTACTGGGTGTCAGTGTATGTCTTTATTGGTTGGTGGAAGTGTGTCTCTGTGTTACTGGGTATCAGTGATTAGATTAGATTAGAGATACAGCACTGAAACAGGCCCTTCGGCCCACCGAGTCTGTGCCCAACATCAACCACCCATTTATACTAATCCTACACTAATCCCATATTCCGACCACATCCCCACCTGACCTTATATTTCCCTACCACCAACCTATACTAGTGACAATTTATAATGGCCAATTTACCTACCAACCTGCAAGTCTTTTGGCTTGTGGGAGGAAACCGGAGCACCCGGAGAAAACCCACGCAGACACAGGGAGAACTTGCAAACTCCGCACAGGCAGTACCCAGAATCGAACCCGGGTCCCTGGAGCTGTGAGGCTGCGGTGCTAACCACTGCGCCACTGTGCCGCCCGAAAACAGTGTCTGTCTTTTTAACTTGGTGTTTGTGTGTGTCTGTGTTACTGGGTATCAGTGCATGTCTTTGTTAATTGGTGTCACTGTATGTCTGTGTTACTTGGTGTAAGTGTGTGTCTGTGTTACTGGGTATCAGTGTATGTCTTTGTTACTTGGTGTCAGTGTATGTCTGTGTTACTTGGTGTAAGTGTGTGTCTGTGTTACTGAGTATCAGTGTATGTCTTTGTTCCATGGTGTAAGTGTGTGTCTGTGTGACTGTGTATCAGTGTATGTCTTTGTAACTTGCTGTCAGTGTATGTCTTTGTTACTTGGTGTCAGTGTATGTCTTTGTTACTTGGTGTAAGTGTGTGTCTGTGTTACTGAGTATCAGTGTATGTCTTTGTTCCATGGTGTAAGTGTGTGTCTGTGTGACTGGGTATCAGTGTATGTCTTTGTTACTTGCTGTCAGTGTATGTCTTTGTTACTTGATGTCAGTGTATGTCTTTGTTACTGGGTGTCATTGTATGTTTTTGTTAATGGGTGTCAGTGTATGTCTTTGTTACTTGGTATCCGTGTGTCTGTGTTACTGGGTGTCAGTGTATGTCTTTGTTACTGTGTGTCAGTGTATGCCTTTGTTACTTGCTATCCGTGTGTGTCTGTGTAACTGAGTATTAGTGTATGTCTGTGTTACTTGGTGTAAGTGTGTGTCTGTGTTACTGGGTATCAGTGTAAGTCTTTGTTACTTGGTGTCAGTGTATGTCTTTGTTACTTGGTGTGAGTGTCTGTCTGTGTTACTGGGTATCAGTGAATTTCTTTGTTATTTGGTGTCAGTGTATGTCCTTGTTACTTGGTGTAAGTGTGTGTCTGTGTTACTGGGTATCAGTGTATGTCTTTGTTACTTGGTGTCAGTGTATGTCTGTGTTACTTGGTGTAAGTGTGTGTCTGTGTTACTGAGTATCAGTGTATGTCTTTGTTCCATGGTGTAAGTGTGTGTCTGTGTGACTGTGTATCAGTGTATGTCTTTGTAACTTGCTGTCAGTGTATGTCTTTGTTACTTGGTGTCAGTGTATGTCTTTGTTACTTGGTGTAAGTGTGTGTCTGTGTTACTGAGTATCAGTGTATGTCTTTGTTCCATGGTGTAAGTGTGTGTCTGTGTGACTGGGTATCAGTGTATGTCTTTGTTACTTGCTGTCAGTGTATGTCTTTGTTACTTGATGTCAGTGTATGTCTTTGTTACTGGGTGTCATTGTATGTTTTTGTTAATGGGTGTCAGTGTATGTCTTTGTTACTTGGTATCCGTGTGTCTGTGTTACTGGGTGTCAGTGTATGTCTTTGTTACTGTGTGTCAGTGTATGCCTTTGTTACTTGCTATCCGTGTGTGTCTGTGTAACTGAGTATTTGTGTATGTCTTTGTTACTTGGTGTAAGTGTGTGTCTGTGTTACTGGGTATCAGTGTAAGTCTTTGTTACTTGGTGTCAGTGTATGTCTTTGTTACTTGGTGTGAGTGTCTGTCTGTGTTACTGGGTATCAGTGAATTTCTTTGTTATTTGGTGTCAGTGTATGTCCTTGTTACTTGGTGTAAGTGTGTGTCTGTGTTACTGGGTATCAGTATATGTCTTTGTAACTTGGTGTCAGTGTATGTCTTTGTTACCTGGTGTCAGTGTATGTCTGTGTTACTTGGTGTAAGTGTGTGTCTGTGTTACTGAGTATCAGTGTATGTCTTTGTTCCATGGTGTAAGTGTGTGTCTGTGTGACTGTGTATCAGTGTATGTCTTTGTAACTTGCTGTCAGTGTATGTCTTTGTTACTTGGTGTCAGTGTATGTCTTTGTTACTTGGTGTAAGTGTGTGTCTGTGTTACTGAGTATCAGTGTATGTCTTTGTTCCATGGTGTAAGTGTGTGTCTGTGTGACTGGGTATCAGTGTATGTCTTTGTTACTTGCTGTCAGTGTATGTCTTTGTTACTTGATGTCAGTGTATGTCTATGTTACTGGGTGTCATTGTATGTTTTTGTTAATGGGTGTCAGTGTATGTCTTTGTTACTTGGTATCCGTGTGTCTGTGTTACTGTGTGTCAGTGTATGCCTTTGTTACTTGCTATCCGTGTGTGTCTGTGTAACTGAGTATTAGTGTATGTCTTTGTTACTTGGTGTAAGTGTGTGTCTGTGTTACTGGGTATCAGTGTAAGTCTTTGTTACTTGGTGTCAGTGTATGTCTTTGTTACTTGGTGTGAGTGTCTGTCTGTGTTACTGGGTATCAGTGAATTTCTTTGTTATTTGGTGTCAGTGTATGTCCTTGTTACTTGGTGTAAGTGTGTGTCTGTGTTACTGGGTATCAGTATATGTCTTTGTAACTTGGTGTCAGTGTATGTCTTTGTTACTTGGTGTAAGTGTATGTCTTTGTTACTTGTTGTCAGTGTATGTCTGTGTTACTTGGTGTAAGTGTGTGTCTTAGTTACTTGGTGTCAGTGTATGTCTTTGTTACTTGGTGTAAGTGTGTGTCTGTGTTACTGGGTATCAGTGTAAGTCTTTGTTACTTGGTGTCAGTGTATGTCTTTGTTACTTGGTGTGAGTGTGTGTCTGTGTTACTGGGTATCAGTATCTGTCTTTGTTACTTGGTGTCAGTGTATGTCTTTGTTACTTGGTGTAAGTGTATGTCTTTGTTACTTGGTGTCAGTGTATGTCTGTGTTACTTGGTGTAAGTGTATGTCTTTGTTACTTGGTGTCAGTGTATGTCTTTGTTACTTGGTGTAAGTGTATGTATTTGTTACTTGGTGTCAGTGTATGTCTTTGTTACTTGGTGTAAGTGTGTGCCTGTGTTGCTGGGTATCAGTGTATGTCTTTGTTACTTGGTGTGAGTGTGTGTCTGTGTTACTGGGTATCAGTGAATTTCTTTGTTATTTGGTGTCAGTGTATGTCCTTGTTACTTGGTGTAAGTGTGTGTCTGTGTTACTGGGTATCAGTGTATGTCTTTGTAACTTGGTGTCAGTGTATGTCTTTGTTACTTGGTGTAAGTGTATGTCTTTGTTACTTGTTGTCAGTGTATGTCTGTGTTACTTGGTGTAAGTGTGTGTCTTAGTTACTTGGTGTCAGTGTATGTCTTTGTTACTTGGTGTAAGTGTATGTCTTTGATACTTGGTGTCAGTGTATGTCTTTGACACTTGGTGTAAGTGTATGTCTGTGTTACTGGGTATCAGTATCTGTCTTTGTTACTTGGTGTCTGTGTATGTCTTTGTTACTTGGTGTAAGTGTATGTCTTTGTTACTTGGTGTCAATGTATGTCTTTGTTACTTGGTGTAAGTGTATGTATTTGTTACTTGGTGTCAGTGTATGTCTTTGTTACTTGGTGTAAGTGTGTGCCTGTGTTGCTGGGTATCAGTGTATGTCTTTGTTACTTGGTGTAAGTGTGTGTCTGTGTTACTGGGTATCAGTTTCAATCTTTTTCTCTTGGTGTCTGTGTATGTCTTTGTTGCTTGGTGTCAGTGTATGTCTTTGTTACTTGGTGTCAGTGTATGTCTTTGATACTGCATGTCAGTGTATGTTTTTGTTCATGGGTGTCAGTATATGTCTTTGTTACTTGGTGTCCGTGTGTGTCTATCTTACTGGGTGTCAGTGTATGTCTTTGTTACTGGGTGTCAGTGTATGCCTTTGTTAGTTGGTGTCGGTGTATGTCTTTGTTACTTGGTGTAGGTGTGTGTCTGTGTCACTTGGTGTCAGTGTGTTAGTTTGTGTTACTGTGTGTCAGTGTGTGTCTGTGTTACTTGGTGTAAGTGTGTGTCTTTGTTACTGGGTGTCAGTGTATGTCTTTGTTCCTTGGTGTCAGTGTATGTCTGTGTCACTTGGTGTCAGTGTGTTAGTTTGTGTTACTGTGTGTTAGTGTGTGTCTGTGTTACTTGGTGTATGTGTGTGTCTTTGTTACTGGGTGTCAGTGTATGTCTTTATTGGTTGGTGGAAGTGTGTCTCTGTGTTACTTGGTGTAAGTGTGTGTCTTTGTTACTTGGTGTCAGTGTATGTCTTTGTTCTTTGGTGTCATTGTATGTCTTTGTTACATGGTGTAAGTGTGTGTCTGTGTTGCTGGGTATCAGTGTATGTCTTTGTTACTTGCTGTCAGTGTATGTCTTTGTTACTTGGTGTCAGTGTATGTCTTTGTTACTTGGTGTAAGTGTGTGTCTGTGTTACTGGGTATCAGTGAATGTCTTTGTTACTTCGTGTCAGTGTATGTCTTTGTTACAGGGTGTCAGTGCACGTTTTTGTTAATGGGTGTCAGTGTATGTCTTTGTTACTTGGTATCCGTGTGTGTCTGAGTTACTGGGTGTCAGTGTATGTCTTTGTTACTGTGTGTCAGAGTCTGCCTTTGTTACTTGGTATCCGTGTGTGTCTGTGTTACTGAGTATCAGTGTATGTCTTTGTTACTTGGTGTAAGTGTATGTCTGTGTTACTGGGTATCAGTGTATGTCTTTGTTACTTGGTGTAAGTGTATGTCTTTGTTACTGGGTGTCAGTGTATGTCTTTGTTACTGTGTGTCAGTGTCTGCCTTTGTTACTTGGTATCCGTGTGTGTCTGTGTTACTGAGTATCAGTGTATGTCTTTGTTACTTGGTGTAAGTGTATGTCTGTGTTACTGGGTATCAGTGTATGTCTTAGTTACTTGGTGTCAGTGTATGTCTGCGTACTTGGTGTAAGTGTGTGCCTTTGTGACTTGGTGTAAGTGTGTGTCTGTGTTACTTGGTGTAAGTGTGTGTCTGTGTAACTGAGTATCAGTGCATGTCTTTGTTACTTGGTGTCAGTGTATGTCTGTGTTACTTGGTGTAAGTGTTCGTATATGTTACTGGGTATCAGTGTGAGTCATTGTTACTTGGTGTAAGTGTGTGTCTGTGTTACTGGGTATCAGTGCATGTCTTTGTGACTTGGTGTCAGTGTATGTCTGTGTTACTTGGTGTAAGTGTGTGTCTGTGTAACTGAGTATCAGTGCATGTCTTTGTTACTTGGTGTAAGTGTGAGTCTGTGTTACTGGGTGTCAGTGTATGTCTTTGTTACTTGGTGTCAGTGTATGTCTGTGTACTTGGTGTAAGTGTGTGTCTTTGTTACTTGTTTCAGTGTATGTCTGTGTTACTTGGTGTAAGTGTATGTCTTTGTTAATTGGTGTCTTTGTCTGTCTTTGTTACTTGGTGTAAGTGTGTGTCTGTGTTACTGGGTATCAGTGTATGTCTTTGTTACTTGGTGTCAGTGTATGTATTTGTTACTTGGTGTCAGTGTATGTCTTTGTTACTTGGTGTAAGTGTATGTCTTTGTTACTTGGTGTCAGTGTAAGTCTTTGTTACTTGGTGTAAGTGTGTGTCTGTGCTACTGAGTATCAGTGTATGTCTTTGTTCCTTGGAGTAAGTGTGTGTCTGTGTTACTGGGTATCAGTGAATGTCTTTGTTACTTGGTGTCAGTGTATGTCTTTGTTACTGGGTGTCAGTGTACGTTTTTGTTAATGGGTGTCAGTGTATGTCTTTGTTACTTGGTATCCGTGTGTGTCTTTGTTACTGGGTGTCAGTGTATGTCTTTGTTACTTGGTGTCAGTGTATGTCTTTGTTACTTGGTGTAAGTGTGTGTCTGTGTTACTGGGTAGCAGTGAATGTCTTTGTTACTTGGTGTCAGTGTATGTCTTTGTTACTGGGTGTCAGTGTACGTTTTTGTTAATGGGTGCCAGTGTATGTCTTTGTTACTTTGTATCCGTGTGTGTCTGTGTTACTGGGTGTCAGTGTATGTCTTTGTTACTGTGTGTCAGTGTATGTCTTTGTTACTTGGTGTAAGTGTGTGTCTGTGTTACTGGGTATCAGTGTATGTCTATGTCACTTGGTGTCAGTGTGTGCCTTTGTTACTTGGTGTCATTGTGTGTCTTTGTTACTGGGTGTCAGTGTATGCCTTTTTTACTGGGTGTCAGTGTATGTCTTTGTGACTTGGTGTAAGTGTGTGTCTTTGTTACAGGGTATCAGTGTATGTCTTTGTTACTTGGAGTCAGTGTATGTCTGTGCTACTTGGTGTAAGTGTGTGTCTTTGTTACTTGGTGTCAGTGTATGTCTGTGTTACTTGGTGTAAGTGTGTGTCTTTGTTACTTGGTGTCAGTGTATGCCTTTGTTACTTGGTGTCATTGTATGTCTTTGTTACATGGTGTAAGTGTGTGTCTGTGTTGCTGGCTATCAGTGTATGTCTGTGTTACTTGCTGTCAGTGTATGTCTTTGTTACTTGGTGTCAGTGTATGTCTTTGTTACTTGGTGTAAGTGTGTGTCTGTGTTACTGGGTATCAGTGAATGTCTTTGTTACTTCGTGTCAGTGTATGTCTTTGTTACTGGGTGTCAGTGTACGTTTTTGTTAATGGGTGTCAGTGTATGTCTTTGTTACTTGGTATCCGTGTGTGTCTGTGTTACTGGGTGTCAGTGTATGTCTTTGTTACTGTGTGTCAGTGTATGCCTTTGTTACTTGGTATCCGCGTGTGTCTGTGTTACTTAGAATCAGTGTATGTCTTTGTTACTTGGTGTAAGTGTATGTCTGTGTTACTGGGTATCAGTGTATGTCTTAGTTACTTGGTGTCAGTGTATGTCTGCGTACTTGGTGTAAGTGTGTGCCTTTGTGACTTGGTGTAAGTGTGTGTCTGTGTTACTTGGTGTAAGTGTGTGTCTGTGTAACTGAGTATCAGTGCATGTCTTTGTTACTTGGTGTAAGTGTGTGTCTGTGTTTCTGGGTATCAGTGTATGTCTTTGTTACTTGGTGTCAGTGTATGTCTGTGTTACTTGGTGTAAGTGTTCGTTTGTGTTACTGGGTATCAGTGTCAGTCATTGTTACTTGGTGTAAGTGTGTGTCTGTGTTACTGGGTATCAGTGCATGTCTTTGTTTCTTGGTGTCAGTGTATGTCTGTGTTACTTGGTGTAAGTGTGTGTCTGTGTAACTGAATATCAGTGTATGTCTTTGTTACTTGGTGTAAGTGTGTGTCTGTGTTACTTGGTGTCAGTGTATGTCTTTGTTACTTGGTGTAAGTGTGTGTCTGTGTCACTGGGTATCAGTGTGTGTCCTTGTTACTTGGTGTCAGTGTATGTCTTTGTTACTTGGTGTCAGTGTCTGTCTTTGTTACTTGGTGTAAGCGTGTGTCTGTGTTACTGGGTATCAGTGTATGTCTTTGTTACTTGGTTTCAGTGTATGTCTGAGTTACTTGGTGTTAGTGTGTGTCTTTGTTACTTGGTGTCAGTGTATGTCTTTGTTACTTGGTGTAAGTGTGTGTCTTTGTTACTTGGTGTCAGTGGATGTCTTTGTTACTTGGTGTCATTGTATGTCTTTGTGACTTGGTGTTAGTGTGTCTCTGTGGTACTGGGTATCAGTGTCTGTCTTTGTTACTTGGAGTAAGTGTGTGTCTGTGCTACTGGGTATCAGTGTATGTCTTTGTTACTTGGTGTAAGTGTGTGTCTGTGTTATTGGGTATCAGTGTATGTCGTTGTTACTTGGTGACTGTGTATGTCTTTGAAACTTGGTGTCAGTGTGTGTCTTTGTTACTTCTTGTCAGTGTGTGTCTTTGTTACTAGGTGTCAGTGTTTGTCTTTGTTACTGGGAGTCAGTGTATGTCTTTGTGACTTGGTGTTAGTGTGTGTCTGTGGTACTGGGTATCAGTGTCTGTCTTTGTTACTTGGAGTAAGTGTGTGTCTGTGCTATTTGGTATCAGTGTATGTCTTTGTTACTTGGTGTCTGTGTATGTCTGTGTACTTGGTGTAATTGTGTGTCTTTGTTACTTGGTGTCAGTGTATGTCTGTGTTACTTGGTGTAAGTGTATGTCTTTGATACTTGGTGTCAGTGTATGTCTTTGTTACTGGCTGAAAGTGTATGTCTTTGTTACGTGGTGTCAGTGCATGTCTTTGTTACTTGGTGTAAGTGTATGTCTTTGTTACTTGGTGTCAGTGTATGTCTTTGTTACTTGGTGTAAGTGTGTGTCTGTGTTACTGGGTATCAGTGTATGTCTTTGTTACTTGGTGTCAGTGTATGTCTGTGTTACTTGGTGTAAGTGTGTGTCTGTGTTACTGAGTATCAGTGTATGTCTTTGTTCCATGGTGTAAGTGTGTGTCTGTGTGACTGTGTATCAGTGTATGTCTTTGTAACTTGCTGTCAGTGTATGTCTTTGTTACTTGGTGTCAGTGTATGTCTGTGTTACTTGGTGTAAGTGCGTGTCTGTGTTACTGGGTATCAGTGTATGTCTTTGTAACTTGGTGTCAGTGTATGTCTTTGTTACTTGGTGTAAGTGTATGTCTTTGTTACTTGTCAGTGTATGTCTGTGTTACTTGGTGTAAGTGTGTGTCTTAGTTACTTGGTGTCAGTGTATGTCTTTGTTACTTGGTGCAAGTGTGTGTCTGTGTCACTGGGTATCAGTGTATGTCCTTGTTACTTGGTGTCAGTGTATGTCTTTGTTACTTGGTGTCAGTGTCTGTCTTTGTTACAAGCGTGTGTCTGTGTTACTGGGTGTAAGTGTATGTCTTTGTTACTTGGTGTCAGTGTATGTCTTTGTTACTTGGTGTAAGTGTGTGTCTTTGTTACTTGGTGTCAGTGTATGTCTTTGTTACTTGGTGTCATTGTATGTCTTTGTGACTTGGTGTTAGTGTGTCTCTGTGGTACTGGGTATCAGTGTCTGTCTTTGTTACTTGGAGTAAGTGTGTGTCTGTGCTACTGGGTATCAGTGTATGTCTTTGTTACTTGGTGTAAGTGTGTGTCTGTGTTATTGGGTATCAGTGTATGTCGTTGTTACTTGGTGACTGTGTATGTCTTTGAAACTTGGTGTCAGTGTGTGTCTTTGTTACTTCTTGTCAGTGTGTGTCTTTGTTACTAGGTGTCAGTGTTTGTCTTTGTTACTGGGAGTCAGTGTATGTCTTTGTGACTTGGTGTTAGTGTGTGTCTGTGGTACTGGGTATCAGTGTCTGTCTTTGTTACTTGGAGTAAGTGTGTGTCTGTGCTATTGGGTATCAGTGTATGTCTTTGTTACTTGGTGTCTGTGTATGTCTGTGTACTTGGTGTAATTGTGTGTCTTTGTTACTTGGTGTCAGTGTATGTCTGTGTTACTTGGTGTAAGTGTATGTCTTTGATACTTGGTGTCAGTGTATGTCTTTGTTACTGGCTGAAAGTGTATGTCTTTGTTACTTGGTGTCAGTGCATGTCTTTGTTACTTGGTGTAAGTGTATGTCTTTGTTACTTGGTGTCAGTGTATGTCTTTGTTACTTGGTGTAAGTGTGTGTCTGTGTTACTGGGTATCAGTGTATGTCTTTGTTACTTGGTGTCAGTGTATGTCTGTGTTACTTGGTGTAAGTGTGTGTCTGTGTTACTGAGTATCAGTGTATGTCTTTGTTCCATGGTGTAAGTGTGTGTCTGTGTGACTGTGTATCAGTGTATGTCTTTGTAACTTGCTGTCAGTGTATGTCTTTGTTACTTGGTGTCAGTGTATGTCTGTGTTACTTGGTGTAAGTGCGTGTCTGTGTTACTGGGTATCAGTGTATGTCTTTGTAACTTGGTGTCAGTGTATGTCTTTGTTACTTGGTGTAAGTGTATGTCTTTGTTACTTGTCAGTGTATGTCTGTGTTACTTGGTGTAAGTGTGTGTCTTAGTTACTTGGTGTCAGTGTATGTCTTTGTTACTTGGTGCAAGTGTGTGTCTGTGTCACTGGGTATCAGTGTATGTCCTTGTTACTTGGTGTCAGTGTATGTCTTTGTTACTTGGTGTCAGTGTCTGTCTTTGTTACAAGCGTGTGTCTGTGTTACTGGGTGTAAGTGTATGTCTTTGTTACTTGGTGTCAGTGTATGTCTGTGTTACTTGGTGTAAGTGTATGTCTTTGTTACTTGGTGTCAGTGTATGTCTTTGTTACTTGGTGTAAGTGTATGTATTTGTTACTTGGTGTCAGTGTGTTAGTTTGTGTTACTGTGTGTTAGTGTGTGTCTGTGTTACTTGGTGTATGTGTGTGTCTTTGTTACTGGGTGTCAGTGTATGTCTTTATTGGTTGGTGGAAGTGTGTCTCTGTGTTACTGGGTATCAGTGATTAGATTAGATTAGAGATACAGCACTGAAACAGGCCCTTCGGCCCACCGAGTCTGTGCCCAACATCAACCACCCATTTATACTAATCCTACACTAATCCCATATTCCGACCACATCCCCACCTGACCTTATATTTCCCTACCACCAACCTATACTAGTGACAATTTATAATGGCCAATTTACCTACCAACCTGCAAGTCTTTTGGCTTGTGGGAGGAAACCGGAGCACCCGGAGAAAACCCACGCAGACACAGGGAGAACTTGCAAACTCCGCACAGGCAGTACCCAGAATCGAACCCGGGTCCCTGGAGCTGTGAGGCTGCGGTGCTAACCACTGCGCCACTGTGCCGCCCGAAAACAGTGTCTGTCTTTTTAACTTGGTGTTTGTGTGTGTCTGTGTTACTGGGTATCAGTGCATGTCTTTGTTAATTGGTGTCACTGTATGTCTGTGTTACTTGGTGTAAGTGTGTGTCTGTGTTACTGGGTATCAGTGTATGTCTTTGTTACTTGGTGTCAGTGTATGTCTGTGTTACTTGGTGTAAGTGTGTGTCTGTGTTACTGAGTATCAGTGTATGTCTTTGTTCCATGGTGTAAGTGTGTGTCTGTGTGACTGTGTATCAGTGTATGTCTTTGTAACTTGCTGTCAGTGTATGTCTTTGTTACTTGGTGTCAGTGTATGTCTGTGTTACTTGGTGTAAGTGTGTGTCTGTGTTACTGAGTATCAGTGTATGTCTTTGTTCCATGGTGTAAGTGTGTGTCTGTGTGACTGTGTATCAGTGTATGTCTTTGTAACTTGCTGTCAGTGTATGTCTTTGTTACTTGGTGTCAGTGTATGTCTGTGTTACTTGGTGTAAGTGCGTGTCTGTGTTACTGGGTATCAGTGTATGTCTTTGTAACTTGGTGTCAGTGTATGTCTTTGTTACTTGGTGTAAGTGTATGTCTTTGTTACTTGGTGTCAGTGTATGTCTGTGTTACTTGGTGTAAGTGTGTGTCTTAGTTACTTGGTGTCAGTGTATGTCTTTGTTACTTGGTGCAAGTGTGTGTCTGTGTCACTGGGTATCAGTGTATGTCCTTGTTACTTGGTGTCAGTGTATGTCTTTGTTACTTGGTGTCAGTGTCTGTCTTTGTTACAAGCGTGTGTCTGTGTTACTGGGTGTAAGTGTATGTCTTTGTTACTTGGTGTCAGTGTATGTCTGTGTTACTTGGTGTAAGTGTATGTCTTTGTTACTTGGTGTCAGTGTATGTCTTTGTTACTTGGTGTCAGTGTATGTCTTTGTTACTTGGTGTAAGTGTATGTATTTGTTACTTGGTGTCAGTGTGTTAGTTTGTGTTACTGTGTGTTAGTGTGTGTCTGTGTTACTTGGTGTATGTGTGTGTCTTTGTTACTGGGTGTCAGTGTATGTCTTTATTGGTTGGTGGAAGTGTGTCTCTGTGTTACTGGGTATCAGTGATTAGATTAGATTAGAGATACAGCACTGAAACAGGCCCTTCGGCCCACCGAGTCTGTGCCCAACATCAACCACCCATTTATACTAATCCTACACTAATCCCATATTCCGACCACATCCCCACCTGACCTTATATTTCCCTACCACCAACCTATACTAGTGACAATTTATAATGGCCAATTTACCTACCAACCTGCAAGTCTTTTGGCTTGTGGGAGGAAACCGGAGCACCCGGAGAAAACCCACGCAGACACAGGGAGAACTTGCAAACTCCGCACAGGCAGTACCCAGAATCGAACCCGGGTCCCTGGAGCTGTGAGGCTGCGGTGCTAACCACTGCGCCACTGTGCCGCCCGAAAACAGTGTCTGTCTTTTTAACTTGGTGTTTGTGTGTGTCTGTGTTACTGGGTATCAGTGCATGTCTTTGTTAATTGGTGTCACTGTATGTCTGTGTTACTTGGTGTAAGTGTGTGTCTGTGTTACTGGGTATCAGTGTATGTCTTTGTTACTTGGTGTCAGTGTATGTCTGTGTTACTTGGTGTAAGTGTGTGTCTGTGTTACTGAGTATCAGTGTATGTCTTTGTTCCATGGTGTAAGTGTGTGTCTGTGTGACTGTGTATCAGTGTATGTCTTTGTAACTTGCTGTCAGTGTATGTCTTTGTTACTTGGTGTCAGTGTATGTCTTTGTTACTTGGTGTAAGTGTGTGTCTGTGTTACTGAGTATCAGTGTATGTCTTTGTTCCATGGTGTAAGTGTGTGTCTGTGTGACTGGGTATCAGTGTATGTCTTTGTTACTTGCTGTCAGTGTATGTCTTTGTTACTTGATGTCAGTGTATGTCTTTGTTACTGGGTGTCATTGTATGTTTTTGTTAATGGGTGTCAGTGTATGTCTTTGTTACTTGGTATCCGTGTGTCTGTGTTACTGGGTGTCAGTGTATGTCTTTGTTACTGTGTGTCAGTGTATGCCTTTGTTACTTGCTATCCGTGTGTGTCTGTGTAACTGAGTATTAGTGTATGTCTTTGTTACTTGGTGTAAGTGTGTGTCTGTGTTACTGGGTATCAGTGTAAGTCTTTGTTACTTGGTGTCAGTGTATGTCTTTGTTACTTGGTGTGAGTGTCTGTCTGTGTTACTGGGTATCAGTGAATTTCTCTGTTATTTGGTGTCAGTGTATGTCCTTGTTACTTGGTGTAAGTGTGTGTCTGTGTTACTGGGTATCAGTGTATGTCTTTGTAACTTGGTGTCAGTGTATGTCTTTGTTACTTGGTGTAAGTGTATGTCTTTGTTACTTGTTGTCAGTGTATGTCTGTGTTACTTGGTGTAAGAGTGTGTCTTTGTTACTTGGTGTCAGTGTATGTCTTTGTTACTTGGTGTGAGTGTGTGTCTGTGTTACTGGGTATCAGTGTAAGTCTTTGTTACTTGGTGTCAGTGTATGTCTTTGTTACTTGGTGTAAGTGTATGTCTTTGTTACTTGGTGTCAGTGTATGTCTGTGTTACTTGGTGTAAGTGTATGTCTTTGTTACTTGGTGTCAGTGTATGTCTTTGTTACTTGGTGTAAGTGTATGTATTTGTTACTTGGTGTCAGTGTATGTCTTTGTTACTTGGTGTAAGTGTGTGCCTGTGTTGCTGGGTATCAGTGTATGTCTTTGTTACTTGGTGTGAGTGTGTGTCTGTGTTACTGGGTATCAGTGAATTTCTTTGTTATTTGGTGTCAGTGTATGTCCTTGTTACTTGGTGTAAGTGTGTGTCTGTGTTACTGGGTATCAGTGTATGTCTTTGTAACTTGGTGTCAGTGTATGTCTTTGTTACTTGGTGTAAGTGTATGTCTTTGTTACTTGTTGTCAGTGTATGTCTGTGTTACTTGGTGTAAGTGTGTGTCTTAGTTACTTGGTGTCAGTGTATGTCTTTGTTACTTGGTGTAAGTGTATGTCTTTGATACTTGGTGTCAGTGTATGTCTTTGACACTTGGTGTAAGTGTATGTCTGTGTTACTGGGTATCAGTATCTGTCTTTGTTACTTGGTGTCTGTGTATGTCTTTGTTACTTGGTGTAAGTGTATGTCTTTGTTACTTGGTGTCAGTGTATGTCTTTGTTACTTGGTGTAAGTGTATGTATTTGTTACTTGGTGTCAGTGTATGTCTTTGTTACTTGGTGTAAGTGTGTGCCTGTGTTGCTGGGTATCAGTGCATGTCTTTGTTACTTGGTGTAAGTGTGTGTCTGTGTTACTGGGTATCAGTTTCAATCTTTTTCTCTTGGTGTCTGTGTATGTCTTTGTTGCTTGGTGTCAGTGTATGTCTTTGTTACTTGGTGTCAGTGTATGTCTTTGATACTGCATGTCAGTGTATGTTTTTGTTCATGGGTGTCAGTATATGTCTTTGTTACTTGGTGTCCGTGTGTGTCTATCTTACTGGGTGTCAGTGTATGTCTTTGTTACTGGGTGTCAGTGTATGCCTTTGTTAGTTGGTGTCGGTGTATGTCTTTGTTACTTGGTGTAGGTGTGTGTCTGTGTCACTTGGTGTCAGTGTGTTAGTTTGTGTTACTGTGTGTCAGTGTGTGTCTGTGTTACTTGGTGTAAGTGTGTGTCTTTGTTACTGGGTGTCAGTGTATGTCTTTGTTCCTTGGTGTCAGTGTATGTCTGTGTCACTTGGTGTATGTGTGTGTCTTTGTTACTGGGTGTCAGTGTATGTCTTTATTGGTTGGTGGAAGTGTGTCTCTGTGTTACTTGGTGTAAGTGTGTGTCTTTGTTACTTGGTGTCAGTGTATGTCTTTGTTCTTTGGTGTCATTGTATGTCTTTGTTACATGGTGTAAGTGTGTGTCTGTGTTGCTGGGTATCAGTGTATGTCTTTGTTACTTGCTGTCAGTGTATGTCTTTGTTACTTGGTGTCAGTGTATGTCTTTGTTACTTGGTGTAAGTGTGTGTCTGTGTTACTGGGTATCAGTGAATGTCTTTGTTACTTCGTGTCAGTGTATGTCTTTGTTACAGGGTGTCAGTGCACGTTTTTGTTAATGGGTGTCAGTGTATGTCTTTGTTACTTGGTATCCGTGTGTGTCTGTGTTACTGGGTGTCAGTGTATGTCTTTGTTACTGTGTGTCAGAGTCTGCCTTTGTTACTTGGTATCCGTGTGTGTCTGTGTTACTGAGTATCAGTGTATGTCTTTGTTACTTGGTGTAAGTGTATGTCTGTGTTACTGGGTATCAGTGTATGTCTTTGTTACTTGGTGTAAGTGTATGTCTTTGTTACTGGGTGTCAGTGTATGTCTTTGTTACTGTGTGTCAGTGTCTGCCTTTGTTACTTGGTATCCGTGTGTGTCTGTGTTACTGAGTATCAGTGTATGTCTTTGTTACTTGGTGTAAGTGTATGTCTGTGTTACTGGGTATCAGTGTATGTCTTAGTTACTTGGTGTCAGTGTATGTCTGCGTACTTGGTGTAAGTGTGTGCGTTTGTGACTTGGTGTAAGTGTGTGTCTGTGTTACTTGGTGTAAGTGTGTGTCTGTGTAACTGAGTATCAGTGCATGTCTTTGTTACTTGGTGTCAGTGTATGTCTGTGTTACTTGGTGTAAGTGTTCGTATATGTTACTGGGTATCAGTGTGAGTCATTGTTACTTGGTGTAAGTGTGTGTCTGTGTTACTGGGTATCAGTGCATGTCTTTGTGACTTGGTGTCAGTGTATGTCTGTGTTACTTGGTGTAAGTGTGTGTCTGTGTAACTGAGTATCAGTGCATGTCTTTGTTACTTGGTGTAAGTGTGTGTCTGTGTTACTGGGTGTCAGTGTATGTCTTTGTTACTTGGTGTCAGTGTATGTCTGTGTACTTGGTGTAAGTGTGTGTCTTTGTTACTTGTTTCAGTGTATGTCTGTGTTACTTGGTGTAAGTGTATGTCTTTGTTAATTGGTGTCTTTGTCTGTCTTTGTTACTTGGTGTAAGTGTGTGTCTGTGTTACTGGGTATCAGTGTATGTCTTTGTTACTTGGTGTCAGTGTATGTATTTGTTACTTGGTGTCAGTGTATGTCTTTGTTACTTGGTGTAAGTGTATGTCTTTGTTACTTGGTGTCAGTGTATGTCTTTGTTACTTGGTGTAAGTGTGTGTCTGTGCTACTGAGTATCAGTGTATGTCTTTGTTCCTTGGAGTAAGTGTGTGTCTGTGTTACTGGGTATCAGTGAATGTCTTTGTTACTTGGTGTCAGTGTATGTCTTTGTTACTGGGTGTCAGTGTACGTTTTTGTTAATGGGTGTCAGTGTATGTCTTTGTTACTTGGTATCCGTGTGTGTCTTTGTTACTGGGTGTCAGTGTATGTCTTTGTTACTTGGTGTCAGTGTATGTCTTTGTTACTTGGTGTAAGTGTGTGTCTGTGTTACTGGGTAGCAGTGAATGTCTTTGTTACTTGGTGTCAGTGTATGTCTTTGTTACTGGTTGTCAGTGTACGTTTTTGTTAATGGGTGCCAGTGTATGTCTTTGTTACTTGGTATCCGTGTGTGTCTGTGTTACTGGGTGTCAGTGTATGTCTTTGTTACTGTGTGTCAGTGTATGTCTTTGTTACTTGGTGTAAGCGTGTGTCTGTGTTACTGGGTATCAGTTAATTTCTTTGATACTTGGTGTCAGTGTCTGTCCTTGTCAGTTGGTGTAAGTGTGTGTCTGTGTTACTGGGTATCAGTGTATGTCTATGTCACTTGGTGTCAGTGTGTGCCTTTGTTACTTGGTGTCATTGTGTGTCTTTGTTACTGGGTGTCAGTGTATGCCTTTTTTACTGGGTGTCAGTGTATGTCTTTGTGACTTGGTGTAAGTGTGTGTCTTTGTTACAGGGTATCAGTGTATGTCTTTGTTACTTGGAGTCAGTGTATGTCTGTGCTACTTGGTGTAAGTGTGTGTCTTTGTTACTTGGTGTCAGTGTATGTCTGTGTTACTTGGTGTAAGTGTGTGTCTTTGTTACTTGGTGTCAGTGTATGTCTTTGTTACTTGATGTCATTGTATGTCTTTGTTACATGGTGTAAGTGTGTGTCTGTGTTGCTGGCTATCAGTGTATGTCTGTGTTACTTGCTGTCAGTGTATGTCTTTGTTACTTGGTGTCAGTGTATGTCTTTGTTACTTGGTGTAAGTGTGTGTCTGTGTTACTGGGTATCAGTGAATGTCTTTGTTACTTCGTGTCAGTGTATGTCTTTGTTACTGGGTGTCAGTGTACGTTTTTGTTAATGGGTGTCAGTGTATGTCTTTGTTACTTGGTATCCGTGTGTGTCTCTGTTACTGGGTGTCAGTGTATGTCTTTGTTACTGTGTGTCAGTGTATGCCTTTGTTACTTGGTATCCGCGTGTGTCTGTGTTACTTAGAATCAGTGTATGTCTTTGTTACTTGGTGTAAGTGTATGTCTGTGTTACTGGGTATCAGTGTATGTCTTAGTTACTTGGTGTCAGTGTATGTCTGCGTACTTGGTGTAAGTGTGTGCCTTTGTGACTTGGTGTAAGTGTGTGTCTGTGTTACTTGGTGTAAGTGTGTGTCTGTGTAACTGAGTATCAGTGCATGTCTTTGTTACTTGGTGTAAGTGTGTGTCTGTGTTTCTGGGTATCAGTGTATGTCTTTGTTACTTGGTGTCAGTGTATGTCTGTGTTACTTGGTGTAAGTGTTCGTTTGTGTTACTGGGTATCAGTGTCAGTTATTGTTACTTGGTGTAAGTGTGTGTCTGTGTTACTGGGTATCAGTGCATGTCTTTGTTTCTTGGTGTCAGTGTATGTCTGTGTTACTTGGTGTAAGTGTGTGTCTGTGTAACTGAATATCAGTGTATGTCTTTGTTACTTGGTGTAAGTGTGTGTCTGTGTTACTTGGTGTCAGTGTATGTCTTCGTTACTTGGTGTAAGTGTGTGTCTGTGTCACTGGGTATCAGTGTGTGTCCTTGTTACTTGGTGTCAGTGTATGTCTTTGTTACTTGGTGTCAGTGTCTGTCTTTGTTACTTGGTGTAAGCGTGTGTCTGTGTTACTGGGTATCAGTGTATGTCTTTGTTACTTGGTTTCAGTGTATGTCTGAGTTACCTGGTGTTAGTGTGTGTCTTTGTTACTTGGTGTCAGTGTATGTCTTTGTTACTTGGTGTAAATGTGTGTCTTTGTTACTTGGTGTCAGTGTATGTCTTTGTTACTTGGTGTCATTGTATGTCTTTGTGACTTGGTGTTAGTGTGTCTCTGTGGTACTGGGTATCAGTGTCTGTCTTTGTTACTTGGAGTAAGTGTGTGTCTGTGCTACTGGGTATCAGTGTATGTCTTTGTTACTTGGTGTAAGTGTGTGTCTGTGTTATTAGGTATCAGTGTATGTCGTTGTTACTTGGTGACTGTGTATGTCTTTGAAACTTGGTGTCAGTGTGTGTCTTTGTTACTTCTTGTCAGTGTGTGTCTTTGTTACTAGGTGTCAGTGTTTGTCTTTGTTACTGGGAGTCAGTGTATGTCTTTGTGACTTGATGTTACTGTGTGTCTGTGGTACTGGGTATCAGTGTCTGTCTTTGTTACTTGGAGTAAGTGTGTGTCTGTGCTATTGGGTATCAGTGTATGTCTTTGTTACATGGTGTCTGTGTATGTCTGTGTACTTGGTGTAATTGTGTGTCTTTGTTACTTGGTGTCAGTGTATGTCTGTGTTACTTGGTGTAAGTGTATGTCTTTGATACTTGGTGTCAGTGTATGTCTTTGTTACTGGCTGAAAGTGTATGTCTTTGTTACTTGGTGTCAGTGCATGTCTTTGTTACTTGTTGTAAGTGTATGTCTTTGTTACTTGGTGTCAGTGTATGTCTTTGTTACTTGGTGTAAGTGTGTGTCTGTGTTACTGGGTATCAGTGTATGTCTTTGTTACTTGGTGTCAGTGTATGTCTTTGTTACATGGTGTCAGTGTATGTCTGTGTTACTTGGTGTAAGTGCGTGTCTGTGTTACTGGGTATCAGTGTATGTCTTTGTAACTTGGTGTCAGTGTATGTCTTTGTTACTTGGTGTAAGTGTATGTCTTTGTTACTTGTTGTCAGTGTATGTCTGTGTTACTTGGTGTAAGTGTGTGTCTTAGTTACTTGGTGTCAGTGTATGTCTTTGTTACTTGGTGCAAGTGTGTGACTGTGTCACTGGGTATCAGTGTGTGTCCTTGTTACTTGGTGTCAGTGTATGTCTTTGTTACTTGGTGTCAGTGTCTGTCTTTGTTACTTGGTGTAAGCGTGTGTCTGTGTTACTTGGTGTCAGTGTATGTCTTCGTTACTTGGTGTAAGTGTGTGTCTGTGTCACTGGGTATCAGTGTGTGTCCTTGTTACTTGGTGTCAGTGTATGTCTTTGTTACTTGGTGTCAGTGTCTGTCTTTGTTACTTGGTGTAAGCGTGTGTCTGTGTTACTGGGTATCAGTGTATGTCTTTGTTACTTGGTTTCAGTGTATGTCTGAGTTACCTGGTGTTAGTGTGTGTCTTTGTTACTTGGTGTCAGTGTATGTCTTTGTTACTTGGTGTAAATGTGTGTCTTTGTTACTTGGTGTCAGTGTATGTCTTTGTTACTTGGTGTCATTGTATGTCTTTGTGACTTGGTGTTAGTGTGTCTCTGTGGTACTGGGTATCAGTGTCTGTCTTTGTTACTTGGAGTAAGTGTGTGTCTGTGCTACTGGGTATCAGTGTATGTCTTTGTTACTTGGTGTAAGTGTGTGTCTGTGTTATTGGGTATCAGTGTATGTCGTTGTTACTTGGTGACTGTGTATGTCTTTGAAACTTGGTGTCAGTGTGTGTCTTTGTTACTTCTTGTCAGTGTGTGTCTTTGTTACTAGGTGTCAGTGTTTGTCTTTGTTACTGGGAGTCAGTGTATGTCTTTGTGACTTGATGTTACTGTGTGTCTGTGGTACTGGGTATCAGTGTCTGTCTTTGTTACTTGGAGTAAGTGTGTGTCTGTGCTATTGGGTATCAGTGTATGTCTTTGTTACATGGTGTCTGTGTATGTCTGTGTACTTGGTGTAATTGTGTGTCTTTGTTACTTGGTGTCAGTGTATGTCTGTGTTACTTGGTGTAAGTGTATGTCTTTGATACTTGGTGTCAGTGTATGTCTTTGTTACTGGCTGAAAGTGTATGTCTTTGTTACTTGGTGTCAGTGCATGTCTTTGTTACTTGTTGTAAGTGTATGTCTTTGTTACTTGGTGTCAGTGTATGTCTTTGTTACTTGGTGTAAGTGTGTGTCTGTGTTACTGGGTATCAGTGTATGTCTTTGTTACTTGGTGTCAGTGTATGTCTTTGTTACATGGTGTCAGTGTATGTCTGTGTTACTTGGTGTAAGTGCGTGTCTGTGTTACTGGGTATCAGTGTATGTCTTTGTAACTTGGTGTCAGTGTATGTCTTTGTTACTTGGTGTAAGTGTATGTCTTTGTTACTTGTTGTCAGTGTATGTCTGTGTTACTTGGTGTAAGTGTGTGTCTTAGTTACTTGGTGTCAGTGTATGTCTTTGTTACTTGGTGCAAGTGTGTGACTGTGTCACTGGGTATCAGTGTGTGTCCTTGTTACTTGGTGTCAGTGTATGTCTTTGTTACTTGGTGTCAGTGTCTGTCTTTGTTACTTGGTGTAAGCGTGTGTCTGTGTTACTGTGTGTAAGTGTATGTCTTTGTTACTTGGTGTCAGTGTATGTCTGTGTTACTTGGTGTAAGTGTATGTCTTTGTTACTTGGTGTCAGTGTATGTCTTTGTTACTTGGTGTAAGTGTATGTATTTGTTACTTGGTGTCTGTGTATGTCTTTGTTGCTTGGTGTCAGTGTATGTCTTTGTTACTTGGTGTCAGTGTATGTCTTTGATACTGCATGTCAGTGTATGTTTTTGTTCATGGGTGTCAGTATATGTCTTTGTTACTTGGTGTCCGTGTGTGTCTATCTTACTGGGTGTCAGTGTATGTCTTTGTTACTGGGTGTCAGTGTATGCCTTTGTTAGTTGGTGTCGGTGTATGTCTTTGTTACTTGGTGTAGGTGTGTGTCTGTGTCACTTGGTGTCAGTGTGTTAGTTTGTGTTACTGTGTGTCAGTGTGTGTCTGTGTTACTTGGTGTAAGTGTTGTGTCTTTGTTACTGGGTGTCAGTGTATGTCTTTGTTCCTTGGTGTCAGTGTATGTCTGTGTCACTTGGTGTCAGTGTGTTAGTTTGTGTTACTGTGTGTTAGTGTGTGTCTGTGTTACTTGGTGTATGTGTGTGTCTTTGTTACTGGGTGTCAGTGTATGTCTTTATTGGTTGGTGGAAGTGTGTCTCTGTGTTACTGGGTATCAGTGATTAGATTAGATTAGAGATACAGCACTGAAACAGGCCCTTCGGCCCACCGAGTCTGTGCCCAACATCAACCACCCATTTATACTAATCCTACACTAATCCCATATTCCGACCACATCCCCACCTGACCTTATATTTCCCTACCACCAACCTATACTAGTGACAATTTATAATGGCCAATTTACCTACCAACCTGCAAGTCTTTTGGCTTGTGGGAGGAAACCGGAGCACCCGGAGAAAACCCACGCAGACACAGGGAGAACTTGCAAACTCCGCACAGGCAGTACCCAGAATCGAACCCGGGTCCCTGGAGCTGTGAGGCTGCGGTGCTAACCACTGCGCCACTGTGCCGCCCGAAAACAGTGTCTGTCTTTTTAACTTGGTGTTTGTGTGTGTCTGTGTTACTGGGTATCAGTGCATGTCTTTGTTAATTGGTGTCACTGTATGTCTGTGTTACTTGGTGTAAGTGTGTGTCTGTGTTACTGAGTATCAGTGTATGTCTTTGTTCCATGGTGTAAGTGTGTGTCTGTGTGACTGTGTATCAGTGTATGTCTTTGTAACTTGCTGTCAGTGTATGTCTTTGTTACTTGGTGTCAGTGTATGTCTTTGTTACTTGGTGTAAGTGTGTGTCTGTGTTACTGAGTATCAGTGTATGTCTTTGTTCCATGGTGTAAGTGTGTGTCTGTGTGACTGGGTATCAGTGTATGTCTTTGTTACTTGCTGTCAGTGTATGTCTTTGTTACTTGATGTCAGTGTATGTCTTTGTTACTGGGTGTCATTGTATGTTTTTGTTAATGGGTGTCAGTGTATGTCTTTGTTACTTGGTATCCGTGTGTCTGTGTTACTGGGTGTCAGTGTATGTCTTTGTTACTGTGTGTCAGTGTATGCCTTTGTTACTTGCTATCCGTGTGTGTCTGTGTAACTGAGTATTAGTGTATGTCTTTGTTACTTGGTGTAAGTGTGTGTCTGTGTTACTGGGTATCAGTGTAAGTCTTTGTTACTTGGTGTCAGTGTATGTCTTTGTTACTTGGTGTGAGTGTCTGTCTGTGTTACTGGGTATCAGTGAATTTCTTTGTTATTTGGTGTCAGTGTATGTCCTTGTTACTTGGTGTAAGTGTGTGTCTGTGTTACTGGGTATCAGTATATGTCTTTGTAACTTGGTGTCAGTGTATGTCTTTGTTACTTGGTGTAAGTGTATGTCTTTGTTACTTGTTGTCAGTGTATGTCTGTGTTACTTGGTGTAAGTGTGTGTCTTAGTTACTTGGTGTCAGTGTATGTCTTTGTTACTTGGTGTAAGTGTGTGTCTGTGTTACTGGGTATCAGTGTAAGTCTTTGTTACTTGGTGTCAGTGTATGTCTTTGTTACTTGGTGTGAGTGTGTGTCTGTGTTACTGGGTATCAGTATCTGTCTTTGTTACTTGGTGTCAGTGTATGTCTTTGTTACTTGGTGTAAGTGTATGTCTTTGTTACTTGGTGTCAGTGTATGTCTGTGTTACTTGGTGTAAGTGTATGTCTTTGTTACTTGGTGTCAGTGTATGTCTTTGTTACTTGGTGTAAGTGTATGTATTTGTTACTTGGTGTCAGTGTATGTCTTTGTTACTTGGTGTAAGTGTGTGCCTGTGTTGCTGGGTATCAGTGTATGTCTTTGTTACTTGGTGTGAGTGTGTGTCTGTGTTACTGGGTATCAGTGAATTTCTTTGTTATTTGGTGTCAGTGTATGTCCTTGTTACTTGGTGTAAGTGTGTGTCTGTGTTACTGGGTATCAGTGTATGTCTTTGTAACTTGGTGTCAGTGTATGTCTTTGTTACTTGGTGTAAGTGTATGTCTTTGTTACTTGTTGTCAGTGTATGTCTGTGTTACTTGGTGTAAGTGTGTGTCTTAGTTACTTGGTGTCAGTGTATGTCTTTGTTACTTGATGTAAGTGTATGTCTTTGATACTTGGTGTCAGTATATGTCTTTGACACTTGGTGTAAGTCTATGTCTGTGTTACTTGGTGTAAGTGTATGTCTTTGTTACTTGGTGTCAGTGTATGTCTTTGTTACTTGGTGTAAGTGTATGTATTTGTTACTTGTTGTCAGTGTATGTCTTTGTTACTTGGTGTAAGTGTGTGCCTGTGTTGCTGGGTATCAGTGTATGTCTTTGTTACTTGGTGTAAGTGTGTGTCTGTGTTACTGGGTATCAGTTTCAATCTTTTTCTCTTGGTGTCTGTGTATGTCTTTGTTGCTTGGTGTCAGTGTATGTCTTTGTTACTTGGTGTCAGTGTATGTCTTTGATACTGCATGTCAGTGTATGTTTTTGTTCATGGGTGTCAGTATATGTCTTTGTTACTTGGTGTCCGTGTGTGTCTATCTTACTGGGTGTCAGTGTATGTCTTTGTTACTGGGTGTCAGTGTATGCCTTTGTTAGTTGGTGTCGGTGTATGTCTTTGTTACTTGGTGTAGGTGTGTGTCTGTGTCACTTGGTGTCAGTGTGTTAGTTTGTGTTACTGTGTGTCTGTGTTACTTGGTGTAAGTGTGTGTCTTTGTTACTGGGTGTCAGTGTATGTCTTTATTGGTTGGTGGAAGTGTGTCTCTGTGTTACTGGGTATCAGTGATTAGATTAGATTAGAGATACAGCACTGAAACAGGCCCTTCGGCCCACCGAGTCTGTGCCCAACATCAACCACCCATTTATACTAATCCTACACTAATCCCATATTCCGACCACATCCCCACCTGACCTTATATTTCCCTACCACCAACCTATACTAGTGACAATTTATAATGGCCAATTTACCTACCAACCTGCAAGTCTTTTGGCTTGTGGGAGGAAACCGGAGCACCCGGAGAAAACCCACGCAGACACAGGGAGAACTTGCAAACTCCGCACAGGCAGTACCCAGAATCGAACCCGGGTCCCTGGAGCTGTGAGGCTGCGGTGCTAACCACTGCGCCACTGTGCCGCCCGAAAACAGTGTCTGTCTTTTTAACTTGGTGTTTGTGTGTGTCTGCGTTACTGGGTATCAGTGCATGTCCTTGTTAATTGGTGTCACTGTATGTCTGTGTTACTTGGTGTAAGTGTGTGTCTGTGTTGCTGGGTATCAGTGTATGTCTTTGTTACTTGGTGTCAGTGTATGTCTGTGTTACTTGGTGTAAGTGTGTGTCTGTGTTACTGAGTATCAGTGTATGTCTTTGTTCCATGGTGTAAGTGTGTGTCTGTGTGACTGTGTATCAGTGTATGTCTTTGTAACTTGCTGTCAGTGTATGTCTTTGTTACTTGGTGTCAGTGTATGTCTTTGTTACTTGGTGTAAGTGTGTGTCTGTGTTACTGAGTATCAGTGTATGTCTTTGTTCCATGGTGTAAGTGTGTGTCTGTGTGACTGGGTATCAGTGTATGTCTTTGTTACTTGCTGTCAGTGTATGTCTTTGTTACTTGATGTCAGTGTATGTCTTTGTTACTGGGTGTCATTGTATGTTTTTGTTAATGGGTGTCAGTGTATGTCTTTGTTACTTGGTATCCGTGTGTCTGTGTTACTGGGTGTCAGTGTATGTCTTTGTTACTGTGTGTCAGTGTATGCCTTTGTTACTTGCTATCCGTGTGTGTCTGTGTAACTGAGTATTAGTGTATGTCTTTGTTACTTGGTGTAAGTGTGTGTCTGTGTTACTGGGTATCAGTGTAAGTCTTTGTTACTTGCTGTCAGTGTATGTCTTTGTTACTTGATGTCAGTGTATGTCTTTGTTACTGGGTGTCATTGTATGTTTTTGTTAATGGGTGTCAGTGTATGTCTTTGTTACTTGGTATCCGTGTGTCTGTGTTACTGGGTGTCAGTGTATGTCTTTGTTACTGTGTGTCAGTGTATGCCTTTGTTACTTGCTATCCGTGTGTGTCTGTGTAACTGAGTATTAGTGTATGTCTTTGTTACTTGGTGTAAGTGTGTGTCTGTGTTACTGGGTATCAGTGTAAGTCTTTGTTACTTGGTGTCAGTGTATGTCTTTGTTACTTGGTGTGAGTGTCTGTCTGTGTTACTGGGTATCAGTGAATTTCTTTGTTATTTGGTGTCAGTGTATGTCCTTGTTACTTGGTGTAAGTGTGTGTCTGTGTTACTGGGTATCAGTATATGTCTTTGTAACTTGGTGTCAGTGTATGTCTTTGTTACTTGGTGTAAGTGTATGTCTTTGTTACTTGGTGTCAGTGTATGTCTGTGTTACTTGGTGTAAGTGTGTGTCTTAGTTACTTGGTGTCAGTGTATGTCTTTGTTACTTGGTGTAAGTGTGTGTCTGTGTTACTGGGTATCAATGTAAGTCTTTGTTACTTGGTGTCAGTGTATGTCTTTGTTACTTGGTGTGAGTGTGTGTCTGTGTTACTGGGTATCAGTATCTGTCTTTGTTACTTGGTGTCAGTGTATGTCTTTGTTACTTGGTGTAAGTGTATGTCTTTGTTACTTGGTGTCAGTGTATGTCTGTGTTACTTGGTGTAAGTGTATGTCTTTGTTACTTGGTGTCAGTGTATGTCTTTGTTACTTGGTGTAAGTGTATGTATTTGTTACTTGGTGTCAGTGTATGTCTTTGTTACTTGGTGTAAGTGTGTGCCTGTGTTGCTGGGTATCAGTGTATGTCTTTGTTACTTGGTGTAAGTGTGTGTCTGTGTTACTGAGTATCAGTGTATGTCTTTGTTCCATGGTGTAAGTGTGTGTCTGTGTGACTGGGTATCAGTGTATGTCTTTGTTACTTGCTGTCAGTGTATGTCTTTGTTACTTGATGTCAGTGTATGTCTTTGTTACTGGGTGTCATTGTATGTTTTTGTTAATGGGTGTCAGTGTATGTCTTTGTTACTTGGTATCCGTGTGTCTGTGTTACTGGGTGTCAGTGTATGTCTTTGTTACTGTGTGTCAGTGTATGCCTTTGTTACTTGCTATCCGTGTGTGTCTGTGTAACTGAGTATTAGTGTATGTCTTTGTTACTTGGTGTAAGTGTGTGTCTGTGTTACTGGGTATCAGTGTAAGTCTTTGTTACTTGGTGTCAGTGTATGTCTTTGTTACTTGGTGTGAGTGTGTGTCTGTGTTACTGGGTATCAGTGAATTTCTTTGTTATTTGGTGTCAGTGTATGTCCTTGTTACTTGGTTTAAGTGTGTGTCTGTGTTACTGGGTATCAGTGTATGTCTTTGTAACTTGGTGTCAGTGTATGTCTTTGTTACTTGGTGTAAGTGTATGTCTTTGTTACTTGTTGTCAGTGTATGTCTGTGTTACTTGGTGTAAGTGTGTGTCTTAGTTACTTGGTGTCAGTGTATGTCTTTGTTACTTGGTGTAAGTGTATGTCTTTGATACTTGGTGTCAGTGTATGTCTTTGACACTTGGTGTAAGTGTATGTCCGTGTTACTGGGTATCAGTATCTGTCTTTGTTACTTGGTGTCTGTGTATGTCTTTGTTACTTGGTGTAAGTGTATGTCTTTGTTACTTGGTGTCAGTGTATGTCTGTGTTACTTGGTGTAAGTGTATGTCTTTGTTACTTGGTGTCAGTGTATGTCTCTGTTACTTGGTGTAAGTGTATGTATTTGTTACTTGGTGTCAGTGTATGTCTTTGTTACCTGGTGTCAGTGTATGTCTTTGTTACTTGGTGTAAGTGTGTGTCTGTGTCACTGGGTATCAGTGTATGTCCTTGTTACTTGGTGTCAGTGTATGTCTTTGTTACTTGGTGTAAGTGTGTGTCTGTGTTACTGGGTATCAGTTTCAATCTTTTTCTCTTGGTGTCTGTGTATGTCTTTGTTGCTTGGTGTCAGTGTATGTCTTTGTTACTTGGTGTCAGTGTATGTCTGTGTTACTTGGTGTAAGTGTGTGTCTGTGTTACTGGGTATCATTGTATGTCTTTGTTACCTGGTGTAAGTGTAAGTCTTTGTTACTTGGTTTCAGTGTATGTCTTTGTTACTTGGTGTACGTGTGTGTCTGTGTTACTGAGTATCAGTGTATGTCTTTCTTCCTTGGTGGAAGTGTGTGTCTGTGTTACTTGCTGTCTGTGCATGTCTTTGTTACTTGGTGTCAGTGTATGTCTTTGTTACTTGGTGTCAGTGTATGTCTTTGTTACTTGGTGTAAGTGTGTGTCTGTGTCACTGGGTATCAGTGTATGTCCTTGTTACTTGGTGTCAGTGTATGTCTTTGTTACTTGGTGTAAGTGTGTGTCTGTGTTACTGGGGGTCAGTGTGTGTCTGTGTTACTGGGGGTCAGTGTGTGTTTCGAACTGGGTGTCAGTGTGCGTCTGTGTGACTTGGTGTCAATGTATGTCTGTGTTACTTGGTGTAAGTGTATGTCTGTGTTACTTTGTGTAAGTGTGTGTCTGTGTTCCTGGGTATCATTGTATGTCTTTGTTACTTGGTGTCAGTGTATGTCTGTGTTACTTGGTGTAAGTGTATGTCTGTGTTACTGGGTATCAGCGTATGACTTTGTTACTTGGTGTCAGTGTATGTCTGTGTTACTTGGTGTAAGTGTGTGTCTGTGTTACTGGGTGTCAGTGTGTGTCTGTGTTACTTGGTGTAAGTGTTTGTCTTTGTTACTTGGTGTCCATGTGTGTCTGTGTTACTGGGTGTCAGTGCATGTCTTTGTTCCTTGGTGCCAGTGTATAACTGTGTTACTTGGTGTAAGTGTGTGTCTTTGTTACTTGGTGTAATTGTATGTCTTTGTTACTTGGTGTCAGTGTATGTCTGTGTTACTTGGTGTAAGTGTGTGTCTGTGTTAATTGGTGTATGTGTGTGTCTGTGTTCCTGGGTATCATTGTATGTCTTTGTTACTTGGTGTAAGTGTATGTCTTTGTTACTGGGTATCAGTTGATGTCTTTGTTACTTGGTGTCAGTGTATGTCTGTGTTACTTGGTGTAAGTGTGTGTCTGTGTTACTGGGTGTCAGTGTGTGTCTGTGTTACTTGGTGTAAGTTTGTGTCTTTGTTACTTGGTGTCCATGTGTGTCTGTGTTACTGGTTGTCAGTGTATGTCTTTGTTACTGGGTGTCAGTGCATGTCTTTGTTATTTTGTGTAAGTGTGTGTCTGTGTTACTGGGTATCAGTGTCTTTCTTTGTTACTTGGAGTAAGAGAGTGTCTGTGTTACTGGGTATCAGTGTATGTCTTTGTTACTTGGTGTCAGTGTATGTCTGTGTTACTTGGTGTAAGTGTGTCTCTGTGTTACTGGGTATCAGTGTATGTCTTTGTGACTTGGTGTCAGTGTATGTCTTTGTTACTGGGTGTCAGTGTGTGTCTATGTGACATAGTGTCAGTGTATGTCTTTGTTACTTGGTGTAAGTGTGTGTCTGTGTTACTGGGTATCAGTGTATGACTTTGTTACTTGGTGTCAGTGTATGTCTTTGTTACTGGGTGTCAGTGTGTGTCTTTGTGACTTGGTGTCAGTGTATGTCTTTGTTACTTGGTGTCAGTGTGTGTCTGTGTTACTGGGTATCAGTGTATGTCTTTGTTACTTGGTGTCAGTGTATGTCAAAATACTTGGTGTAAGTGTATGTCTTTGTTACTTGGTGTAATTGTCTGTCTTTGTTACTTGGTGTAAGTGTATGTCTTTTTTACTTGGTGTCAGTGTATGTCTTTGTTACTTGGTGTCAGTGTGTGTCTGTGTTCCTGGGTATCAGTGCATGTCTTTGTGACTTGGTATCAGTGTATGTCTTTGTGACTTGGTGTCAGTGTATGTCTTTGTTACTGGGTGTCAGTGTGTGTCTGTGTTACTTGGTGTCAGTGTATGTCTTTGTTACTGTTCATTAGTGTTTCTCTGTGTTACTGCGTGTCAGTGTGTGTTTGTTTGTGTTACTGGGTGTCAGTGTATGTCTTTGTTACTTGGTGTAATAGTGTGTCTGTGTTACAGGGTATCAGTGTCTGTCTTTGTTACTTGGTGTAAGTGTGTGTTTGTGTTACTGGGTATCAGTGTATGTCTTTGTTACTTGGTGTCAGTGTGTGTATGTGTTACTTAGATTAAGTGTGTGTCTGTTTTACTGGTTATCAGTGAATGTCTTTGTGACTTGGTGTAATTGTATGTCTTTGTTACTTGGTGTCAGTGTATGTCTGTGTTACTTGGTGCAAGTGTATGTCTTTGTTACTTGGTGTAAGTGTGTGTCTGTGTTACTTGGTGTAAGTGTGTGTCTGTGTTACTGGGTATCAGTGTATGTCTTTGTGACTTGGTGTCAGTGTATGTCTTTGTTACTGGGTGTCAGTGTGTGTCTATGTGACATAGTGTCAGTGTATGTCTTTGTTACTTGGTGTAAGTGTGTGTCTGTGTTACTGGGTATCAGTGCATGTCTTTGTTACTTGGTGTCAGTGTATGTCTTTGTTACTGGGTGTCAGTGTATGTCTTTGTTTCTTGTTGTAAGTGTGTGTCTGTGTTACTTGGAGTAAGTGTCTGTCTGTGTTACTGCTTATCAGTGTATGTCTTTGTGACTTCGTGTCAGTGTATGTCTTTGTTACTTGGTGTAAGTGTGTGTCTGTGTTACTGGGTATCAGTGTATGTCTTTGTTACTTGGTGTCAGTGTATGTCAAAATACTTGGTGGAAGTGTATGTCTTTGTTACTTGGTGTAATTGTCTGTCTTTGTTACTTGGTGTAAGTGTATGTCTTTTTTACTTGGTGTCAGTGTATGTCTTTGTTACTTGGTGTCAGTGTGTGTCTGTGTTACTGGGTATCAGTGTATGTCTTGGTGACTTGGTAACAGTGTATGTCTTTGTGACTTGGTGTCAGTGTATGTCTTTGTTACTGGGTGTCAGTGTGTGTCTGTGTTACTTGGTGTCAGTGTATGTCTTTGTTACTGTTTATTAGTGTTTCTCTGTGTTACTGCGTGTCAGTGTGTGTTTGTTTGTGTTACTGGGTGTCAGTGTATGTCTTTGTTACTTGGTATAAGTGTGTGTCTGTGTTACAGGGTATCAGTGTCTTTCTTTGATACTTGGTGTAAGTGTGTGTCTGTGTTACTGGGTATCAGTGTATGTCTTTGTTACTTTGTGTCAGTGTATGTCTGTGTTACTTAGATTAAGTGTGTGTCTGTTTTACTGGTTATCAGTGAATGTCTTTGTGACTTGGTGTAATTGTATGTCTTTGTTACTTGGTGTCAGTGTATGTCTGTGTTACTTGGTGTAAGTGTGTGTCTGTGTTACTGGGTATCAGTGTATGTCTTTGTTACTTGGTGTCAGTGTATGTCTGTGTTACTTGGTGTAAATGACTGTCTGTGTTACTGGGTTTCAGTGTGTGTCTGTGTTACTTGGTGTAAGTGTGTGTCTTTGTTACTTGGTGTCCATGTGTGTCTGTGTTACTGTGTGTCAGTGTATGTCTTTGTTACTGGGTGTCAGTGTATGTCTTTGTTACTTGTTGTAAGTGTGTGTCTGTGTTACTTGGAGTAAGTGTCTGTCTGTGTTACTGCTTATCAGTGTATGTCTTTGTGACTTGGTGTCAGTGTATGTCTTTATTACTGGGTGTCAGTGTGTGTCTTTGTGACTTGGTGTCAGTGTATGTCTTTGTTACTTGGTGTAAGTGTGTGTCTGTGTTACTGGGTATCAGTGTATGTCTTTGTTAATTGGTGTCAGTGTATGTCAAAATACTTGGTGTAAGTGTATGTCTTTTTTACTTGGTGTCAGTGTATGTCTTTGTTACTTGGTATCAGTGTGTGTCTGTGTTACTGGGTATCAGTGTATGTCTTTGTGACTTGGTATCAGTGTATGTCTTTGTGACTTGGTGTCAGTGTATGTCTTTGTTACTGGGTGTCAGTGTGTGTCTGTGTTACTTGATGTCAGTGTATGTCTTTGTTACTGTTTATTAGTGTTTCTCTGGGTTACTGCGTGTCAGTGTGTGTTTGTTTGTGTTACTGGGTATCAGTGTATGTCTTTGTTACTTGGTGTCAGTGTATGTCTGTGTTACTTGGATTAAGTGTGTGTCTGTTTTACTGGTTATCAGTGAATGTCTTTGTGACTTGGTGTAATTGTATGTCTTTGTTACTTGGTGTCAGTGTATGTCTGTGTTACTTGGTGTAAGTGTGTGTCTGCGTTACTTAGTATCAGCGTATGTCTTTGTTACATGGTGTCAGTGTATGTCTGTGTTAATTGGTTTAAGTGTGTGTCTGTGTTACTGGGTGTCAGTGTGTGTCTGTGTTACTTGGTGTAAGTGTGTGTCTTTGTTACTTGGTGTCCGTGTGTGTCTGTGTTACTGGGTGTCAGTGCATGTCTTTGTTACTTGGTGCCAGTGTATAACTGTGTTACTTGGTGTAAGTGTGTGCCTTTGTTACTTGGTGTAATTGTATGTCTTTGTTACTTGGTGTCAGTGTGTGTCTGTGTTACTTGGTGTAAGTGTGTGTCTGTGTTCCTGGGTATCATTGTATGTCTTTGTTACTTGGTGTCAGTGTATGTCTGTGTGACTTGGTGTAAGTGTGTGTCTGTGTTACTGTGTATCAGTGTATGTCTTTGTTACTTGGTGTCAGTGTATGGCTGTGTTACTTGGTGTAAGTGTGTGTCTGTGTTACTGGGTGTCAGTGTGTGTCTGTGTTACTTGGTGTCCGTGTGTGTCTGTGTTACTGGGTGTCAGTGCATGTCTTTGTTACTTGTGCCATTGTATAACTGTGTTACTTGGTGTAAGTGTGTGTCTTTGTTACTTGGTGTAATTGTATGTCTTTGTTACTTGGTGTAAGTGTGTGTATGTATTCCTGGGTATCAGTGTATGTCTGTGTTACTTGGTGTATGTGTGTGTCTGTGTTACTGGGTATCAGTGTATGTCTTTGTTACTTGGTGTCAGTGTATGTCTGTGTTACTTGGTGTAAATGTCTGTCTGTGTTACTGGGTGTCAGTGTGTGTCTGTGTCACTTGGTGTAAGTGTGTTTTTGTTACTTGGTGTCCATGTGTGTCTGTGTTACTGGGTGTCAGTGTATGTCTTTGTTACTGGGTGTCAGTGTATGTCTTTGTTACTTGTTGTAAGTGTCTGTCTGTGTTACTGCTTATCAGTGTATGTCTTTGTGACTTGGTGTCAGTGTATGTCTTTATTACTGGGTGTCAGTGTGTGTCTTTGTGACTTGGTGTCAGTGTATGTCTTTGTTACTTGATGTAAGTGTGTGTCTGTGTTACTGGGTATCAGTGTATGTCTTTGTTAATTGGTGTCAGTGTATGTCAAAATACTTGGTGTAAGTGTATGTCTTTGTTACTTGGTGTAATTGTCTGTCTTTGTTACTTGGTGTCAGTGTGTGTCTGTGTTACTGGGTATCAGTGTATGTCTTTGTGACTTGGTATCAGTGTATGTCTTTGTGACTTGGTGTCAGTGTATGTCTTTGTTACTGGGTGTCAGTGTGTGTCTGTGTTACTTGGTGTCAGTGTATGTCTGTGTTACTTGGTGTAAATGTCTGTCTGTGTTACTGGTTGTCAGTGTGTGTCTGTGTTACTTGGTGTAAGTGTGTGTCTTTGTTACTTGGTATCAGTGTATGTCTTTGTGACTTGGTGTCAGTTTATGTCTTTGTTACTGGGTGTCAGTGTGTGTCTGTGTTACTGGGTGTCAGTGTATGTCTTTGTTACTTGGTGTAAGTGTGTGTCTGTGTTACAGGGTAACAGTGTCTGTCTTTGTTACTTGGTGTAAGTGTGTGTCTGTGTTACTGGATATCAGTGTATGTCTTTGTTACTTGGTGTCAGTGTATGTCTGTGTTACTTAGATTAAGTGTGTGTCTGTTTTACTGGTTATCAGTGAATGTCTTTGTGACTTGGTGTAATTGTATGTCTTTGTTACTTGGTGTCAGTGTACTTCTGTGTTACTTGGTGTCAGTGTATGTCTTTGTTACTTGGTGTAAGTGTGTGTCTGTGTCCCTGGTTATCAGTGTATGTCTTTGTTACTTGGTGTCTGTGTATGTCTGTGTTACTTGATGTAAGTGTGTGTCTGTGTTACTGGGTATCAGTGTTTGTCTTTGTTACTTGGTGTCAGTGTATGTCTGTGTTACTTGGTGTAAGTGTGTGTCCGTGTTACTGGGTGTCAGTGTGTGTCTGTGTTACTTGGTGTAAGTGTGTGTCTTTGTTACTTGGTGTCCATGTGTGTCTGTGTTACTGGTTGTCAGTGTATGTCTTTGTTACTGGGTGTCAGTGTTTGTCTTTGTTACTTGGTCTAAGTGTGTGTCTGTGTTACTGGGTATCAGTGTCTTTCTTTGTTAATTGGTGTAAGAGAGTGTCTGTGTTACTTGGTGTAAGTGTATGTCTTTTTTACTTGGTGTCAGTGTATGTCTTTGTTATTTGGTGTCAGTGTGTGTCTGTGTTACTGGGTATCAGCGTATGTCTTGGTGACTTGGTATCAGTGTATGTCTTTGTGACTTGGTGTCAGTGTATGTCTTTGTTACTGGGTGTCAGTGTGTGTCTGTGTTACTTGGTGTCAGTGTATGTCTTTGTTACTGTTTATTAGTGTTTCTCTGTGTTACTGCGTGTCAGTGTGTGTTTGTTTGTGTTACTGGGTGTGAGTGTACGTCTTTGTTACTTGGTGTAAGTGTGTGTCTGTGTTACAGGGTATCAGTGTCTTTCTTTGTTACTTGGTGTAAGTGTGTGTCTGTGTTACTTGGTATCAGTGTATGTCTTTGTTACTTGGTGTCAGTGTATGTCTGTGTTACTTCGATTAAATGTGTGTCTGTTTTACTGGTTATCAGTGAATGTCTTTGTGACTTGGTGTAATTGTATGTCTTTGTTACTTGGTGTCAGTGTATGTCTGTTTTACTGGGTGTCAGTGTGTGTCTGTGTTACTTGGTGTAAGTGTGTGTCTGTGTTACTGGGTATCAGCGTATGTCTGTGTTACTGGTTGTCAGTGTGTGTCTGTGTTACTTGGTGCAAGTGTGTGTCTTTGTTACTTGGTGTCCGTGTGTGTCTGTGTTACTGGGTGTCAGTGCATGTCTTTGTTACTTGGTGCCAGTGTATAACTGTGTTACTTGGTGTAAGTGTGTGCCTTTGTTACTTGGTGTAATTGTATGTCTTTGTTACTTGGTGTCAGTGTATGTCTGTGTTACTTGGTGTAAGTGTGTGTCTGTGTTACTTGGTGTAAGTGTGTGTCTGTGTTCCTGGGTATCATTGTATGTCTTTGTTACTTGGTGTCAGTGTATGTCTGTGTGACTTGGTGTAAGTGTGTGTCTGTGTTACTGGGTATCAGTGTATGTCTTTGTTACTTGGTGTCAGTGTATGTCTGTGTTACTTGGTGTAAGTGTGTGTCTGTGTTACTGGGTGTCAGTGTGTGTCTGTGTTACTTGGTGTCCGTGTGTGTCTGTGTTACTGGGTGTCAGTGCATGTCTTTGTTACTTGGTGCCAGTGTATAACTGTGTTACTTGGTGTAAGTGTGTGTCTTTGTTACTTGGTGTAATTGTATGTCTTTGTTACTTGGTGTAAGTGTGTGTATGTATTCCTGGGGATCAGTGTATGTCTGTGTTACTTGGTGTACGTGTGTGTCTGTGTTACTGGGTATCAGTGTATGTCTTTGTTACTTGGTGTCAGTGTATGTCTGTGTTACTTGGTGTAAATGTCTGTCTGTGTTACTGGGTGTCAGTGTGTGTCTGTGTTACTTGGTGTAAGTGTGTTTTTGTTACTTGGTGTCCATGTGTGTCTGTGTTACTGGGTGTCAGTGTATGTCTTTGTTACTGGGTGTCAGTGTATGTCTTTGTTACTTGTTGTAAGTGTGTGTCTGTGTTACTTGGAGTAAGTGTCTGTCTGTGTTACTGCTTATCAGTGTATGTCTTTGTGACTTGGTGTCAGTGTATGTCTTTATTACTGGGTGTCAGTGTGTGTCTTTGTGACTTGGTGTCAGTGTATGTCTTTGTTACTTGGTGTAAGTGTGTGTCTGTGTTACTGGGTATCAA
The DNA here is from genome assembly GCF_036365525.1 of Heterodontus francisci. Classification (NCBI taxonomy): domain Eukaryota; kingdom Metazoa; phylum Chordata; class Chondrichthyes; order Heterodontiformes; family Heterodontidae; genus Heterodontus; species Heterodontus francisci. The sequence continues at coordinate 12,148,250 of NW_027140867.1, read as the reverse complement.
TGTATGTCTTTGTTACTTGGTGTCAGTGTATGTCAAAATACTTGGTGTAAGTGTATGTCTTTGTTACTTGGTGTAATTGTCTGTCTTTGTTACTTGGTGTCAGTGTGTGTCTGTGTTACTGGGTATCAGTGTATGTCTTTGTGACTTGGTATCAGTGTATGTCTTTGTGACTTGGTGTCAGTGTATGTCTTTGTTACTGGGTGTCAGTGTGTGTCTGTGTTACTTGGTGTCAGTGTATGTCTGTGTTACTTGGTGTAAATGTCTGTCTTTGTTACTGGGTGTCAGTGTGTGTCTGTGTTACTTGGTGTAAGTGTGTGTCTTTGTTACTTGGTATCAGTGTATGTCCTTGTGACTTGGTGTCAGTGTATGTCTTTGTTACTGGGTGTCAGTGTGTGTCTGTGTTACTGGGTGTCAGTGTATGTCTTTGTTACTTGGTGTCAGTGTGTGTCTGTGTTACAGGGTAACAGTGTCTGTCTTTGTTACATGGTGTAAGTGTGTGTCTGTGTTACTGGGTATCAGTGTATGTCTTTGTTACTTGGTGTCAGTGTATGTCTGTGTTACTTAGATTAAGTGTGTGTCTGTTTTACTGGTTATCAGTGAATGTCTTTGTGAATTGGTGTAATTGTATGTCTTTGTTACTTGGTGTCAGTGTACTTCTGTGTTACTTGGTGTCAGTGTATGTCTTTGTTACTTGGTGTAAGTGTGTGTCTGTGTTACTTGGTGTAAGTGTGTGTCTGTGTCCCTGGTTATCAGTGTATGTCTTTGTTACTTGGTGTCAGTGTATGTCTGTGTTACTTGATGTAAGTGTGTGTCTGTGTTACTGGGTGTCAGTGTGTGTCTGTGTTACTTGGTGTAAGTGTGTGTCTTTGTTACTTGGTGTCCATGTGTGTCTGTGTTACTGGTTGTCTGTGTATGTCTTTGTTACTGGGTGTCAGTGTATGTCTTTGTTACTTGGTCTAAGTGTGTGTCTGTGTTACTGGGTATCAGTGTCTTTCTTTGTTAATTGGTGTAAGAGAGTGTCTGTGTTACTGGGTATCAGTGTATGTCTTTGTAACTTGGTGTAAGTGTATGTCTGTGTTACTTGGTGTAAGTGTGTGTCTGTGTTACTGGGTATCAGTGTATGTCTTTGTGACTTGGTGTCAGTGTATGTCTTTGTTACTGGGTGTCAGTGTGTGTCTATGTTACTTGGTGTATGTGTGTGTCTGTGTTACTGGGTATCAGTGTCTGTCTTTGTTACTTGGTGTCAGTGTATGTCTGTGTTACTTGGTGTCAGTGTGTGTCTGTGTTACTGGGTGTCAGTGTGTGTCTGTGTTACTTGGTGTAATTGTGTGTCTGTGTTCCTGGGTATCAGTGTATGTCTGTGTTACTTGGTGGAAGTGTGTGTCTGTGTTACTGGGTGTCAGTGTATGTCTTTGTTACTTGGTGTCAGTGTATGTCTGTGTTACTTGGTGTAAGTGTGCGTCTGTGTTACTGGGTGTCAGTGTGTGTCTGTGTTACTTGGTGTAAGTCTGTGTCTTTGTTACTTGGTGTCCATGTGTGTTTGTGTTACTGGGTGTCAGTGTATGTCTTTGTTACTTGGTGTCGGTGTATGTCTGTGTTACTTGAAGTAAGTGTCTGTCTGTGTTACTGGTTATCAGTGTATGTCTTTGTGACTTGGTGTCAGTGTATGTCTTTGTTAGTTGGTGTCAGTGTGTGTCAGTGTGACTTGGTGTCAGTGTATGTCTTTGTTACTGTTTATTAGTGTTTCTCTATGTTACTGAGTGTCGGTGGGTGTTTGTTTGTGTTACTGGGTGTCAGTGTATGTCTTTGTTACTTGGTGTAAGTGTGTGTCTGTGTTACAGGGTATCAGTGTCTGTCTTTGTTACTTGGTGTAAGTGTGTGCCTGTGTTACTGGGTATCAGTGTATGTCTTTGTTACTTGGTGTCAGTGTATGTCTGAGTTACTTGATGTAAGTGTGTGTCTGTGTTACTGGGTATCAGTGTTTTTCTTTGTTACTTGGTGTCAGAGTATGTCTGTGTTACTTGGTGTAAGTGTGTGTCTGTGTTCCTGGGTATCAGTGTATGTCTTTGTTACTTGGTGTCAGTGTATGTCTGTGTTACTTAGATTAAGTGTGTGTCTGTTTTACTGGTTATCAGTGAATGTCTTTGTGACTTGGTGTAATTGTATGTCTTTGTTACTTGGTGTCAGTGTATATGTCTGTGTTACTTGGTGTAAGTGTATTTCTTTGTTACTTGGTGTAAGTGTGTGTCTGTGATACTTGGTGTAAGTGTGTGTCTGTGTCCCTGGTTATCAGTGTATGTCTTTGTTACTTGGTGTCAGTGTATGTCTGAGTTACTTGATGTAAGTGTGTGTCTGTGTTACTGTGTATCAGTGTTTTTATTTGTTACTTGGTGTCAGTGTGTGTCTGTGTTACTGGGTGTCAGTGTGTGTCTGTGTTACTTGGTGTAAGTGTGTGTCTTTGTTACTTGGTGTCCATGTGTGTCTGTGTTACTGGTTGTCATTGTATGTCTTTGTTACTTGGTGTCAGTGTATGTCTCTGTTACTTGGTGTAAGTGTGTGTCTGTGTTACTGGGTATCAGTGTATGTCTTTGTGACTTGGTGTCAGTGCATGTCTTTGTTACTGGGTGTCAGTGTGTGTCTATGTTACTTGGTGTCCATGTGTGTCTGTGTTACTGGGTATCAGTGTCTGTCTTTGTTACTTGGTGTCAGTGTATGTCTGTGTTACTTGGTGTAAGTGTATGTCTTTGTTACTTGGTGTAAGTGTGTGTCTGTGATACTTGGTGTAAGTGTGTGCCTGTGTCCCTGGTTATCAGTGTACGTCTTTGTTACTTGGTGTCAGTGTATGTCTGAGTTACTTGATGTAAGTGTGTGTCTGTGTTACTGGGTATCAGTGTTTTTCTTTGTTACTTGGTGTCAGTGTATGTCTGTGTTACTTGGTGTAAGTGTGTGTCTGTGTTACTGGGTGTCAGTGTGTGTCTGTGTTACTTGGTGTAAGTGTGTGTCTTTGTTACTTGGTGTCCATGTGTGTCTGTGTTACTGGTTTTCAGTGTATGTCTTTGTTACTTGGTGTAAGTGTGTGTCTGTGTTACTGGGTATCAGTGTCTTTCTTTGTTAATTGGTGTAAGAGAATGTCTGTGTTACTGGGTATCAGTGTATGCCTTTGTTACTTGGTGTCAGTGTATGTCTGTGTTACTTGGTGTAAGTGTGTGTCTGTGTTACTGGGTATCAGTGTATGACTTTGTGACTTGGTGTCAGTGTATGTCTTTGTTACTGGGTGTCAGTATGTGTCTATGTTACTTGGTGTCCATGTGTGTCTGTGTAACTGGGTATCAGTGTCTGTCTTTGTTACTTGGTGTCAGTGTATGTCTGTGTTACTTGGTGTCAGTGTGTGTCTGTGTTACTGGGTGTCAGTGTGTGTCTGTGTTACTTGGTGTAAGTGTGTGTCTGTGTTCCTGGGTATCAGTGTATGTCTGTGTTACTTGGTGGAAGTGTGTGTCTGTGTTACTGGGTGTCAGTGTATGTCTTTGTTACTTGGTGTAAGTGTGTGTCTTTGTTACTTGGTGTCCATGTGTGTCTGTGTTACTGGGTGTCAGGATGTGTCTTTGTTACTGGGTGTCAGTGTATGTCTTTGTTACTTGGTGTAAGTGTGTGTCTGTGTTACTTGGTATCAGTATATTTCTTTGTTACTTGGTGTAAGTGTGTGTCTGTGTTACAGGGTATCAGTGTATGTCTTTGTTACTTGGTGTCAGTGTATGTCTGTGTTACTTGGAGCAAGTGTCTGTCTGTGTTACTGGTTATCAGTGTATGTCTTTGTGACTTGGTGTCAGTGTATGTCTTTGTTACTGGGTGTCAGTGTGTGTCTATGTTACTTGGTGTCCATGTGTGTCTGTGTTACTGGGTATCAGTGTCTGTCTTTGTTACTTGGTGTCAGTGTATGTCTGTGTTACTTGGTGTCAGTTTGTGTCTGTGTTACTGGGTGTCAGTGCGTGTCTGTGTTACTTGGTGTAAGTGTGTGTCTGTGTTCCTGGGTATCAGTGTATGTCTGTGTTACTTGGTGGAAGTGTGTGTCTGTGTTACTGGGTGTCAGTGTATGTCTTTGTTACTTGGTGTCAGTGTATGTCTGTGTTACTTGGTGTAAGTGTGTGTCTGTGTTACTGGGTGTCAGTGTGTGTCTGTGTTACTTGGTGTAAGTGTGTGTCTTTGTTACTTGGTGTCCATGTGTGTCTGTGTTACTGGGTGTCAGTGTATGTCTTTGTTACTGGGTGTCAGTGTATGTCTTTGTTACTTGGTGTAAGTGTGTGTCTGTGTTACTGGGTATCAGTATCTTTCTTTGTTACTTGGTGGAAGTGTGTGTCTGTGTTACAGGGTATCAGTGTATGTCTTTGTGACTTGGTGTCAGTGTATGTCTTTGTTACTGGGTGTCAGTGTGTGTCTTTGTGACTTGGTGTCAATGTATGTCTTTGTTACTTGATGTAAGTGTGTGTCTGTGTTACTGGGTATCAGTGTATGTCTTTGTTACTTGGTGTCAGTGTGTGTCAAAATACTTGGTGTAAGTGTATGTCTTTGTTACTTGGTGTAATTGTCTGTCTTTGTTACTTGGTGTAAGTGTATGTCTTTGTTACTTGGTGTCAGTGTATTTCTTTGTCACTTGGTGTCAGTGTGTGTCTGTCTTACTGGGTGTCAGTGTGTGTCTTTGTTACTTGGTGTCCGTGTGTGTCTGTGTTACTGGGTGTCAGTGTATGTCTTTGTAACCGGGTGTCATTGCATGTCTTTGTGACTTGGTGTAAGTGTGAGTCTGTGTTACTGGGTATCAGTCTCTTTCTTTGTGACTTGGTGTAAGAGTGTGTCTGTGTTACTGGGTATCAGTGTATGTCTTTGTTACTTGGTGTCAGTGTATGTCTGTGTTACTTGGTGTAAGTGTGTGTCTGTGTTACTGGGTATCAGTGTCTGTCTTTGTGACTTAGTGTCAGTGTATGTCTTTGTTACTTGGTGTAAGTGTGTGTCTGTGTTACTGGGTATCAGTGTATGTCTTTGTTACTTGGTGTCAGTGTATGACAAAATACTTGGTGTAAGTGTATGTCTTTGTTACTTGGTGTAATTGTCTGTCTGTGTTACTTGGTGTAAGTGTATGTCTTTGTTACTTGGTGTCAGTGTATGTCTGTGTTACTTGGGGTAAATGTGTGTCTGTGTTACTGGGTGTCAGTGTGTGTCTGTGTTACTTGGTGTAAGTGTGTGTCTTTGTTACTTGGTGTCCATGTGTGTCTGTGTTACTGGGTGTCAGTGTATGTCATTGTTACTGGGTGTCAGTGTATGTCTTTGTTACTTGGTGTAAGTGTGTGTCTGTGTTACTGGGTATCAGTGTCTGTCTTTGTTACTTGGTGTAAGTGTGTGTCTGTGTTACTGGGTATCAGTGTATTTCTTTGTTACTTGGTGTCAGTGTATGTCTGTGTTACTTGGAGTAAGCATGTGTCTGTGTTACTGGTTGTCAGTGTATGTCTTTGTGACTTGGTGTAATTGTATGTCTTTGTTACTTGGTGTCAGTGTATGTCTGTGTTACTTGGTGTAAGTGTATGTATTTGTTACTTGGTGTAAGTGTATGTCTTTGTTACTTGGTGTAAGTGTGTGTCTGTGTTACTGGGTATCAGTGTATGTCTTTGTTACTGGGTGTCAGTGTGTGTCTGTGTTACTTGGTGTAAGTGTGTGTCTTTGTTACTTGGTGTCCATGTGTGTCTGTGTTACTGGTTGTCAGTGTATGTCTTTGTTACTGGGTGTCAGTGTATGTCTGTGTTACTTGGTGTAAGTGTGTGTCTGTGTTACTGGGTATCAGTGTCTTTCTTTGTTACTTGGTGTAAGAGAGTGTCTGTGTTACTGGCTATCAGTGTATGTCTTTGTTACTTGGTGTCAGTGTATGTCTGTGTTACTTGGTGGAAGTGTGTGTCTGTGTTACTGGGTATCAGTGTATGTCTTTGTTACTGGGTGTCAGTGTGTGTCTATGTGACATAGTGTCAGTATATGTCTTTGTTACTTGGTGTAAGTGTGTGTCTGTGTTACTGGGTATCAGTGTATGTCTTTGTTACTTGGTGTCAGTGTATGTCTTTGTTACTGGGTGTCAGTGTATGTCTTTGTTACTTGTTGTAAGTGTGTGTCTGTGTTACTTGGAGTAAGAGTCTGTCTGTGTTACTGCTTATCAGTGTATGTCTTTGTGACTTGATGTCAGTGTATGTCTTTGTTACAGGGTGCAGTGTGTGTCTTTGTGACTTGGTGTCAGTGTATGTCTTTGTTACTTGGTGTCAGTGTATGTCAAAATACTTGGTGTAAGTGTATGTCTTTGTTACTTCGTGTAATTGTCTGTGATTGTTACTTGGTGTCAGTGTGTGTCTGTGTTACTGGGTATCAGTGTATGTCTTTGTGACTTGGTATCAGTGTACGTCTTTGTGAATTGGTGTCAGTGTATGTCTTTGTTACTGTGTGTCATTGTGTGTCTGTGTTACGTCGTGTCTGTGTATGTCTTTGTTACTGATTATTAAAGTTTCTCTGTGTTACTGCGTGTCAGTGTGTGTTTGTTTGTGTTACTGTCTGTCAGTGTATGTCTTTGTTACTTGGTGTAAGTTTGTGTCTGTGTTACTGGGTATCAGTGTCTGTCTTTGTTACTTGGTGTAAGTGTGAGTCTTTGTTACTTGGTGTAATTGTATGTCTTCGTTACTTCGTGTCAGTCTATGTCTGTGTTACTTGGTGTAAGTGTATGTCTTTGTTACTTGGTGGAAGTGTGTGTCTGTGTTCCTGGGTATCATTGTATGTCTTTGTTACTTGGTGTCAGTGCATGTCTGTGTTACTTGGTGTAAGTGTGTGTCTGTGTTACTGGGTATCCGGGTATGTCTTTGTTACTTGGTGTCAGTGTATGTCTGTCTTACTTGGTGTAAGTGTGTGTCTGTGTTACTGGGTGTCAGTGTGTGTCTGTGTTACTTGGTGTAAGTGTGTGTCTTTGTTACTTGGTGTCCGTGTGTGTCTGTGTTACTGCGTGTCAGTGCATGTCTTTGTTACTTGTTGCAAGTGTATATCTGTGTTACTTGGTTTAAGTGTGTGTCTTTGTTACTTGGTGTAATTGTATGTCTTTGTTACTAGGTGTCAGTGTATGTCTGTGTTACTTGGTGTAAGTGTATGTCTTTGTTACCTGGTGTAAGTGTGTGTCTGTGTTACTTGGTGTAAGTGTGTGTCTGTGTTACTGGGTATCAGTGTATGTCTTTGTTACTGGGTGTCAGTGTGTGTCTGTGTTACTTGGTGTAAGTGTGTGTCTTTGTTACTTGGTGTCCATGTGTGTCTGTGTTACTGGTTGTCAGTGTATGTCTTTGTTACTGGGTGTCAGTGTATGTCTGTGTTACTTGGTGTAAGTGTGTGTCTGTGTTACTGGGTATCAGTGTCTTTCTTTGTTACTTGGTGTAAGAGAGTGTCTGTGTGACTGGCTATCAGTGTATGTCTTTGTTACTGATTATTAGTGTTTCTCTGTGTTACTGCGTGTCAGTGTGTGTTTGTTTGTGTTACTGTCTGTCAGTGTATGTCTTTGTTACTTGGTGTAAGTTTGTGTCTGTGTTACTGGGTATCAGTGTCTGCCTTTGTGACTTGGTGTAAGTGTGAGTCTTTGTTACTTGGTGTAATTGTATGTCTTCGTTACTTGGTGTCAGTCTATGTCTGTGTTATTTGGTGTAAGTGTATGTCTTTGTTACTTGGTGTAAGTGTGTGTCTGTGTTCCTGGGTATCATTGTATGTCTTTGTTACTTGGTGTCAGTGCATGCCTGTGGTACTTGGTGTAAGTGTGTGTCTGTGTTACTGGGTATCCGGGTATGTCTTTGTTACTTGGTGTCAGTGTATGTCTGTCTTACTTGGTGTAAGTGTGTGTCTGTGTTACTGGGTGTCAGTGTGTGTCTGTGTTACTTGGTGTAAGTGTGTGTCTTTGTTACTTGGTGTCCGTGTGTGTCTGTGTTACTGGGTGTCAGTGCATGTCTTTGTTACTTGTTGCCAGTGTATATCTGTGTTACTTGGTTTAAGTGTTTGTCTTTGTTACTTGGTGTAATTGTATGTCTTTGTTACTTGGTGTCAGTGTATGTCTGTGTTACTTGGTGTAAGTGTATGTCTTTGTTACCTGGTGTAAGTGTGTGTCTGTGTTACTTGGTGTAAGTGTGTGTCTGTATGCCTGGGTATCAGTGTATGTCTTTGTTACTTGGTGTCAGTGTATGTCTGTGTTACTTGGTGTAATTGTGTGTCTGTGTTACTGGGTATCAGTGTATGTCTTTGTTACTTGGTGTCAGTGTATGTCAAAATACTTGTTGTAAGTGTATGTCTTTGTTACTTGGTGTAATTGTCTGTCTTTGTTACCAGGTGCAAGTGTATGTCTTTGTTACTTGGTGTCAGTGCATGTCTTTGTTACTTGGTGTCAGTGTATGTCTGTATTACTTGGTGTAAGTGTGTGTCTTTGTTACTTGGTGTAAGTGTATGTCGTTGTTACTTGGTGTCAGTGCGTGTCTTTGTTTCTTGGTGTCTGTGTGTGTCTGTGTTACTGGGTATCAGTGTATGTCTTTGTGACTTGTTATCAGTGTATGCCTTTGTTACTCGGTGTCAGTGTGTGTCTGTGTTACTGGGTATCAGTGTATGTCTTGGTGACTTGGTATCAGTGTATGTCTTTGTTACTGGGTGTCAGTGTGTTTCTGTGTTACTGGGTATCAGTGTATGTCTTTGTGACTTGGTATCAGTGTATGTCTTTGTTACTGGTTGTCAGTGTGTGTCTGTGTTCCTGGGTATCAGTGTATGTCTTTGTGTCTTGGTGTCAGTGTATGTCTTTGTTACTGGTTGTCAGTGTGTGTCTTTGAGACTTGGTGTCACTGTATGTCTTTGTTACTTGGTGTAAGTGTGTGTCTGTGACACTGGGTATCAGTGTATGGCTTTGTTACTTGGTGTCAGTGTATGTCTGTGTTACTTGGTGTAAGTGTGTGTCTGTGTTACTGGGTATCAGTGTATATCTTTGTCACTTGGTTTCAGTGTATGTCTGTGTTACTTGGTGTAAGTGTGTGTCTGTGTTACTGGGTATCAGTGTATGTCTTTGTTACTTGGTGTCAGTGTATGTCTGTGTTACTTGGTGTAAGTGTGTGTCTGTGTTACTGGGTGTCAGTGTGTGTCTGTGTTACTTGGTGTAAGTGTGTGTCTTGGTTACTTGGTGTCCGTGGGTGTCTGTGTTACTGGGTGTCAGTCTATGTCTTTGTTACTTGGTGCCAGTGTATAACTGTGTTACTTGGTGTTATTGTATGTCTTCGTTACTTGGTGTCAGTCTATGTCTTTGTTACTTAGTGCCAGTGTATAACTGTGTTACTTGGTGTCAGTGTGTGTCTTTGTTACTTGGTGTAATTGTATGTCTTTGTTACTTGGTGTAAGTGTGTGTCTGTATTCCTGGGTATCAGTGTATGTCTGTGTTACTTGGTGTAAGTGTGTGTCTGTGTTACTGGGTATCAGTGTATGTCTTTGTTACTTGGTGTCAGTGTATGTCTGCGTTACTTGGTGTAAATGTGTGTCTGTGTTACTGGGTGTCAGTGTGTGTCTGTGTTACTTGGTGTAAGTGTGTGTCTTTGTTACTTGGTGTCAGTGTATGTCTGTGTTACTTGGTGTAAGTGTGTGTCTGTGTTACTGGGTGTCAGTGTGTGTCTGTGTTACTTGGTGTAAGTGTGTGTCTTGGTTACTTGGTGTCCGTGTGTGTCTGTGTTACTGGGTGTCAGTCTATGTCTTTGTTACTTGGTGCCAGTGTATAACTGTGTTACTTGGTGTAATTGTATGTCTTCGTTACTTGGTGTCAGTCTATGTCTTTGTTACTTGGTGCCAGTGTATAACTGTGTTACTTGGTGTCAGTGTGTGTCTTTGTTACTTGGTGTAATTGTATGTCTTTGTTACTTGGTGTAAGTGTGTGTCTGTATTCCTGGGTATCAGTGTATGTCTGTGTTACTTGGTGTAAGTGTGAGTCTGTGTTACTGGGTATCAGTGTATGTCTTTGTTACTTGGTGTCAGTGTATGTCTGCGTTACTTGGTGTAAATGTGTGTCTGTGTTACTGGGTGTCAGTCTGTGTCTGTGTTACTTGGTGTAAGTGTGTGTCTTTGTTACTTGGTGTCCATGTGTGTCTGCGTTACTGGGTGTCAGTGTATGTCTTTGTTACTGGGTGTCAGTGTAAGTCTTTGTTACTTGGTGTAAGTGCGTGTCTGTGTTACTGGGTATCAGTGTATGTCTTTGTTACTTGGTGTCAGTGTATGTCAAAATACTTGGTGTAAGTGTATGTCTTTGTTACTTGGTGTACTTGTCTGTCTTTGTTACTTGGTGTCAGTGAGTGTCTGTGTTACTGGGTAACAGTGTATGTCTTTGTGACTTGGTATCAGTGTACGTCTTTGTGACTTGGTGTCAGTGTATGTCTTTGTTACTGTGTGTCAGTGTGTGTCTGTGTTACTTGGTGTCAGTGTATGTATTTGTTACTGATTATTAGTGTTTCTCTGTGTTACTGCGTGTCAGTGTGTGTTTGTTTGTGTTACTGGGTGTCAGTGTATGTCTTTGTTACTTGGTGTAAGTTTGTGTCTGCGTTACTGGGTATCAGTGTCTGTCTTTGTTACTTGGTGTAAGTGTGAGTCTTTGTTACTTGGTGTAATTGTATGTCTTCGTTACTTGGTGTCAGTCTATGTCTGTGTTACTTGGTGTAAGTGTATGTCTTTGTTACTTGGTGTAAGTGTGTGTCTGTGTTACTTGGTGTAACTGTGTGTCTGTGTTCATGGGTATCATTGTGTGTCTTTGTTACTTGGTGTCAGTGCATGTCTGTGTTACTTGGTGTAAGTGTGTGTCTGTGTTACTGGGTATCAGTGTATGTCTTTGTTACTTGGTGTCAGTGTATGTATGTCTTACTTGGTGTAAGTGAGTGTCTGTGTTACTGGGTGTCAGTGTGTGTCTGTGTTACTTGGTGTAAGTGCGTGTCTTTGTTACTTGGTGTCCGTGTGTGTCTGTGTTACTGGGTGTCAGTGCATGTCTTTGTTACTTGTTGCCAGTGTGTGTCTGTGTTACTGGGTATCAGTGTATGTCTTTGTGACTTGTTATCAGTGTATGCCTTTGTTACTGGGTGTCAGTGTGTCTCTGTGTTACTGGGTATCAGTGTATGTCTTGGTGACTTGGTGTCAGTGTATGTCTTTGTTACTGGGTGTCAGTGTGTGTCTTTGTGACTTGGTGTCACTGTATGTCTTTGTTACTTGGTGTAAGTGTGTGTCTGTGATACTGGGTATCAGTGTATGTCTTTGTTACTTGATGTCAGTGTATGTCTGTGTTACTTGGTGTAAGTGTGTGTCTGTGTTACTGGGTATCAGTGTATATCTTTGTCACTTGGTGTCAGTGTATGTCTGTGTTACTTGGTGTAAGTGTGTGTCTGTGTTACTGGGTGTCAGTGTGTGTCTGTGTTACTTTGTGTAATTGTGTGTCTTGGTTACTTGGTGTCCGTGTGTGTCTGTGTTACTGGGTGTCAGTGCATGGCTTTGTTACTTGGTGCCAGTGTATAACTGTGTTACTTGGTGTAAGTGTGTGTCTTTGTTACTTGGTGTAATTGTATGTCTTTGTTACTTGGTGTAAGTGTGTGTCTGTATTCCTGGGTATCAGTGTATGCCTGTGTTACTTGGTGTCAGTGTATGTCTGTGTTACTTGGTGTAAATGTGTGTCTGTGTTACTGGGTGTCAGTGTGTGTCTGTGTTACTTGGTGTTAGTGTGTGTCTTTGTTACTTGGTGTCCATGTGTGTCTGCGTTACTGGGTGTCAGTGTATGTCTTTGTTACTGGGTGTCAGTGTATGTCTTTGTTACTTGGTGTAAGCGTGTGTCTGTGTTACAGGGTATCAGGGTCTGTCTTTGTTACTTGGTGTAAGTGTGTGTCTGTGTTCCTGGGTATCAGTGTATGTCTTTCTGACTTGGTGTAATGGTATGTCTTTGCTACTTGGTGTCAGTGTTTGTCTGTGTTACTTGGTGTAAGTGTATGTCTTTGTTACTTGGTGTAAGTGTGTGTCTGTGTTACTAGGTGTAAGTGTGTGTCTGTGTTCCTGGTTAACAGTGTATGTCTTTGTTACTTTGTGTCAGTGTATGTCTGTGTTACTTGATGTAAGTGTGTGTCTGTGTCACTGGTTATCAGTGTTTGTCTTTGTTACTTGGTGTCAGTGTATGTCTGTGTCACTTGGTGTAAGTGTGTGCCTGTGTTACTGGGTGTCAGTGTGTGTCTGTGTTACTTGGTGTAAGTGTGTGTCTTCGTTACTTGGTGTCCATGTGTGTCTGTGTTACTGGTTGTCAGTGTATGTCTTTGTTACTGGGTGTCAGTGTATGTCTTTGTTACTTGGTGTAAGTGTGTGTCTGTGTTACTGGGTATCAGTGTCTTTCTTTGTTACTTGGTGTAAGAGAGTGTCTGTGTTACTGGGTATCAGTGTATGTCTTTGTTACTTGGTGTCAGTGTATGTCTGTGTTACTTGGTGTAAGTGTGTGTCTGTGTTACAGGGTATCAGTGTATGTCTTTGTGACTTGGTGTCAGTGAATGTCTTTGTTACTGGGTGTCAGTGTGTGTCTATGTTACTTGGTGTATGTGTGTGTCTATGTTACTGGGTATCAGTGTTTCTTTGTTACTTGTTGTAAGTGTGTGTCTGTGTTACTGGGTATCAGTGTATGTCTTTGTTACTTGGTGTCAGTGTATGTCTTTGTTACTGGGTGTCAGTGTATGTCTTTGTTACTTGTTGTAAGTGTGTGTCTGTGTTACTTGGAGTAAGTGTCTGTCTGTGTTACTGCTTATCAGTGTATGTCTTTGTGACTTGGTGTCGGTGTATGTCTTTGTTACTTGGTGTCAGTGTATGTCAAAATACTTGGTGTAACTGTATGTCTTTGTTACTTGGTGTAATTGTCTGTCTTTGTTACTTGGTGCAAGTGTATGTCTTTTTTACTTGGTGTCAGTGTATATCTTTGTTACCTGGTGTCAGTGTGTGTCTGTGTTACTGGGTATCAGTGTATGTCTTTGTGACTTGGTATCAGTGTATGTCTTTGAGACTTGGTGACAGTGTATTTCTTTGTTACTGGGTGTCAGTGTGTGTCTGTGTTACTTGGTGTCTGTGCATGTCTTTGTTACTGTTTATTAGTGTTTCTCTGTGTTACTGCGTGTCAGTGTGTGTTTGTTTGTGTTACTGGGTATCAGTGTATGTCTTTGTTACTTGGTGTAAGTTTGTGTCTCTTTTACTGGGTATCAGTGTCTGCCTTTGTTCCTTGGTGTAAGTGTGAGTCTTTGTTACTTGGTGTAATTGTATGTCGTCGTTACTTGGTGTCAGTGTATGTCTGTGTTACTTGGTGTAAGTGTATGTCTTTGTTACTTGGTGTAAATGTGTGTCTGTGTTACTTGGTGTAAGTGTGTGTCTGTGTTCCTGGGTATCATTGTATGTCTTAGTTACTTGGTGTCAGTGCATTTCTGTGTTACTTGGTGTAAGTGTGTGTCTGTGTAACTGGGTATCATTGTATGTCTTTGTTACATGGTGTCAGTGTATGTCTGTGTTACTGGGTGTCAGTGTGTGTCTGTGTTACTGGGTGTCAGTGTGTGTCTGTGTTACTTGGTGTAATTGTATGTCTTTGTTACTTGGTGTCAGTGTATGTCTGTGTTACCTGGTGTAAGTGTATGTCTTTGTTACTTGGTGTAAGTGTGTGTCTGTGTTACTTGGTGTAAGTGTGTGTCTGTATTCCTGGGTATCAGTGTATGTCTTTGTGACTTGGTGTCAGTGTATGTCTGTGTTACTTGGTGTAAGTGTGTGTCTGTGTTATTGGGTATCAGTGTATGTCTTTGTTACTTGGTGTCAGTGTATGTCAAAATACTTGGTGTAAGTGTATATCTTTGTTACTTGGTGTAATTGTCTGTCTTTGTTACTTGGTGTAAGTGTATGTCTTTGTTACTTGGTGTCAGTGTATGTCTTTGTGACTTGGTGTCAGTGTATGTCTTTGTTACTTGGTTTAAGTGTGTGTCTTTGTTACTTGGTGTAAGTTTATGTCTTTGTTACTTGGTGTCAGTGCGTGTCTTTGTTACTTGGTGTCAGTGTGTGTCTGTGTTACTGGGTGTCAGTGTGTCTCTGTGTTACTGGGTATCAGTGTATGTCTTGGTGACTTGGTATCAGTGTATGTCTTTGTTACTGGTTGTCAGTGTGTGTCTGTGTTCCTGGGTATCAGTGTATGTATTTGTGAATGGTGTCAGTGTATGACTTTGTTACTGGGTGTCAGTGTGTGTCTTTGTGACTTGGTGTCACTGTATGTCTTTGTTACTTGGTGTAAGTGTGTGTCTGTGATACTGGGTATCAGTGTATGTCTTTGTTACTTGGTGTCAGTGTATGTCTGTGTTACTTGGTGTAAGTGTGTGTCTGTGTTACTGGGTATCAGTGTATGTCTTTGTGACTTGGTGTCAGTGTATGTCTGTGTTACTTGGTGTAAGTGTGTGTCTGTGTTACTGGGTATCAGTGTATGTCTTTGTTACTTGGTGTCAGTGTATGTCTGTGTTACTTGGTGTAAGTGTGTGTCTGTGTTACTGGGTGTCAATGTGTGTCTGTGTTACTTGGTGTAAGTGTGTGTCTTGGTTACTTGGTGTCCGTGTGTGTCTGTGTTACTGGGTGTCATTGCATGTCTTTGTTACTTGGTGCCAGTGTATAACTGTGTTACTTGGTGTAAGTGTGTGTCTTTGTTACTTGGTGTAATTGTATGTCTTTGTTACTTGGTGTCAGTGTATGTCTGTGTTACTTGGTGTAAGTGTATGTCTTTGCTACTTGGTGTAAGAGGGTGTCTGTATTCCTGGGTATCAGTGCATGCCTGTGTTACTTGGTGTAAGTGTGTGTCTTTGTTACTGGGTATCAATGTATGTCTTTGTTACTTGGTGTCAGTGTATGTCTGTGTTACTTGGTGTAAATGTGTGTCTGTGTTACTGGGTGTCAGTGTGTGTCTGTGCTACCTGGTGTAAGTGTGTGTCTTTGTTACTTGGTGTCCATGTGTGTCAGCGTTACTGGGTGTCAGTGTATGTCTGTGTTACTTGGTGTAAATGTGTGTCTGTGTTACTGGGAGTCAGTGTGTGTCTTTGTTACTTGGTGTAAGTGTGTGTCTGTGTTACAGGGTATCAGTGTCTGTCTTTGTTACTTGGTGTAAGTGTGTGTCTGTGTTACTGGGTATCAGTGTATGTCTTTGTTACTTGGTGTCAGTGTATGTCTGTGTTACTTAGATTAAGTTTGTGTCTCTTTTACTGGTTATCAGTGAATGTCTTTGTGACTTGGTGTAATTGTATGTCTTTGTTACTTGGTGTCAGTGTATGTCTGTGTTACTTGGTGTAAGTGTATGTCTTTGTTACTTGGTGTAAGTGTGTGTCTGTGTTACTTGGTGTAAGTGTGTGTCTGTGTTCCAGGTTATCAGTGTATGTCTTTGTTACTTGGTGTCAGTCTATGTCTGTGTTACTTGATCTAAGTGTGTGTCTGTGTTACTGGGTATCAGTGTTTGTCTTTGTTACTTGGTGTCAGTGTATGTCTGTGTTACTTGGTGTAAGTGTGTGTCTGTGTTACTGGGTGTCAGTGTGTGTCTGTGTTACTTGGTGTAAGTGTGTGTCTTCGTTACTTGGTGTCCGTGTGTGTCTGTGTTACTGGTTGTCAGTGTATGTCTTTGTTACTTTGTGTCAGTGTATGTCTTTGTTACTTGGTGTAAGTGTGTGTCTGTGTTACTGGGTATCAGTGTCTTTCTTTGTTACTTGGTGTAAGAGTGTGTCTGTGTTACTGGGTATCAGTGTATGTCTTTGTTACTTGGTATCAGTGTCTGTCTGTGTTACTTGGTGTAAGTGTGTGTCTGTGTTACTGGGTGTCAGTGTGTGTCTTTGTTACTTGGTATAAGTGTGTGTCTGTGTTAATGGGTATCAGTGTCTTGCTTTGTTACTTGGTGTAAGAGTGTGTCTGTGTTACTGGGTATCGGTGTATGTATTTGTTACTTGGTGTCAGTGTATGTCTGTGTTACCTGGTGTAAGTGTGTGTCTGTGTTAATGGGTATCAGTGTATGTCTTTGTGACTTGGTGTCAGTGTAAGTCTTTGTTACTGGGTGTCAGTGTGTGTCTTTGTGACTTAGTGTCAGTGTATGTCTTTGTTACTGGGTGTCCGTGTGTGTCTGTGTTACTTGGTGTCAGTGTATGTCTTTGTTACTGTTTATTAGTGTTTCTCTCTGTTACTGGGTGTCAGTGTGTGTTTGTCTGTGTTACTGGGTGTCGGTGTATGTCTTTGTTACTTGGTGTAAGTTTGTGTCTGTGTTACTGGGTGTCAGTGTCTGTCTTTGTGACTTGTTGCCAGTGTATATCTGTGTTACTTGGTGTAAGTGTGTGTCTTTGTTACTTGGTGTAATTGTATGTCTTTGTTACTTGGTGTCAGTGTGTGTCTGTGTTACTTGGTGTAAGTGTCTGTCTTTGTTACTTGGTGCAAGTGTGTGTCTGTGTTACTTGGTGTAAGTGTGTGTCTGTGTTCCTGTGTATCAGTGTCTGTCTTTGTTACTTGGTGTCAGTGTATGTCTGTGTTACTTGGTGTAAGTGTGTGTCTGTGTTACTGGCAATCAGTTTCTGTCTTTGTTACTTGGTGGAAGTGTGTGTCTGTGTTACTGGTTTTCATTGTATGTCTTTGTTACTTGGTGTCAGTGTATGTCTGTGTTACTTGGTGTAAGTGTGTGTCTTTGTTACTTGGTGTAAGTGTATGTCTGTGTTACTTGGTGTAAGTGTATGTCTTTGTTCCTTGGTGTCAGTGCATGTCTTTGTGACTTGGTGTAAGTGTATGTCTTTGTTACTTGGTGTCAGTGTACGTCTTTGATACTTGGGGTAAGTGTATGTCTGTGTTACTGGGCATCAGTGTCTGTCTTTGTTACTTGGTGAAAGTGTGTTTCTGTGTTACTTGGTATCAGTGTATGTCTTTGTTACTTGGTGTAAGTGCATGTTTTTGTTACTTGGTGTCAGTGTATGTCTGTGTTACTTGGTTTCAGTGTGTGTCTTTGTTACTTGGTGTCAGTGTTTCTCTTTGTTACTGGGTGTCAGTGTGTATCTGTGTTCCTGGGTGTCAGTATATATCTTTGTTAGTTGGTGTCAGTGTATGTCTGTGTTACTTGGTGTAAGTGTGTGTCTTTGTTACTGGGTATCAGTGTATGTCTTTGTTACTTGGTGTAGGTGCGTGCCTGTGTTACTGGGTATCAGTGCATGTCTTGGTTATTTTTTGTCGGTGTATGTCTTTGCTACTTGGTGTCAGTGTATGTCTTTGTTACTTGCTGTAAGTGTGTGTCTGTGTTACTGGATATCAGTGTATGTCTTTGTTACTTGGTGTCAGTGTATGTCTTTGTTACTTGGTGTAAGTGTATGTCTTTGTGAGTTGGTATCAGTGCATGTCTTTGTTACTTGCTGTCAGTGTATGTCTTTGATACTTGGTGTAAGTGTGTGTCTGTGTTACTGGGTATCAGTGTCTGTCTTTGTTACTTGGTGTAAGAGTGTGTCTGTGTTGCAGGGTATCAGTGTATGTCTTTGTTACTTGGTGTCAGTGTCGGACTCTGTTACTTGGTGTAAGTGTGTGTCTTTCTTAACTTGGTGCAAGTGCATGTCTTTGTGACTTGGTGTAAGTGTATGTCTTTGTTACTTGGTGTCAGTGTATGTCTTTGTGACTTGGTATCAGTGTATGTATTTGTTACTTGGTGTCAGTGAATGTCTGTGTTACTTGGTGTCAGTGTATGTCTGTGTTACTTGGTGTCAGTGTGCGTCTGTGTTACTGGGTGTCAGTGTGTGTCTGTCTTATTGGGTGTAATTGTGTATCTTTGTTACTGGGTATCAGTGTATGTATTTGTTACTTGGTGTCAGTGTATGTCTTTGATACTTGGTGTCAGTGTATGTCTGTGTTACTTGGTGTAAGTTTGTGTCTTTGTGACTTGGTGTCAGTGTATGTATTTGTTACTTGGTGTCAGTGTATGTCTTTGTTACTTGGTGTAAGTGTGTGTCTTTGTTACTTGGTGTAAGTGTATGTCTTTGTTACTGGGTGTCAGTGCATGTCTTTGTGACTTTGTGTAAGTGTGTGTCTGTGTTACTGGGTATCAGTTTCTGTCTTAGTTACTGGGTGAAAGTGTGAGTCTTTGTGAGCTGGTGTAAGTGTGTGTCTGTGTTACTGGCAATCAGTGTCTGTCTTTGTTACATGGTGTAAGTGTGTGTCTGTGTTACTGGTTTTCAATGTATGTCTTTGTTACTTGGTGTCAGTGTATGTCTGTGTTACTTGGTGTAAGTGTGTGTCTTTGTTACTTGGTGTAAGTGTGTGTCTTTGTTACTTGGTGTAAGTGTATGTCTGTGTTACTTGGTGTCAGTGTATAAGTTTGTTACTTATGTCAGTGCATGTCTTTGTGACTTGGTGTAAGTGTATGTCTTTGTTACTAGGTGTCAGTGTATGTCTTTGATACTTGGTGTAATTGTGTGTCTGTGTTACTGGGTATCAGTGTCTGTCTTTGTTACTTGGTGTAAGAGTGTGTCTGTCTTGCTGGGTATCAGTGTATGTCTTTGTGACTTGGTGTCAGTGTAGGTCTGTGTTACTTGGTGTAAGTGTGTGTCTTTCTTACTTGGTGTCAGTGTATGTCTTTGATACTTGGTGTAATTGTGTGTCTGTGTTACTGGGTATCAGTGTCTGTCTTTGTTACTTGGTGTAAGAGTGTGTCTGTCTTGCTGGGTATCAGTGTATGTCTTTGTGACTTGGTGTACGTGTATGTCTTTGTTACTTGGTGTCAGTGTATGCCTTTGTTGCTTGATGTAAGTGTATGTCTTTGTTACTTGGTGTCAGTGTATGTCTTTGATATTGAGGTAAGTGTGTGTCTGTGTTACTGGGCATCAGAGTCTGTCTTTGTTACTTGGTGAAAGTGTGTGTCTGTGTTACTGGGTATCATTGTATGTCTTTGTTACTTGGTGTAAGTGTGTGTCTGTGTTACTGGATATCAGTGTACGTCTTTGTTACTTGGTGTCAGTGTATGTCTTTGTTACTTGGTGTAAGTGTATGTCTTTGTGAGTTGGTATCAGTGTATGTCTTTGTTACTTGGTGTCAATGTATGTCTTTGCTACTTGGTGTCAGTGTATGTCTTTGTTACTTGGTGTAAGTGTGTGTCTGTGTTACTGGATATCAGGTAATGTCTTTGTTACTTGGCGTCAGTGTATGTCTTTGTTACATGGTGTAAGTGTGTGTCTGTGTTACTGGGTATCAGTGTATGTCTTTGTTACTTGGTGTCAGTGTATGTCTTTGATACTTGGTGTCAGTGTATGTCTTTGATACTTGGTGTAAGTGTGTGTCTGTGTTACTGGGTATCAGTGTATGTCTTTGTTACTTGGTGTCAGTGTCGGACTCTGTTACTTGGTGCAAGTGTGTGTCTTTCTTAACTTGGTGTAAGTGCATGTCTTTGTGACTTGGTGTAAGTGTATGTCTTTGTTACTTGGTGTCAGTGCATGTCTTTGTTACTTGGTGTCAGTGTATGTCTTTGATACTTGGTGTAATTGTGTGTCTGTGTTACTGGGTATCAGTGTCTGTCTTTGTTACTTGGTGTAAGAGTGTGTCTGTCCTGCTGGGTATCAGTGTATGTCTTTGTGACTTGGTGTACGTGTATGTCTTTGTTACTTGGTGTCAGTGTATGCCTTTGTTGCTTGATGTAAGTGTATGTCTTTGTTACTTGGTGTCAGTGTATGTCTTTGATATTGGGGTAAGTGTGTGTCTGTGTTACTGGGTATCATTTTATGTCTTTGTTACTTGGTGTAAGTGCATGTCTTTGTTACTTGGTGTCAGTGTATGTCTTTGTACTTGGTGTAAGTGGATGTCTTTGTTAATTGGTGTCAGTGTATGTCTGTGTTACTGGGTGTCAGTGTGTATCTGTGTTCCTGGGTGTCAGTATATATCTTTGTTAGTTGGTGTCAGTGTATGTCTGTGTTACTTGGTGTAAGTGTGTGTCTGTGTTACTGGGTATCAGTGTAAGTCTTTGTTACTTGGTGTAGGTGTGTGCCTGTGTTACTGGGTATCAGTGTATGTCTTTGTTACTTTTTGTCAGTGTATGTCTTTGCTACTTGGTGTAAGTGTATGTCTTTGTTACTTGGTGTCAGTGCATGTCTTTGTTACTTGGTGTAAGTGTGTGTCTGTGTTACTGGATATCAGTGTATGTCTTTGTTACTTGGTGTCAGTGTATGTCTTTGTTACTTGGTGTAAGTGTATGTATTTGTGAGTTGGTATCAGTGTATGTCTTTGTTACTTGGTGTCAATGTATGTCTTTGCTACTTGGTGTCAGTGTATGTCTTTGTTACTTGGTGTAAGTGTGTGTCTGTGTTACTGGATATCAGTGTATGTCTTTGTTACTTAATGTCAGTTTATGTCTTTGTTACTTGGTGTAAGTGTATGTTTTTGTTACTTGGTATCAGTGTATGTCTTTGTTACTTGGTGTCAGTGTATGTCTTTGATACTTGGTGTAAGTGTGTGTCTGTGTTACTGGGTATCAGTGTATGTCTTTGTTACTTGGTGTCAGTGTAGGACTCTGTTACTTGGTGCAAGTGTGTGTCTTTCGTAACTTGGTGTAAGTGCATGTCTTTCTGACTTGGTGTAAGTGTATGTCTTTGTTACTTGGTGTCACTGTATGTCTTTTTGACTTGGTATCAGTGTATGTATTTGTTACTTGGTGTCAGTGTATGTCTGTGTTACTTGGTTTCAGTGTGTGTCTGTGTTACTGGGTATCAGTGTATGTCTTTGTTACTTGGTGTCAGTGTAGGTCTGTGTTACTTGGTGTAAGTGTGTGTCTTTCTTACTTGGTGTAAGTGCATGTCTTTGTGACTTGGTGTACGTGTATGTCTTTGTTACTTGGTGTCAATGTATGCCTTTGTTGCTTGATGTAAGTGTATTTCTTTGTTACTTGGTGTCACTGTATGTCTTTGATACTTGGGGTAAGTGTGTGTCTGTGTTACTGGGCATCAGTGTCTGTCTTTGTTACTTGGTGAAAGTGTGTGTCTGTGTTACTGGGTACAGAGTACGACTTTGTTAATTGGTGTCAGTGTATGTCTTTGTTACTTGGTGTAAGTGAGTGTCTTTGTTACTTGGTGTAAGTGTATGTCATTGTTACTGGGCGTCAGTGCATGTCTTTGTGACTTTGTGTAAGTGTGTGTCTGTGTTACTGGGTATCAGTGTCTGTCTTAGTTCCTGGGTGAAAGTGTGAGTCTGTGTTACTGGTTTTCAATGTATGTCTTTGTTACTTGGTGTCAGTGTATGTCTGTGTTACTTGGTGTAAGTGTGTGTCTTTGATACTTGGTGTAAGTGTATGTCTGTGTTACTTGGTGTAAGTGTATGTCTTTGTTACTTGGTGTAAGTGCATGTCTTTGTGACTTGGTGTAAGTGCATGTCTTTGTTACTTGGTGTCAGTGTATGTCTTTGATACTTGGTGTAATTGTGTGTCTGTGTTACTGGGTATCAGTGTCTGTCTTTGTTACTTGGTGTAAGTGTGTGTCTGTCTTACTTGGTGTAAGTGTGTGTCTTTCTTACTTGTTGTAAGTGCATGTCTTTGTGACTTGCTGTACGTGTATGTCTTTGTTACTTGGTGTCAGTGTATGCCTTTGTTGCTTGATGTAAGTGTATGTCTTTGTTACTTGGTGTCAGTGTGTGTCTTTGATACTTGGGGTAAGTGTGTGTCTGTGTTACTGGGCATCAGTGTCTGTCTTTGTTACTTGGTGTAAGTGTGTGTCTGTGTTACTGGGTATCAGAGTATGTCTTTGTTACTTGGTGTCAGTGTATGTCTTTGTACTTGGTGTAAGTGGATGTCTTTGTTAATTGGTGTCAGTGTATGTCTGTGTTACTTGGTGTAAGTGTGTGTCTTTGTTACTGGGTATCAGTGTATGTCTTTGTTACTTGGTGTAGGTGTGTGCCTGTGTTACTGGGTATCAGTGCATGTCTTTGTTACTTTTTGTCGGTGTATGTCTTTGCTACTTGGTGTCAGTGTGTGTCTTTGTTACTTGGTGTATGTGTGTGTCTGTGTTACTGGATATCAGTGTATGTCTTTGTTACTTGGTGTCAGTGTATGTCTTTGTTACTTGGTGTAAGTGTATGTCTTTGTGAGTTGGTATCAGTGTATGTCTTTGTTACTTGGTGTCAGTGTATGTCTTTGATACTTGGTGTAAGTGTGTGTCTGTGTTACTGGGTATCAGTGTCTGTCTTTGTTACTTGGTGTAAGAGTGTGTCTGTGTTGCAGGGTATCAGTGTATGTCTTTGTTACTTGGTGTCAGTGTAGGACTCTGTTACTTGGTGTAAGTGTGTGTCTTTCTTAACTTGGTGCAAGTGCATGTCTTTGTGACTTGGTGTAAGTGGATGTCTTTGTTACTTGGTGTCAGTGTATGTCTTTGTGACTTGGTATCAGTGTATGTATTTGTTACCTGGTGTCAGTGAATGTCTGTGTTACTGGGTGTCAGTGTGTGTCTGTCTTACTGGGTGTAAGTGTGTATCTGTGTTACTGGGTATCAGTGTATGTATTTGTTACTTGGTGTAAGTGTATGTCTTTGATACTTGGTGTCAGTGTATGTATTTGTTACTTGGTGTCAGTGTATGTCTGTGTTACTTGGTGTAAGTTTGTGTCTTTGTTACTTGGTGTCAGTGTATGTATTTGTTACTTGGTGTCAGTGTATGTCTGTGTTACTTGGTGTAAGTGTACGTCTTTGTTAATTGGTGTCAGTGTATGTCTTTGTTACTTGGTGTAAGTGTGTGTCTTTGTTACTTGGTGCAAGTGTATGTCTGTGTTACTTGGTGTAAGTGTATGTCTTTGTTACTTGGTGTCAGTGCATGTCTTTGTGACTTGGTGTAAGTGTATGTCATTGTTACTTGGTGTCAGTGTATGTCTTTGTGAGCTGGAGTAAGTGTGTGTCTGTGTTACTGGCAATCAGTGTCTGTCTTTGTTACTTGGTGTAAGTGTGTGTCTGTGTTACTGGTTTTCAATGTATGTCTTTGTTACTTGGTGTAAGTGTGTGTCTTTGTTACTTGTTGTAAGTGTGTGTCTTTGTTACTTGTTGTAAGTGTATGTCTGTGTTACTTGGTGTAAGTGTATGTCTTTGTTACTTGGTGTCAGTGTATGTCTGTGTTACTTGGTGTTGGTGTGTGTCTTTCTTACTTGGTGTAAGTGCATGTCTTTGTGACTTGGTGTAAGTGTATGTCTTTGTTACTTGGTGTCAGTGTATGTCTTTGTTACTTGGTGTCAGTGTATGTCTTTGATACTTGGTGTAAGTGTGAGTCTGTGTTACTGGGTATCAGTGTCTGTCTTTGTTACTTGGTGAAAGTGTGCGTCCGTGTTACTGGGTATCAGTGTATGTCTTTGTTACTTGGTGTAAGTGCATGTATTTGTTACTTGGTGTCGGTGTATGTCTTTGTACTTGGTGTAAGTGGATGTCTTTGTTACTTGGTGTCAGTGTATGTCTGTGTTACTTCGTGTGAGTGTGTGTCTTTGTTACTTGGTGTCAGTGTATGTCTGTATTACTTGGTGTAAGTGTATGTCTTTGTTACTTGTAGTAAGTGCATGTATTTGTTACTTGGTGTCAGTGTATGTCTTTGTACTTGGTGTAAGTGGATGTCTTTGTTACTTGGTGTCAGTGTATGTCTGTGTTACTTGGTGTCAGTTTGTGTCTTTGTTACTTGGTGTCAGTGATTGTCTGTGTTACTTGGTGTAAGTGTGTGTCTGTGTTACTGGGTATCAATGTCTGTCTTTGTTACTGGGTGTCAGTGTGTGTCTTTGTGAGCTGGCTTACGTGTGTGTCTGTGTTACTGGGTGTCAGTGTCTGTCCTGGTTACTTGGTGTAGGTGTGTGCCTGTGTTACTGGGTATCAGTGTATGTCTTTGTTACTTGGTGTCAGTTTATGTCTTTGTTACTTGGTGTAAGTGTATGTCATTGTTACTTGGTGTCAGTGTATGTCTTTGTTACTTGGTGTAAGTGTGTGTCTGTGTTACTGGGTATCAGTGTATGTCTTTCATACTTGGTGTAAGTGTGTGTCTGTGTTACTGGGTATCAGTGTCTGTCTTTGTTACTTGGTGTAAGAGTGTGTCTGTGTTGCTGGGTATCAGTGTATGTCTTTGTTACTTGGTGTCAGTGTAGGACTGTGTTACTTGGTGTAAGTGTGTGTCTTTGTGACTTGGTGTAAGAGTATGTCTTTGTTACTTGGTGTCGGTGTATGTCTTTGTACTTGGTGTAAGTGGATGTCATTGTTACTTGGTGTCAGTGTATGTCTGTGTTACTTCGTGTGAGTGTGTGTCTTTGTTACTTGGTGTCAGTGTATGTCTGTATTACTTGGTGTAAGTGTATGTCTTTGTTACTTGTAGTAAGTGCATGTATTTGTTACTTGGTGTCAGTGTATGTCTTTGTACTTGGTGTAAGTGGATGTCTTTGTTACTTGGTGTCAGTGTATGTCTGTGTTACTTGGTGTCAGTTTGTGTCTTTGTTACTTGGTGTCAGTGATTGTCTGTGTTACTTGGTGTAAGTGTGTATCTGTGTTCCTGGGTGTCAGTCTATGTCTTTGTTACTTGGTGTAGGTGTGTGCCTGTGTTACTGGGTATCATTGTATGTCTTTGTTACTTGGTGTAAGTGTGTATCTTTGTAACTGGGTATCAGTGTATGTCTTTGATACTTGGTGTCAGTGTATGTCTTTGTTACTTGGTGTAAGTGTATGTCTTTGTTACTTGGTGTCAGTGTATGTATTTGTTACTTGGTGTCAATGTATGTCTGTGTTACTTGGTGTAAGTGTATGTCTTTGTTACTTGGTGTCAGTGTATGTCTTTGTTACTTGGTGTCAATGTATGTCTTTGATACTTGGTGTAAGTGTGTGTCTGTGTTAGTTGGTGTAAGTGTGTGTCTGTGTTACTGGGTATCAGTGTATTTCTTTGTTCCTTGGTGACGGTGTGTGCCTGTGTTACTGGGTATCAGTGTATGTCTTTGTTACTTGGTGTCAGTGTATGTCTGTGTTACTTGGTGTAAGTGTATGTCTTTGTTACTTGGTGTCAGTGTATGTCTTTGATACTTGGTGTAAGTGTGTGTCTGTGTTACTGGGTATCAGTGTCTGTCTTTGTTACTTGGTGTAAGTGTGTGTCTGTGTTACTGGGTATCAGTGTCTGTCTTAGTTACTGGGTGTCAGTGTGTGACTTTGTGAGCTGGCTTACGTGTGTGTCTGTGTTAATGGGTGTCAGTGTCTGTCCTGGTTACTTGGTGTAAGTGTGTGTTGTGTTACTGGGTATCAGTGTATGTCTTTGTTACTTGATGTCAGAGTATGTCCGTGTTACTTGGTGTAAGTGTGTGTCTTTGTTACTTGGTGTAAGTGTATGTCTGTGTTACTTGGTTTAAGTGCATGTCTTTGTTACTTGGTGTCAGTGTATGTCTTTGTGACTTGGTGTAAGTATATGTCTTTGTTACTTAGTGTCAGTGTATGTCTTTGTTACTTGGTGTAAGTGTATGTCTTTGTTAATTGGTGTCAGTGTATGTCTTTGATACTTGGTGTAAGTGTGTGTCTGTGTTACTGGGTATCAGTGTCTGTCTTTGTTACTTTGTGTAAGAGTGTGTCGGTGTTGCTGGGTATCAGTGTATGTCTTTGTTACTTGATGTCAGTGCAGGTCTGTGTTACTTGGTGTAAGTGTGTGTCTTGCTTACTTGGTGTACGTGCATGTCTTTGTGACTTGGTGCAAGTGTATGTCTTTGTTACTTGGTGTCAGTGTATGTCTTTGTTACTTGGTGTAAGTGTATGTCTTTGTTACTTGGTGTCAGTGTATGTCTTTGTACTTGGTGTAAGTGTGTGTCTGTGTTACTGGGTATCTGTGTCTGTCTTTGTTACTTGGTGAAAGTGTGTGTCTGTGTTACTGGGTATCAGTGTATGTCTTTGTTACTTGGTGTAAGTGCATGTCTTTGTTACTTGGTGTCAGTGTATGTCTTTGTACTTGGTGTAAGTGGATGTCTTTGTTACTGGGTGTCAGTGTATGTCTTTGTGACTTGGTGTAAGTGTGTGTCTGTGTTACTGGGTATCAGTGTCTGTCTTTGTTACTTAGTGTAAATGTGTGTCTGTGTTACTGGTATCAGTGTCTGTCTTTGTTACTGGGTGTCAGTGTGTGTCTTTGTGAGCTGGCTTACGTGTGTGTCGGTGTTACTGGGTGTCAGTGTCTGTCCTGGTTACTTGGAGTAGGTGTGTGCCTGTGTTACTGGGTATCAGTGTATGTCTTTGTTACTTGATGTCAGTTTATGTCTTTGTTACTTGGTGTAAGTGTATGTCTTTGTTACTTGGTGTCAGTGTATGTTTTTGCTACTTGGTGTGTGTGTGTGTCTGTGTTAGTGGGTATCAGTGTATGTCTTTGATACTTGGTGTAAATGTGTGTCTGTGTTACTGGGTATCATTGTCTGTCTTTGTTACTTGGTGTAAGAGTGTGTCTGTGTTGCTGGGTATCAGTGTATGTCTTTGTTACTTGGTGTCAGTGCAGGTCTGTGTTACTTGGTGTAAGTGTGCGTCTTTCTTACTTGGTGCAAGTGCATGTCTTTGTGACTTGGTGTAAGAGTATGTCTTTGTTACTTGGTATCAGTGTCGGTCTGTGTTACTTGGTGTAAGTGTGTGTCTTTCTAACTTGGTGTAAGTGCATGTCTTTGTGACTTGGTGTAAGAGTGTATCTGTGTTGCTGGGTATCAGTGTATGTCTTTGTTACTTGGTGT
The DNA here is from genome assembly GCF_036365525.1 of Heterodontus francisci. Taxonomy (NCBI): domain Eukaryota; kingdom Metazoa; phylum Chordata; class Chondrichthyes; order Heterodontiformes; family Heterodontidae; genus Heterodontus; species Heterodontus francisci. Next base: position 12,121,495 of record NW_027140867.1, on the reverse strand, counting down.
CAGTGTCGGTCTGTGTTCCTTGGTGTTGGTGTGTGTCTTTCTTACTTGGTGTAAGTGCATGTCTTTGTGACTTGGTGTAAGTGTATGTCTTTGTTACTTGGTGTCAGAGTATGACTTTGTTACTTGGTGTCAGTGTATGTCTTTGATACTTGGTGTAAGTGTGTTTCTGTGTTACTTGGTGTAAGTGTGTGTCTGTGTTACTGGGTATCAGTGTATGTCTTTGTTCCTTGGTGTAGGTGTGTGCCTGTGTTACTGGGTATCAGTGTATGTCTTTGTTACTTGGTGTCAGTGTATGTCTTTGTTACTTGGTGTAAGTGTATGTCTTTGTTACTTGGTGTCAGTGTATGTCTTTGATACTTGGTGTAAGTGTGTGTCTGTGTTACTGGGTATCAGTGTCTGTCTTTGTTACTTGGTGTAAGTGTGTGCCTGTGTTACCGGGTATCAGTGTCTGTCTTTGTTACTGGGTGTCAGAGTGTGTCTTTGTGAGCTGGCTTACGTGTGTGTCTGTGTTAATGGGTGTCAGTGTCTGTCCTGGTTACTTGGTGTAAGTGTGTGTTGTGTTACTGGGTATCAGTGTATGTCTTTGTTATTTGATGTCAGAGTATGTCCGTGTTACTTGGTGTAAGTGTGTGTCTTTGTTACTGGGTGTAAGTGTATGTCTGTGTTACTTGGTGTAAGTGCATGTCTTTGTTACTTGGTGTCAGTGTATGTCTTTGTGACTTGGTGTAAGTGTATGTCTTTGTTACTTGGTGTCAGTGTATGTCTTTGTTACTTGGTGTAAGTGTATGTCTTTGTTAATTGGTGTCAGTGTATGTCTTTGATACTTGGTGTAAGTGTGTGTCTGTGTTACTGGGTATCAGTGTCTGTCTTTGTTACTTTGTGTAAGAGTGTGTCGGTGTTGCTGGGTATCAGTGTATGTCTTTGTTACTTGATGTCAGTGCAGGTCTGTGTTACTTGGTGTAAGTGTGTGTCTTGCTTACTTGGTGTAAGTGCATGTCTTTGTCACTTGGTGCAAATGTATGTCTTTGTTACTTGGTGTCAGTGTTTGTCTTTGTTACTTGGTGTAAGTGTATGTCTTTGTTACTTGGTGTCAGTGTATGTCTTTGTACTTGGTGTAAGTGGATGTCTTTGTTACTGGGTGTCAGTGTATGTCTTTGTGACTTGGTGTAAGTGTGTGTCTGTGTTACTGGGTATCAGTGTCTGTCTTTGTTACTGGGTGTCAGTGCGTGTCTTTGTGAGCTGGCTTACGTGTGTGTCTGTGTTGCTGGGTGTCAGTGTCTGTCCTGGTTACTTGGTGTAGGTGTGTGCCTGTGTTACTGGGTATCAGTGTATGTCTTTGTTACTTGGTGTCAGTTTATGTCTTTGTTACTTGGTGTAAGTGTATGTCTTTGTTACTTGGTGTCAGTGTATGTCTTTGCTACTTGGTGTAAGTGTGTGTCTGTGTTACTGGGTATCAGTGTATGTCTTTGATCCTTGGTGTAAGTGTGTGTCTGTGTTACTGGGTTTCAGTGTCTGTCTTTGTTACTTGGTGTAAGAGTGTGTCTGTGTTGCTGGGTATCAGTGTATGTCTTTGTTACTTGGTGTCAGTGTAGGTCTGTGTTACTTGGTGTAAGTGTGTGTCTTTCTTACTTGGTGTAAGTGCATGTCTTTGTGACTTGGTGTAAGAGTATGTCTTTGTTACTTGGTATCAGAGAATGTCTTTGTTACTTGTGTCAGTGTATGTCTTTGATACTTGGTGTAAGTGTGTGTCTGTGTTACTTGGTGTAAGTGTGTGTCTGTGTTACTGGGTATCAGTGTATGTCTTTGTTCCTTGGTGTAGGTGTGTGCCTGTGTTACTGGGTATCAGTGTATGTCTTTGTTACTTGGTGTCAGTGTATGTCTTTGTTACTTGGTGTAAGTGTATGTCTTTGTTACTTGGTGTCAGTGTATGTCTTTGATACTTGGTGTAAGTGTGTGTCTGTGTTACTGGGTATCAGTGTCTGTCTTTGTTACTTGGTGTAAGTGTGTGTCTGTGTTACTGGGTATCAGTGTCTGTCTTTGTTACTGGGTGTCAGTGTGTGTCTTTGTGAGCTGGCTTACGTGTGTGTCTGTGTTAATGGGTGTCAGTGTCTGTCCTGTTTACTTGGTGTAAGTGTGTGTTGTGTTACTGGGTATCAGTGTATGTCTTTGTTACTTGATGTCAGAGTATGTCCGTGTTACTTGGTGTAAGTGTGTGCCTTTGTTACTTGTTGTAAGTGTATGTCTGTGTTACTTGGTGTAAGTGCATGTCTTTGTTACTTGGTGTCAGTGTATGTCTTTGTGACTTGGTGTTAGTGTATGTCTTTGTTACTTGGTGTCAGTGTATGTCTTTGTTACTTGGTGTAAGTGTATGTCTTTGTTAATTGGTGTCAGTGTATGTCTTTGATACTTGGTGTAAGTGTGTGTCTGTGTTACTGGGTATCAGTGTCTGTCTTTGTTACTTTGTGTAAGAGTGTGTCGGTGTTGCTGGGTATCAGTGTATGTCTTTGTTACTTGATGTCAGTGCAGGTCTGTGTTACTTGGTGTAAGTGTGTGTCTTGCTTACTTGGTGTAAGTGCATGTCTTTGTGACTTGGTGCAAGTGTATGTTTTTGTTACTTGGTGTCAGTGTATGTCTTTGTTACTTGGTGTAAGTGTATGTCTTTGTTACTTGGTGTCAGTGTATGTCTTAGATACTTGGTGTAAGTGTGTGTCTGTGTTACTGGGTATCTGTGTCTGTCTTTGTTACTTGGTGAAAGTGTGTGTCTGTGTTACTGGGTATCAGTGTATGTCTTTGTTACTTGGCGTAAGTGCATGTCTTTGTTACTTGGTGTCAGTGTATGTCTTTGTACTTGGTGTTAGTGGATGTCTTTGTTACTGGGTGTCAGTGTATGTCTTTGTGACTTGGTGTAAGTGTGTGTCTGTGTTACTGGGTATCAGTGTCTGTCTTTGTTACTTAGTGTAAATGTGTGTCTGTTTTACTGGGTATCAGTTTCTGTCTTTGTTACTGGGTGTCAGTGTGTGTCTTTGTGAGCTGGCTTACGTGTGTGTCTGTGTTACTGGGTGTCAGTCTCTGTCCTGGTTACTTGGTGTAGGTGTGTGCCTGTGTTACTGGGTATCAGTGTATGTCTTTGTTACTTGGTGTCAGTTTATGTCTTTGTTACTTGGTGTAAGTGTATGTCTTTTTTACTTGGAGTCAGTGTATGTCTTTGCTACTTGGTGCAACTGTGTGTCTGTGTTACTGGGTATCAGTGTATGTCTTTGATACTTGGTGTAAGTGTGTGTCTGTGCTACTGGGTATCAGTGTCTGTCTTTGTTACTTGGTGTAAGAGTGTGTCTGTGTTGCTGGGTATCAGTGCATGTCTTTGTTACTTGGTGTCAGTGTCGGTCTGTGTTACTTGGTGTTGGTGTGTGTCTTTCTTACTTGGTGTAAGTGCATGTCTTTGTGACTTGGTGTAAGTGTATGTCTTTGTTACTTGGTGTCAGAGTATGTCTTTGTTACTTGGTGTCAGTGTATGTCTTTGATACTTGGTGTAAGTGTGAGTCTGTGTTACTGGGTATCAGTGTCTGTCTTTGTTACATGGTGAAAGTGTGCGTCCGTGTTACTGGGTATCAGTGTATGTCTTTGTTACTTGGTGTAAGTGCATGTATTTGTTACTTGGTGTCAGTGTATGTCTTTGTACTTGGCGTAAGTGGATGTCTTTGTTACTTGGTGTCAGTGTATGTCTGTGTTACTTGGTTTCAGTGTGTGTCTTTGTTACTTGGTGTCAGTGTATGTCTGTGTTACTTGGTGTAAGTGTATGTCTTTGTTACTTGGTGTAAGTGCATGTATTTGTTACTTGGTGTCAGTGTATGTCTTTGTACTTGGTGTAAGTGGATGTCTTTGTTACTTGGTGTCAGTGTATGTCTGTGTTACTTGGTGTCAGTGTGTGTCTTTGTTACTTGGTGTCAGTGTATGTCTGTGTTACTTGGTGTAAGTGTGTATCTGTGTTCCTGGGTGTCAGTCTATGTCTTTGTTACTTGGTGTAGGTGTGAGCCTGTGTTACTGTGTATCATTGTATGTCTTTGTTACTTGGTGTCAGTGTATGTCTTTGTTACTTGGTGTAAGTGTATGTCCTTGTTACTTGGTGTCAGTGTATGTCTTTGTTACTTGGTGTAAGTGTGTGGCTTTGTAACTGGGTATCAGTGTATGTCTTTGATACTTGGTGTCAGTGTATGTCTTTGTTACTTGGTGTAAGTGTATGTCTTTGTTACTTGGTGTCAGTGTATGTATTTGTTACTTGGTGTCAATGTATGTCTGTGTTACTTGGTGTAAGTGTATGTCTTTGTTACTTGGTGTCAGTATATGTCTTTGTTACTTGGTGTCAGTGTATGTCTTTGATACCTGGTGTAAGTGTGTGTCTGTGTTACTTGGTGTAAGTGTGTGTCTGTGTTACTGGGTATCAGTGTATGTCTTTGTTCCTTGGTGTAGGTGTGTGCCTGTGTTACTGGGCATCAGTGTATGTCTTTGTTACTTGGTGTCAGTGTATGTCTTTGTTACTTGGTGTCAGTGTATGTCATTGATACTTGGTGTAAGTGTGTGTCTGTGTTACTGGGTATCAGTGTCTGTCTTTGTTACTTGGTGTAAGTGTGTGTCTGTGTTACTGGGAATCAGTGTCTGTCTTTGTTACTGGGTGTCAGTGTGTGTCTTTGTGAGCTGGCTTACGTGTGTGTCTGTGTTACTGGGTGTCAGTGTCTGTCCTGGTTACTCGGTGTAAGTGTGTGTTGTGTTACTGGGTATCAGTGTATGTCTTTGTTACTTGGTGTCAGAGTATGTCCGTGTTACTTGGTGTAAGTGTGTGTCTTTGTTACTTGGTGTAACTGTATGTCTGTGTTACTTGGTGTAAGTGCATGTCTTTGTTACTTGGTGTCAGTGTATGTCTTTGTGACTTGGTGTAAGTGTATGTCTTTGTTACTTGGTGTCAGTGTATGTCTTTGTTACTTGGTGTAAGTGTCTGTCTTTGTTAATTGGTGTCAGTGTATGTCTTTGATACTTGGTGTAAGTGTGTCTGTGTTACTGGGTATCAGTGTCTGTCTTTGTTACTTTGTGTAAGAGTGTGTCGGTGTTGCTGGGTATCAGTGTATGTCTTTGTTACTTGATGTCAGTGTAGGTCTGTGTTACTTGGTGTAAGTGTGTGTCTTGCTTACTTGGTGTAAGTGTATGTCTTTGTACTTGGTGTAAGTGGATGTCTTTGTTACTTCGTGTCAGTGCATGTCTGTGTTACTTGGTGTCAGTGTGTGTCTTTGTTACTTGGTGTCAGTGTATGTCTGTGTTACTTGGTGTAAGTGTGTGTCTGTGTTACTTGGTATCAGTGTATGTCTTTGTTTCTTGGTGTCAGTGTATGTCTTTGTTACTTGGTGCAAGTGTATGTCTTTGTTACTTGGTGTCAGTGTAGGTCTGTGTTACTTGGTGTAAGTGTGTGTCTTTCTTACTTGGTGTAAGTGCATGTCTTTGTGACTTGGTGTAAGAGTATGTCTTTGTTACTTGGTATCAGTGTCTGTCTTTGTTACTTGGTGTAAGAGTGTAACTGTGTTGCTGGGTATCAGTGTATGTCTTTGTTACTTGGTGTCAGTTCTAGGTCTGTGTTACTTGGTGTTGGTGTGTGTCTTTCTTACTTGGTGTCATTGTATGTCTTTGTTACTTGGTGTAAGTGTCTGTATTTGTTAATTGGTGTCAGTGTATGTCTTTGATACTTGGTGTAAGTGTGTCTGTGTTACTGGGTATCAGTGTCTGTCTTTGTTACTTTGTGTAAGAGTGTGTCGGTGTTGCTGGGTATCAGTGTATGTCTTTGTTACTTGATGTCAGTGTAGGTCTGTGTTACTTGGTGTAAGTGTGTGTCTTGCTTACTTGGTGTAAGTGCATGTCTTTGTGACTTGGTGCAAGTGTATGTCTTTGTTACTTGGTGTCAGTGTATGTCTTTGTTACTTGGTGTAAGTGTATGTCTTTGTTACTTGGTGTCAGTGTATGTCTTTGATACTTGGTGTAAGTGTGAGTCTGTGTTACTGGGTATCAGTGTCTGTCTTTGTTACTTGGTGAAAGTGTGCGTCCGTGTTACTGGGTATCTGTGTATGTCTTTGTTACTTGGTGTAAGTGCATGTATTTGTTACTTGGTGTCAGTGTATGTCTTTGTTCTTGTTGTAAGTGGATGTCTTTGTTACTTGGTGTCAGTGTATGTCTGTGTTACTTGGTGCAAGTGTATGTCTTTGTTACTTGGTGTAAGTGCATGTATTTGTTATTTGGTGTCAGTGTATGTCTTTGTACTTGGTGTAAGTGGATGTCTTTGTTACTTGGTGTCAGTGTATGTCTGTGTTACTTGGTGTCAGTGTGTCTCTTTGTTACTTGGTGTCAGTGTATGTCTGTGTTACTTGGTGTAAGTGTGTATCTGTGTTCCTGGGTGTCAGTATATGTCTTTGTTACGTGGTGTAGGTGTGTGCCTGTGTTACTGGGTATCATTGTATGTCTTTGTTACTTGGTGTCAGTGTATGTGTTTGTTACTTGGTGTAAGTGTAGTCCTTGTTACTTGGTGGCAGTGTATGTCTTTGTTACTTGGTGTAAGTGTGTGTCTTTGTTACTGGGTATCAGTGTATGTCTTTGTTACTTGGTGTAAGTGGATGTCTTTGTTACTGGGTATCAGTGTCTGTCTTTGTTACTTTGTGCAAGAGTGTGTCGGTGTTGCTGGGTATCAGTGTCTCTCTTCGTTACTGGGTGTCAGTGTGTGTCTTTGTGAGCTGGCTTACGTGTGTGTCTGTGTTACTGGGTGTCAGTGTCTGTCCTGGTTACTTGGTGTAAGTGTGTGTTGTGTTACTGGGTATCAGTGTATGTCTTTGTTACTTGGTGTCAGAGTATGTCCGTTTTACTTGGTGTAAGTGTATGTCTGTGTTACTTGGTGTAAGTGCATGTCTTTGTTACTTGGTGTCAGTGGATGTCTTTGTGACTTGGTGTAAGTGTATGTCTTTGTTACCTGGTGTCAGTGTATGTATTTTTTACTTGGTGTAAGTGTATGTCTTTGTTAATTGTTGTCAGTGTATGTCTTTGATACTTTGTGCAAGAGTGTGTCGGTGTTGCTGGGTATCAGTTTATGTCTTTGTAACTTGATGTCAGTTTATGTCTTTGTGACTTGGTGCAAGTGTATGTCTTTGTTACTTGGTGTTAGTGTATGTCTTTGATACTTGGTGTAAGTGTGTGTCTGTGTTACTGGGTATCTGTGTCTGTCTTTGTTACTTGGTGAAATGTGTGTCTGTGTTACTGGGTATCAGTGTATGTCTTTGTTACTTGGTGTAAGTGGATGTCTTTGTTACTGGGTGTCAGTGTATGTCTTTGTGACTTCGTGTAAGTGTGTGTCTGTGTTACTGGGTATCAGTGTCTGTCTTTGTTACTTTGTGCAAGAGTGAGTCGGTGTTGCTGGGTATCAGTGTCTCTCTTCGTTACTGGGTGTCAGTGTGTGTCTTTGTGAGCTGGCTTACGTGTGTGTCTGTGTTACTGGGTGTCAGTGTCTGTCCTGGTTACTTGGTGTAAGTGTGTGTTGTGTTCCTGGGTATCAGTGTATGTCTTTGTTACTTGGTGTCAGAGTATGTCCGTTTTACTTGGTGTAAGTGTATGTCTGTGTTACTTGGTGTAAGTGCATGTCTTTGTTACTTGGTGTCAGTGGATGTCTTTGTGACTTGGTGTAAGTGTATGTCTTTGTTACTTGGTGTCAGTGTATGTATTTTTTACTTGGTGTAAGTGTATGTCTTTGTTAACTGTTGTCAGTGTATGTCTTTGATACTTGGTGTAAGTGTAGGTCTATGTTACTGGGTATCAGTGTCTGTCTTTGATACTTGGTGCAAGAGTGTGTCGGTGTTGCTGGGTATCAGTTTATGTCTTTGTAACTTGATGTCAGTTTATGTCTTTGTGACTTGGTGCAAGTGTATGTCTTTGTTACTTGGTGTCAGTGTATGTCTTTGTTACTTGGTGTAAGTGTATGTCTTTGTTACTTGGTGTTAGTGTATGTCTTTGATACTTGGTGTAAGTGTGTGTCTGTGTTACTGGGTATCTGTGTCTGTCTTTGTTACTTGGTGAAATGTGTGTCTGTGTTACTGGGTATCAGTGTATGTCTTTGTTACTTGGTGTAAGTGCATGCCTTTGTTACTTGGTGTCAGTGTATGTCTTTGTACTTGGTGTAAGTGGATGTCTTTGTTACTTCGTGTCAGTGCATGTCTGTGTTACTTGGTGTCAGTGTGTGTCTTTGTTACTTGGTGTCAGTGTTTCTCTGTGTTACTGGCTGTCAGTGTGAATCTGTGTTCCTGGGTGTCAGTATATGTCTTTGTGACTTGGTGTCAGTGTATGTCTGTGTTACTTGGTGTAAGTGTGTGTCTGTGTTACTGGGTGTCAGTGTATGTCTTTGTTACTTGGTGTAGGTGTGTGCCTGTGTTACTGGGTATCAGTGTATGTCTTTGTTACTTGGTGTCAGTGTATGTCTTTGTTACTTGGCGTAGGTGTATGTCTTTGTTACTTGGTGTCAGTGTATGTCTTTGTTACTTGGTGTAAGTGTGTGTCTGTGTTACTGGGTATCAGTGTATGTCTTTGATACTTGTTGTAAGAGTGTGTCTGTGTTGCTGGGTATCAGTGTATGTCTTTGTTTTTTGGTGTCAGTGTAGGTCTGCGTTACTTGGTGTAAGTGTGTGTCTTTCTTACTTGGTGTAAGTGCATGTCTTTGTGACTTGGTGTAAGAGTATGTCTTTGTTACTTGGTATCAGTTTCTGTCTTTGTTACTTGGTGTAAGAGTGTATCTGTGTTGCTGGGTATCAGTGTATGTCTTTGTTACTTGGTGTCAGTGTAGGTCTGTGTTACTTGGTGTAAGTGCATGTCTTTGTTACTTGGTGTCAGTGTATGTCTTTGTACTTGGTGTTAGTGGATGTCTTTGTTACTGGGTGTCAGTGTATGTCTTTGTGACTTGGTGTAAGTGTGTGTCTGTGTTACTGGGTATCAGTGTCTGTCTTTGTTACTTAGTGTAAATGTGTGTCTGTTTTACTGGGTATCAGTTTCTGTCTTTGTTACTGGGTGTCAGTGTGTGTCCTTGTGAGCTGGCTTACGTGTGTGTCTGTGTTACTGGGTGTCAGTGTCTGTCCTGGTTACTTGGTGTAGGTGTGTGCCTGTGTTACTGGGTATCAGTGTATGTCTTTGTTACTTGGTGTCAGTTTATGTCTTTGTTACTTGGTGTAAGTGTATGTCTTTTTTACTTGGAGTCAGTGTTTGTCTTTGCTACTTGGTGTAACTGTGTGTCTGTGTTACTGGGTATCAGTGTATGTCTTTGATACTTGGTGTAAGTGTGTGTCTGTGCTACTGGGTATCAATGTCTGTCTTTGTTACTTGGTGTAAGAGTGTGTCTGTGTTGCTGGGTATCAGTGCATGTCTTTGTTACTTGGTGTCAGTGTCGGTCTGTGTTACTTGGTGTTGGTGTGTGTCTTTCTTACTTGGTGTAAGTGCATGTCTTTGTGACTTGGTGTAAGTGTATGTCTTTGTTACTTGGTGTCAGAGTATGTCTTTGTTACTTGGTGTCAGTGTATGTCTTTGATACTTGGTGTAAGTGTGAGTCTGTGTTACTGGGTATCAGTGTCTGTCTTTGTTCCTTGGTAAAATTGTGCGTCCGTGTTACTGGGTATCAGTGTATGTCTTTGTTACTTGGTGTAAGTGCATGTATTTGTTACTTGGTGTCAGTGTATGTCTTTGTACTTGGCGTCAGTGGATGTCTTTGTTACTTGGTGTCAGTGTATGTCTGTGTTACTTGGTGTCAGTGTGTGTCTTTGTTACTTGGTGTCAGTGTATGTCTGTGTTACTTGGTGTAAGTGTATGTCTTTGTTACTTGGTGTAAGTGCATGTATTTGTTACTTGGTGTCAGTGTATGTCTTTGTACTTGGTGTAAGTGGATGTCTTTGTTACTTGGTGTCAGTGTATGTCTGTGTTACTTGGTGTCAGTGTGTGTCTTTGTTACTTGGTGTCAGTGTATGTCTGTGTTACTTGGTGTAAGTGTGTATCTGTGTTCCTGGGTGTCAGTCTATGTCTTTGTTACTTGGTGTAGGTGTGTGCCTGTGTTACTGTGTATCATTGTATGTCTTTGTTACTTGGTGTCAGTGTATGTCTTTGTTACTTGGTGTAAGTGTATGTCCTTGTTACTTGGTGTCAGTGTATGTCTTTGTTACTTGGTGTAAGTGTGTGGCTTTGTAACTGGGTATCAGTGTATGTCTTTGATACTTGATGTCAGTGTATGTCTTTGTTACTTGGTGTAAGTGTATGTCTTTGTTACTTGGTGTCAGTGTATGTATTTGTTACTTGGTGTCAATGTATGTCTGTGTTACTTGGTTTAAGTGTATGTCTTTGTTACTTGGTGTCAGTGTATGTCTTTGTTACTTGGTGTCAGTGTATGTCTTTGATACCTGGTGTAAGTGTGTGTCTGTGTTACTTGGTGTAAGTGTGTGTCTGTGTTACTGGGTATCAGTGTATGTCTTTGTTCCTTGGTGTAGGTGTGTGCCTGTGTTACTGGGCATCAGTGTATGTCTTTGTTACTTGGTGTCAGTGTATGTCTTTGTTACTTGGTGTCAGTGTATGTCATTGATACTTGGTGTAAGTGTGTGTCTGTGTTACTGGGTATCAGTGTCTGTCTTTATTACTGGGTGTCAGTGTGTGTCTTTGTGAGCTGGCTTACGTGTGTGTCTGTGCGACTGGGTGTCAGTGTCTGTCCTGGTTACTTGGTGTAAGTGTGTGTTGTGTTACTGGGTATCAGTGTATGTCTTTGTTACTTGGTGTCAGAGTATGTCCGTGTTACTTGGTGTAAGTGTGTGTCTTTGTTACTTGGTGTAACTGTATGTCTGTGTTACTTGGTGTAAGTGCCTGTCTTTGTTACTTGGTGTCAGTGTATGTCTTTGTGACTTGGTGTAAGTGTATGTCTTTGTTACTTGGTGTCAGTGTATGTCTTTGTTACTTGGTGTAAGTGTCTGTCTTTGTTAATTGGTGTCAGTGTATGTCTTTGATACTTGGTGTAAGTGTGTCTGTGTTACTGGGTATCAGTGTCTGTCTTTGTTACTTTGTGTAAGAGTGTGTCGGTGTTGCTGGGTATCAGTGTATGTCTTTGTTACTTGATGTCAGTGTAGGTCTGTGTTACTTGGTGTAAGTGTGTGTCTTGCTTACTTGGTGTAAGTGCATGTCTTTGTGACTTGGTGCAAGTGTATGTCTTTGTTACTTGGTGTCAGTGTATGTCTTTGTTACTTGGTGTAAGTGTATGTCTTTGTTACTTGGTGTTAGTGTATGTCTTTGATACTTGGTGTAAGTGTGTGTCTGTGTTACTGGGTATCTGTGTCTGTCTTTGTTACTTGGTGAAATTTGTGTCTGTGTTACTGGGTATCAGTGTATGTCTTTGTTACTTGGTGTAAGTGCATGCCTTTGTTACTTGGTGTCAGTGTATGTCTTTGTACTTGGTGTAAGTGGATGTCTTTGTTACTTCGTGTCAGTGCATGTCTGTGTTACTTGGTGTCAGTGTGTGTCTTTGTTACTTGGTGTCAGTGTATGTCTGTGTTACTTGGTGTAAGTGTGTGTCTGTGTTACTTGGTATCAGTGTATGTCTTTGTTTCTTGGTGTCAGTGTATGTCTTTGTTACTTGGTGCAAGTGTATGTCTTTGTTACTTGGTGTCAGTGTAGGTCTGTGTTACTTGGTGTAAGTGTGTGTCTTTCTTACTTGGTGTAAGTGCATGTCTTTGTGACTTGGTGTAAGAGTATGTCTTTGTTACTTGGTATCAGTGTCTGTCTTTGTTACTTGGTGTAAGAGTGTAACTGTGTTGCTGGGTATCAGTGTATGTCTTTGTTACTTGGTGTCAGTTCTAGGTCTGTGTTACTTGGTGTTGGTGTGTGTCTTTCTTACTTGGTGTCAGTGTATGTCTTTGTTACTTGGTGTAAGTGTCTGTCTTTGTTAATTGGTGTCAGTGTATGTCTTTGATACTTGGTGTAAGTGTGTCTGTGTTACTGGGTATCAGTGTCTGTCTTTGTTACTTTGTGTAAGAGTGTGTCGGTGTTGCTGGGTATCATTGTATGTCTTTGTTACTTGATGTCAGTGTAGGTCTGTGTTACTTGGTGTAAGTGTGTGTCTTG